>NC_089585.1:112318479-112687524 GCF_019320115.1 Miscanthus floridulus | reverse complement strand
AACAGCCTCAACAACCTCGGTAGCATGCTCACAGGGCAATGAGCCTGCTCGGCGTGCTCGCTACCGTCGAACAGGGCCATCGAATCAGGTGCATACTCGCATAGAGCACTACGGCCACCTTTTCATCTCTTTGCACGGTGTACCTGCCATGTTTCTTTCCATATATAGTTCTATCCTAATATATGTATATAAGCACTATACATACACAGGTGTAGAAGTCCCTATATGCTGTCCGGGACCAGGTCTCCAAGACCGTGATAACAAACTAGTATACGGCAAAAACTAGTCCCTTGATCACCTCTTGGCGGATTTTTGGGGTGGAGAGCACGACGACGACGAAGACAGGCCCGAGAACATGCTGCTGTCCGCCTTGTCCTTGCTAAAAGCCTTCAGCACGTCCTCCTTCAGCTCGCAGAAGCGCATCCTCTTCACCTTCTGCTCGTCGACGGTGCCCCTCTGGAGGTAGAACTGGTCCAGCCCGTCCGGCAGGTCGTCCTCCAGGAATTTGTCCAGCACCTGCGAGCAGTTCGGGAAGTACCGACGGCCCATTTCCACTGCAAGAAGCCACCACATAAAATGGGTGAACAACAGATGATGAGATATCATATCAATCACGTATTTTAAACACAAAGATAATACTTTGGTATATGTAGAATCCATGGTTACACTGGAACTAAATTTTCAGGCGATAGCTGCAGAGCATGTTCAGTAAAAAGAATCCGTGGTTGCCCTGGAACTAAATTTTCAGGTGATAGCTGCAGAGCATGTTCAGTAAAATGGGAAGGTTGATGATTGAAACTTCACCTGTTTTCATCAGTGCATCTACCCTTGAACGTAGTCTTTTGTTTTGTGTGACTGGCGTCTCATTAAGGTCGACCTCCCTCAGTTTACCACAAGTACTTGATGAAACTATACTGCCGAATTCTTCTGTGGTGTCTGCTTGTGCAATTTGCATGGCGACCTTGGCTTCAGCAGGAAAGAACAATCTAGCAAATGCAACTGCAGGGACAATACTTAAATGTTATGATGCAGGGAAATAATGTAGCCAATAACATAAAGCACAATCTTCTTCTAAACTTGAATATAAGACAAAGCTAACGACAATGACATATCACCCCCCCAAGTTCTAAGGTGCTATCTGATCATCATCCAATGGTGTGAAATCATTCTCATTATATTATCTAGAACTAGACCACTATTAGGTTGTGTACAAAGCTGACAGTCAAGTAGCAATAAATATTGCAGGCTTTGTGACTACAATTGTTTATTTCCTATAACATGCGCAACTTTCTTCAATTTGAAGAAAGGAGAAATCGATGTGGTATGTGGTGGGTGCTTTCCTTTTTCTCTTTATGAGAACAAAAGGTCAGGGCACATGTCATTAGACCACAAGGAAGCCTGAATCAATCCACCTGACCTCCCAGCTTTTAAATTTTGAAAATTTGAAGGGGGCAACTGGCAACCAATCAGAGCCACTCTATCAAGCATAGTGTGGACTTCACCTCTGTTTTCCAGGTAGAGAAGCTTCATGTGAAGATCATCTGCCAATAAAGGCGAGGTGACAGCATCTTCCACCGCCATAGGATTTCGCATCATCTCCCTCTCTAGAATATATATACACAGCCTATCTTTATTTGATTCTTGACCCCTTTAGTTTTTTCCATTCTTACACCCCTTCACTTTTTCTCCTTCTGCCAGCCATCTTGGTCATTGTAGCTTTTAATCTTGTTAACCTCCGACAGATACCAATTGCGCTCCTGCCATCAGCTGTCAGTTGTGATACATTTGCCCCTTTGTTAAGGAGACACATAATGATAGCTGGTTCTCTCCTCATAGCAGCCAAGTGGAGTGTGTGTATCCACGGCTATTCTTCAAATTTAAGTTCGCCAGCGCCAAATCTAATAGCTCTGAGACAACTTTAGAATCACAGTAAGAAGCAGCATAGTGTAATGCATTGGCATCATCTAATGTGATATCAGACTCATTCAGAAGCAACTTCACAAGCTCAACATCATCAGAGTCGAGTGCCCTGTGGATTCTTCTTACTCTTTTCTCATGCACAGGGTCTGAAATGAATGCATCGCCATCGCCATCAGCAGTTGGTGACTTCTTGCGCAAATTTTTTATCTCCTCAACAGCTTCTGGAGGGAGCTCCTTATCCAAAGATATATCGTCAAGATCTGATCTAGCAATCCTTTGAATACATTTGTCGATCACTTGAGTCAGCCCTGAGTGGGAAGCAACTTTCAAAATAGGAATGACATCCTCCACTAGAGTCTTGTCTACAAAGTTAAGAAGCCGCCGCTGTAGAAGAAGACCATGTTAACCATTTGCATTCCTTAAGTCGTCACAGCAAAGCTGAATTGATGTTAAAACTTTGACAAACTACACAGCCACAAATGTAATGTATACATGTTGTGCAGCCTAATGGTTCCATTTCAATTATAGACTTCAAGACGACAGGTTCAGTTGTGTCAGCTAAAACAAGAAATACCCAATTTTAGCAGTTTAGTTAGCGATGTAGTCAACACACGGATTTGAGAAAACAAAATCACGAACCCATTTCTAGTCTAGCAAAGCCATGTACAATACTGGGATACAACAAAACATTTCCTAAACAAATTGGAGTCTAATCCTATTGGCAAGAGAAGCAAGAACCAAATTGCGTCTCACCTGGAAAAGCGAGGTGAGCTCGGGGATCTTGAAGGTACACGCCGCGTACATGAGCTCGACCGCGGACCTGATGGCCGGCGGGCACGAATCGTGAGGGAGGCACACTGGGTCAGCACAAGAGACCACGTCGACCGGTGACGGCCGGAGCTTGCCGGTGTACATGTACCCCAGAAACACCTGGAAGGCCTCGCGCCCCACGCGTCCCCCGGGCACGAGCTCCTCCATCTTGTACCGCGGCCTTCCACTGGCAGCCCCCTCCGCTGCTCCTCCGTCGCCGGAGGTCGCATCACCGCGCGCTGCCCCACCGCGGCCGCGCGCGGCGAAGAGGTCGTAGAAGAAGTCGCTGCGCGCGGCAAGTATGCAGCGGTGGATGGGTACGGGCGGCCCGCCGTCGGGCACCCCGACGTCGGCGTCGCTGCAGGCTAGGTCCGGGTCGAGGAGCAGCCGCTCGAGGTTCTTGCTGAGGCGGTTCAGGCTCACCGCCTCCACGCTGCTTCCGCTCCCTGCGGCAGCGACTCCACCACCCCATCCCTCGCCGGCAGCCAAGGGGGGAGCCTGGGGCGGCCCCGGCGGCAGCAGCGCGGCGGAACAGGGGCTGGAGCCGTTGGACAGGTACGACGACGAGGACGCAAACGTGATGGACGACGACGGCTCCATGGCTTCCCACGAGTCCCACAACTAGCAAGCACAAGACGCGAGCCCCCTACTTGTGCCGGACCCGGACCACTACCACCATGTGATTGTGGTCGCGTCAAGCGGTTTCGGCAGCCAAACCGAGAGCTTTTTGGCCTCGCACGGCCAAACACCCCAATTCGGCGCTCCGCTTGGCTGGCTCCAGGCAGATCAGCGTCGGCAAAAGCCTCCTCGACGTGACCCTTCCTAGAGCGGCACAGAACTCGCCGTAAATCTCACCCGACTCCTCCCAGCGTTGCCGATTCCGGACGTGATCTCACCGGCGCTGCGTCAGGCCAGGAACAACAAATCTGGGGTTTTCTTCTTCCTACCGGGCGGCGGCTAAATCTCAGACAAGTAGAGAACGGATCCAAGTGGGCAGCATAGTAACGGCGGGGAGTAAGGACGTGAGGGATTGTTTGGTGCGTCGACGGACGACCTGGGAGGGGCGAGGACCGGCTGAGGAGCGGTAGGGGTGGGTCAAATGGAATCGTGGAAGAAGAGCCCGGGGCGCACGCAGCTGCGTGGAAAATAGGGAGGTGAGGAGGGGAAAAGGAGTGGATCGAAGAATACGACGGGGAGGAAGGAGAAGAGAGGGACTGCTGGATTTGCTGCGTCCCCATTCACAGGTCACCCGCTTGGATTATTAGAATAGATGGGTCTCAGCTTTTCGAGTAAATAATAAATTACGAGAAATCTGAAGTGTTTCGGTGCAAGTTGAGGACGGAACGTATCAGGAATCGGACAGAAATTTTACATAAATTAATTTAATTTTACATAAAAAACACAAAAACAGATAAAAAATCTTGCATTCCAACAGGCCCTCAAGGAAAACCTGAGCCCTCTGTATACGTCGTCGAGTGACGCCTGACCATGGTGACGTCGACGGCGAGGCGTGTTTGAGCTTTGGCCTTTGGCGTCGTCCTCTCTACGGTCCCCATCACCTTATCTGTCAATATACTTTTTTTAAAACAAATCTGTCCATGTTTTTCTATTAGGTGTATGGAAGTTTCTTGAAACTGTATTAAAAAGAAAAACTTAAGTTATAGAAGTATGCCAATATATCCCTCCTAAATACCATAATAATAACATTTTTTTTTGAGAATTACGCAGTACAATCCATAAAAATCATAACAAAACTCTAGTGCCATAAATCATGAGAGGAGAAAATCCCAACAGGCCAACACTTTCCACAATGTTCAAGGCAGGTGTAAGCTAGGAATTTAATCAACAAAGATAACAACAAAACAACGAAATATATCTTAAGATTCTTATGATATAATTAAGTATATCTATTATAAGGAATATTGACTATTGTATTTTTTTAGTTTACAAAATAAGATTTTTATAGAATATTATTTTTTATAGAATACTATTTCTTTATAAATATAGAATAAAAAAGTATTCACCTATATGGTTCCATTTTAGAAAAAAAAAATGACAACAGGTATAATATTCCATTACACGAACATGCTAAATAGGAAGGGGGGGGGGGCCTGCCTTAAGTTTTGTATACTTAGAAAAAAAAACTGCTAACAATCAACCTCCAACAACAGTGCAACAAAAAGGATTAGTGTAACAACGAGAGATTGTCCTATGTGAATACATGGTTGATGTGTGCCTAGCCTAAGTCCATATTGAGAGAGATCCCTCAGATGAGTGATTGAAACCACTGTCTGGGTGTAAGACTAGACCTTGTTGGTCTTGGCAATAAAGAAATCCTTTCCTCTGAATTCGTGTGTCAAGATCTTGTGTTTGAATCGTTTGCATTTTCCTCTTCCCTTCCCCTTCTCTTGTGAGTTTTGATGGATTTGGTGTTCCAGTGAGTTTAGGGTTGATTGGGGAGTTTGGGATACGTGCTAGCACCTCTGATGAACTTATCTACCAAGTAATTTGGGCATATTCATCACGAGCACAAAAATCCATCCTTGGGAAGGTTTTTGAGAAAACCTCGATCTCTTTGATTGATTTTTTAGAGCGTGAGTGATTTGGTGAGTTCTGTGTGTTAATGTTTTATGGATATACCCTCTCAACACTCTCAAGAACATCCCTGCAAAGTTTCGGATCGATCCAAGTTGTTTTAGTCGAGTTTCGGCTTTAATAGGTTCACTTGTTTTTCTATAGATAATGAAAAGTAACACCCGACTTTACCCCTACTAGAGAAATCATTTCATGGGTGATTTTTTTTGGACAGGTCTACGAGGGGGGAGAGAATCCCCCACCTCATTGATTTCATCGGTGATAAGATTAGATAAGGTTTCTAAAAAGTAAAAAACGTAGACCACTTCATGCACAATATGCCAGTAATGTTCATGTTCATCGGCCCTGTTCGGCTGGAACGTTACGATCGTAAATTTCTAACTAAAACAAGTATTTTTCTTTTACAACAAACCAGCCAGCAATACTCCTCCAACGAACCAAGCAACGAACCAGGCCCAGCCTGCCGAACCGGCTGCATGACTACTCCATCGGTCCGTCCAAACTACTCCGTGTGATCCAGCAAACACCATTAAAACAGAGGCCGTACCCAATGAGAAGTACTATACAGGTACTATGCCGCTAAATCATGTCACGTCGTTTGGGATGATATAAAAAAGTCACAGAGACAGAGCCATTCCTAATGCAACTCCATCCCAAACTGTGGTTGCCGTGCCTGGCTCTGGCATATAGTCGCATCGCATGCATCTCTCGTTGTACTGGGAGCTGAAACGGAACGGCGTGTCCCAACTCCGAAAGCGATAAGTAGCAGCACAGCACTACGTACTGTAGTCTGAAGGAGTGTTAACAATAATTTAGCACACGTACTGTAATTATTCAGGCGTCGGTTAGTTCCAGTTCCAGTTCCAGTCAATCAAGTATAAACACGCGTTGCCTTTGCCTAGCGCCGCAACAAGTGGGTGACGTCACCACCGTGCGAGAGGCGCCAGCGGTGGGAGGCGTGAAGTCGCGCGCCTGACGGGAGCCGCTGCGTCACGGCACGGGCCCGGCCCCGGTGGGGGTGGGGCTGAGGCTGAGGCGGTGGTACGCGCTGACGCGGTCCTACCCCGTCACCGTACCCATCCGGCCCGGCACCACATCAAATCATGATGGCGTTGTCACCCAGCGATCCTCTGCGCCTCCGAGGAACCGTGCCGCCGGTGTGCCCATCGATATATACAGGCAGTGCACCAGCAACGATAGCCAATCGCATGGGCCTCTCCCTATTTTTTTTTTCTTTTTGGAAACTAGATAAACGTGAAACTAGGATCCAAGGAGAAGGAGGTGTCACGGTCATACCTGGTGGCGGTAGTATTGGAAGTTGCAGTCCCTATCCCGGATCCATAGTTCAATCGTGCACTAGTATATACTTCCTCAGAATAGATGACGTTATAGAATACGTGTAGGTCATTTTTTTTTTACTTAAACTAGATTTATAAAAAATATGTATAAACATTTATGTCTCTAAATAAATTTATTATGTTAGTTTATTCAACAACCTACTCTAATAATACTAATTATATATTATAAATATATATATAATATATATATATTATATATATTATATAATATATATATATATATATATATATATATATATATATATATATATATATGATTGGTCAAAGTTAGAAAAAGCTTGACTTTTCGGGAAGCGAGAATGACTTTCATTGACAGAGGGGAGTATCTATATTTCGGCACTATTGAGGTCACTTAGAGTTTGACCGGTATTTTTAGACCCTACTAGTGGAGTCGTTAGGACTAATGGTGGTGACTGACAGCAAAAGGCTTCACTTAGTGTAAGCTCCTCGAGCAATTAACTAATATATTGTTTCTATTACTACAAGTCTCTAAGGGGGCTGATTGGTTGCCCTGCTCACGTCGTCCGGAGCCTCATCTAGGTACCAAGTGGTGTACTATGGTCATGTTTGGTTCCCCTCTTCGCACGTTTTGTCTGATTTCGTTTCATTCATCTGCCCCCTCCATCCCGCACGCCTCTATTCTCAATTTCACCTTCCTTCGCGAGCCGGGATGGCTTCATACACGTATGGTGCAGGGGGCCATGTGTCAGACACTCAAAACTTTGATGCATGCGTGCAACCAAATACGATCTTGTTTCGTACTGGACCAACAACAAAGACAACCAAACACAGCAAAGTGCATAGTCTTATCATGGCTGGAAAGAGCCTGGACAGCCACTCCATCCCGGCTCGCTGACCTTTGAGCAACCAATCGCCCCCTAAAAGCTTCAAATGCCAGCATTGAACTCTACTTAGGGCATGTTTGGTTCGTGTTGCAGTTTGCCACTAAAAACCTTCGGTAAAAAAAATTTGACAAGCAAAATCGAAGTCGCACTTGTGACAAAGCTTAGCAAAAAAATAAGTCTATGACGTGTGGATAGGATGCTAAGAAAGTACGGTATAGTATAGTTGTGGCAGCAAACCAAACAAATACAACAAAACTGTAGCATAACTAACCTGTGGCATGGCAGGACGTTGTGGTCATGAACCAAACATGACCTTATTCTCAAATTGGATCAAATATATAAGAACCAATATTTATAATATTTAATTAATAAAATTGGATTAGTCATGCATATGTTCTTATAAATTTATTTAAAATATAAATATTGGTATTGTTTTTAATTTAAAATTGATTAACTAATAACACAATTATATTTTTTTAGGACGGAGGGATTATCATTCTCCTGCTATTTTCTTGAGGCAGTGTACATGCCCCCAACAAGGCTCCAACGAAGGAATCAGAAATGGACGGTGATCTGAACCGGGTAGTCCGGGACCCGACTGCGCAAAAACACCTAGTATTGTATCACGTGTGTCGTACGCAGAAGGCCCCGGTCAGAAATCGACAGAATTTATTGCAACAACGACAAGCATGAAAGCCGGTCGTCGTCCGCCAGACGTGCAACACGATAACCGTGCCAGATCACGCCGGGGCGGACCGGACGTGTGGCGCACCACACTGGCCAATGACGAAACCGTTCTCGGTTCCGACACGTGCATCACGAACACCTTTTGAAAGATTATCACGAACAATTTAGGCAGGAGTAGTATAGTACCTTTCATTAACCGGTCCCGGTACCTGTTAATTGCCTGATGTTTGATTTAACCTAGCTCCTCGGTCTTTTAAAAGAAAGTCATTTTCATCGTGAATATTGATTGATATTTTTCTCTCTAAAAATTTAGCAGAGGGACTGTAGGGTCGTGCTTGGTTTCTCCAACAGCATCGTCTCGCCTCACTGGACCTCGTTGGCATAGGACACGATGAAGCTTGCCCAGTCGTGTGAGCCAATTTGACTCTATACGTGGGCAAGGCATAACTCGCTCGCACGGGCTTCGAGGTCTTCAGGCAGGACCATGCAAACAAGCTAGCCAGCTTTCTATCCTCGTCTGGTACAGGTCTGTTTGGTTTCCGGTCATTCTTCTAGCTGGCTAACAAATAAGTCAGGCTAACCTAAGTGGGCTCCTAGCAAGCTAATGGTCTTGTTTGGTTGCAAACACTATTAAGGGCCTCTTTGGTACGGCTTATGCCGGCTTCGGCTTCATCTATTTTACGCAAATCGAGGCACCGTAGCGTGAAGCCGTTTTGTAAGCCGAGGTTAAAATGAACTAGAAGCCGGAAAAAGTCTGTTTTTCTGGTTTCACCGGCTTTGGCTTCACTGGTGAAGCCGTTTTGGATGAGCCGTGCCAAAGGGAGCTTAAGTCTGACTAGCGACCTGAGTGTTTAGATAGCTGATTTGGCTAGGATATCACCTCTTCTTTGTGCATGTAAGTTTATTGTTTTTAGGCAATTTATGGAACACCTGGTGAACGACGACACTCGCAACGCGCATCCAGCCGCCTGAGCGCGCCACCGCCGCCGACACCCATGCGCGAGACACCGCTGACGAACGCGGCCGCCTGGAGACCGCAGATGGACCGCCATGGACCCGCCGGCGATGCCTGACATGCCGGGCGCCATGGCGCCGCGTGCGCCGGCCCCACCACAAGCAGTACAAACAAGTATTTTTTGTTCTTTATTGCTAACATAGTACTTACAATCGAGCGTCGTCGAATCGATGCGTACGCACGAAATAGTGGCGCACCATCAGCACTGTATCTGGCTCGACACTCAAAATCAGCACTCGGGAGGAGCAGAGACGATCCAAGCAGGCCGGCCGGCAGCGTCACAGGTTCATGAGGAGCAGCCTGGAGGGGCGCGCGGCTGGAAGTCCTCGACCCCGCGGCGGCGGCCGAGCTCGTCCGGGCCGCTGCCGATCGTCTGGAGCAGCAGCGCGCGCACGGACCGCCCTGCCAGTGCCGCCCCTGCTGGCGCCGTGCACCGCCTCGCCACCGCCGCCCCGCGCGGCCGCCCGTTCCGGTGCCGGCTGCAGCGGAACGACCCCGGGTGGCTCGTCGGCGAGCAGAGGCACGTCAGCTTCTTGTTGCCGGTGGCGGTGGCGGCGGCGGCGGATCTCGGAACTCTGGTGGCTCCGTGCGTACGCCTGACACGCGAGGACGGACGCGGATGGCTGGGGAAGCACCGGCGAGGACGGACGCACCAGGAGCTCGTCGGGGAAGCTGATGGCCGGCGCACGAACGCGAGATGCCGATGCGGAGGACGACCAGACTCGCGGAGGGGGCGGAGGTGAGGCGTCGTACCATGGTCAGACGGGGTGAAGGAAGGAGCGACGGGACCGCGGGAGGTGAAGCGAACCGTGGCTCTGGCCTGGCCCAGAAGAACGATCTCCAGCCGCGTTCCCAGAGGGACCTGGCTAGGAGCGTACGGTGGCCTCCCCAAGCCTGGCTAAAGACCAGTTACAAGCAACTAGCTTCGTGCAGCCAGGCCGAGGGATGGCCACCGAACCACCCAACCAGATAATCACAGGGGCTCTCAAATCTAAAATAGTTAGCAAAAGTTCTAAAATTAATCTTCAATGGAGTATTTATACAGAAGATCTATTTTGGGTTGTCTGATATGTACAACCTAAATATAAGCATCCTCTCTCTTGAAAACCTATTTGCAGAAAGAATTCTCTTTTGGATCTTGTGGTTGAAGAAGGTGCCAAATAGGTATTAAACTTTTTGCCTGTAGCGCTACCTAAGGAACGAATAAGTCTTGTATTTTGGATATTGTTGTTGAAGACTTTGCTTGCACAGACTAAGTGAGGCGATGCTAGCGCACTCCCTTATTAGGTCCCCCGCGCCTCTTCTTGCACAGTTGCACTCGCACGCAGCGGGTCACGAGTCACGACACAAACCTGCCTGGCGTCATGGGAAGGAGAGAAACTGAGCGCCAGGAGGAAAGGAAGCTGGGCGGCGCGTGAGATGCGACCAAGTGACCACGCCGGCGGTGACCAGGACCGGTGCGGGCGCGCGGGCCCGCTGGCGAGGCGTAGCCTCAAGTGGAAGTAGAGCTAGGAAAAATATCAGGTCCTATAACTGTATGAGCGATGTGCAGGAGTAGCAGGCATCACTGTATGAGCGATGTGTAGGAGTAGCAGGCATCACTGTATGAGCGATCACACACAACTTTTTCTCAGCTTTTCCTAAAAAACAAACCAACACAGACTGGGAGTACTAAGACCACACATTGAAGAAGGCCTCAGCGCGGCCATGAGGAGCCGCGGTGCTGGAAGAAGTGCATGGGCCTCTGATATGATTTGATGCATCTGCAGAATCCAGAAATATTCGGCCCAACCGAAAAAGATGAACGCAATTAGCAATTGATTAGGATAAGGAAAATATAAAACTTAGTACTCTTTCCAGACGTTTTGATTTTTCTACGTACATCAAATTTTTATAATTTGAAAGAGAGAGAGCAAGTCCTAGCCAACACAGCTGACCATGGCCGCTGAATCCAGGACAACTGTTCAGAGCCCTTGAATGAAGCTCTCAACGTACTGTGTCAAAATTCTTTAAGATATACTCCCTCCATCCCTAAATAACTATCGCTTTTGGTTTCCGTGTAGTAAGTTTGACTGGATTTATAGAAAATATATACACCATTTGTATCTCTAAATAAATTTATTATAAAAATAGATTCAACAATCTATCTAATGATATTAATTTTATGCCTACGGTTGCTAGACCAGTTGGTCAAGCCTCTGGGTGGCGTCCCCCATGACCAGAGTTCGAATCCTTGGTTAGGCGAATTTTTAGTCGGTGGAAAGAAAAAACCTCGGTTCTCCCACATTTCCAAAGCACAGGTAAAATGGACCGGCCCTCTCACCGGGTAACAGGGCCCTGTGTGCTGGTGGGGCATGGGGTTCGAGGGGTTTCTTGGGCTATGTGAGAAATCCTCTACCTTAAGTAAAATAGCTTAGGGGTGTCTACCCTCGCAGCCCGAGTTTTTTTATATTAATTTTATACCATAAATATTAATATTATTATATATATTTAGTCAAAGTTAGCGAAAACAACGTTCAGGGATAGAGGGAGTATCACACATTGCCCAAATAAAAAGTCAAAACAGGGGTAAAATACATAGATCTTTAATTGTGTATTTGGTTCTAGGGACAATAAGGGATGGGAAGGTATTGACCCTGTTTTGCAGCGCTAGTTCAACAGTACTTTTCAGCGAATGAACAATATTTTTCTATAATAACAAATCAGCATAAGTTAAATTTCAGCGAAACGAACATGAGTTGTTTCGATCGGAGTTTAGTGGGGATATGATCCATCCCCTTTGGGAATATCTCATGAATATTTTCCGAAATCGAGAATGTCCCTGTATCCCTCGAAAAAGAGGGGACATGGCTCGTCCCTCTTCTTCGCGTAACTTTCAGCCGACTAGAACTAAACAAGAAACGGCGACGGTTCTATTTCTTTCAACCGAACAAAAAAAAGAGAACAATCCCATTCTAAAAAATAAATATGGATGGGGCCATTCCATTACTACTTATCTCCAAACCGAACACACGCACTAAAATGCAGGGACAAATCCGTATGTGAAATGTCATCTTTTTACTATTGCATTCACACCGTCAGATCTTTTTAAGGGACTAGGGGCGAACTCAAACTTCAATTAAAAAAAACGGGCGCAACCACTAATAAATTAAAAAAATTAGAGCAAAATCACCGTTGCCCTTAAGGTAAGCATTTCTTCAGAAAGAAAATTACAACCCAGAGCTTAAAAAGGACACTTATGACCTTAGATTCAACTACAGCCTAAGAAGTAGGTTTTCCATAGCACCACACGCTGCGACTTTAAGGCCCCGTTTGGCCAGGCTCCTGCGTGCTCCGGCTCCTACACTGTAGCGACACTTTAGCCGGAGTTGGAGAAGCAAAAAAAAAAAAAACCTTCTCCCCCCAAAACGGCTCTGTGAGAGAGAAAACAAAGAGAGAGAAAGCCAACTCTGACAAACAGTGTCCGCACATGATGTAAACAGTGTCGCAGCAAATGGAGCCGGAGCCGCCCGGAGCTGCACCAAAGAGGGCCTAAATTACCCTTATTGCCACTTTACCCGAGGGATGGTACACTCTTGGCCTAAACAATTCAACTTTCCAACTCGCCTGGATTCCAAGTTGTCAAACTTTAAACCTTCAGGCTTTTACGACCTACAGTACCTTCTGACCCGAAAAGGCATCGTATTTCGCTCGTTTTTTTTCTTCAAACAAGAATAAAATGCGTCACATCATGTTGGTGTCACTATAACCGAATTCTGAGGAAATGTTGGTGTGAACCGAATTCTGAGGAAAGGGCAAGTATGCTAATAAGTACATACAAGCACAGAATTAGACACCTCGCACCATACTTCCCCACTGTCTATGGCACTACAGCGCAAAGCTCATCTACTATCTAGCAATGCCGTCAATTATGGGGGCTCATTATTTGAGCAAGTAACAGGTCTTCGCTTTTCTTTTCCATTTTTCTTTTGACATCTGTGCCTTAGCTGAGTAAACTGAACACTGGAGCCCATACCTACAAAAACGGTGATCTCTGAGCTCTTCGACAGAGGAATCCATTGATGTGCCATAATTCTTAACTTTCATTTCTACAACGGAATACAGAAAAGTTGTGATACGTCCTTTTCGTCGATCAGGCACTGTTGATAAAGCACATCCAAAAAGGCATGCAAAAGGCTGCCTTTAAGCCCAGCTCACCGTGCAGCGTCGCGCTGCCTTTTGAAAGAACGTGGTGCTGAACTCCCAGGTCCAGAATTGCGGAAAGGACGCTGAGATCGATCAAACCTACCAACAGGAGCCCTGGATGGCCGAGTATGCGCTGAAGAACCTCCTGGATGGGTCTTATCAGCTAATAAGGACATCAGAAAACCACTAGGTGGAATATAACCCGCTCTTCCCTGAGAGAATCTGCTAGCTTCTGCTAAATTCTGGCCTGAACCTCCGTTTGCTGAAAGATCATTCGGTGGAACCATAGCAGGCAAGCCATCATATGAAAGGATGCATGCGATGGCATACATTGACGCTCCAAGCGCAGGCGGTAGAACATCTTGCGGATGTTTCACCTGTAGAAGACACATTTTATCAGAAAAGAAACAATCACAAAAGTAAGAGAAGTCATAGCTCAAGAGTTTGAAGGGATCTAGAATAGTGTGTAATAGAGAGGATCGTCCAGGTGCATTATCCCAAACAAAACCAGCTAGGAGTAACTGTGTAAAAAAAATACTCCCTCTAGTCACAAATAAGTTATGTTCAAGGTTGTACGAAATCAATATTCCACACTCTGACCATAAATTACCTTTTACCCATTCAGTTTGAAAGTTTGGGAAGTGATAGGTTTGTCTTGAAAATTAGTACTCCTCGAGTCCAAAACTATAGGTCATTTTGGCTTTTTCTACATACATAGCAAAAAGCTATGTACCTAGACATACGCATACATCGTAAAAACTATGTATCCAGAAAAGACGAAAAGACAAAAAGACCTATAATTTTGAACAGAGGAAATATCACAGAAGTATAACATTTCTCATGTTTTATAAACATATTGTAAAAAAAAAGTAGTCTAAGTTCGAAGTGGTTGACTTTAGACAGCTCCAAAACATCACTCATCTGAGATTGGAGGGAGTAGCATATTGAAGATTCATCATTACTATTTTTCTCGTGCATATATCAATTATAAGAAATTACTTATGCAGAATAAATTGCATGGCAATTTGCTGGTGTGCCTGACAGGTCATAGTGGCATCTTTCAGAAACATAGGAGAAAAGATAGGGCGCACAACAGAGAAAAAACTACATGCACAATTAAATTAAAAGAATGCAGCAGCCAAGGTAATATCATCTTACTTTGAAAAGAATAGCAGATGCTAGATGTTCTCTTAAGCAGTATATTTGAGCAACATCCAGAGCCGTAGCGTCAAACCGGAGCCACCGATCAACAACAACTGAAACAGTGCTATCAGGTGAAGACATGATCTCTTCTTTGTGCTGTACCAAAGTGTTTTCCTCAGCTTCATCCTCACTGGAATCTTCCTCCTCATCATCACTACCATCATCAGGTGGAGCAACAACCATTTCTGTAGCTATTAGAAGCAAAGGATATGACCCAACAACTGAAGAATTTTTTATATACATTCCACCATCACCTCGAGTGATCTCATCGTATATCAGCAGCGGCTTCCCAGAAGATTTATTGAAAGATAGGTTAAAGTTGCAGGAGTGTGGGTGCAGACGAACTTTGGCACCACTTGCTGTTTCCACAACTGTTTTTCTAGCATTTTTGCGAGGAGGGAGCAATTTCCCTACCATTGGGTACGCACCAGCCATAAGAACAGCACGCATGATACCTAATAGAGTTGCAGGTAAGTACACTTAAACAAATCAAATTATAAGACACAAAGTAAAATTTGTGAAATAAGTTCAACAATGCTTTGGTTACAAGATGGTCTAGCACCCTTCAAAGGCGTAAAACATTTTTTTATTACCAAATAAAGTTACAGGATGTTTAAATTAAAGAAATAACAGAAATAGAGAAAATAAAAGCAGCTGGAAAATCTGATCGGCATATGCAATAACTTTTAGCTAGTTAACTAAAATACCCATCTTTAGATGGCTGAAGAGAACTTGCCATATCTAATAATCTGAATATACTAATTTCGTATACCCACACACACACACACGCACACACACACACGCTCCTCTACAGACTGGGAGTGGTAGATGACTGTCTGTGAGGCGTAGGTCTATGGAAGTGGCACACCCGTGGACATGTATCAACTTTAAGTGTATCATGGTGTTAAGACTAAGTGTTGAACAATGTGTTGTAAACTTAAGTACTCCTTTAAATGTGACGTGAACCATCACACACGCACACTCATACTTTAGGCACTGTGAGCATGTAAAGTATAACTCCCACATATAGGCACCAGAAAGAATTACCTAGAGATCTAGCAAAATGAGCCACTAAATACTTAGTGTTTCACAAAACTAACACGTACATAGTTCACATACAAAAACAGGAACATATTAAAGGAATCCAAGAGCATACAACTTTTCCAGACTTGCATTTTCATAGAGACCTGAGTACCTGGATCTTTAGAATTTAAGCTGCAGGCAGATGCATCTGCAGGGACAAACCCTCTTTGAGACAGTTCATTCTGAAGTTGTTTCCTCATGTTTGATAGCATATACATGATGTTTGAAGAGACAAAGTACTTTGCACAAAATTGAGATTCTTGGCCTCTATCTTTGGCACGCCTCCAGCAGTCAAATGCCGCCACAACAGCAAGTTGGTCGCTGAACCCACCATACAATGAAGCAAGCTCAACTCTCGCTGCAGCTGCCCTTTTCCTCTCATCTGGCGCTATTGGAAGGACAAATGGATCTCTATAATCAGCTGCACATGCCAATGTCAATGCTGGATCCAGGCAGTTCATTAATATAGCAAACAGGAGCATCTTGGTGGTGGATGGATGGACTGGCAGGGAACCCAGCTTTTCTCCTAATTCTGTTAGTTGTTCGTCTTGTGTTAAAGCACCAAGATCCTGAAGCACAGCAATAGCATTTCTTACAGTTTCTGGAATTGGAGGGTCCAAGGTTTTCTTCAGAAAGTCTGCTATTCTGCAGTTTGAATCAAGCAGTTTGACCTGCAGCATGGCAATTGGATTAACAAACAGCACCGAGTAACTAACAAGTACTTTAATCGCAGTTCCATGAAATGTTTCATGGCATTTTTTCCATTGAATATTAGGGACAAAATAAATATAAACAAGTAGCGTACCTGCAAACAAAGTTCCTCAATGGGCATTCTTTTTATTTCAGGAATTTGGTAGTCTGGCAAGGATGATGCTCTAAACCTTGAGTAAAGATGATAGCAAGTTCCTGGCTGACATCGGCCAGCACGCCCTTCGCGTTGTCTTGCACTGGCTTTTGAAACCCAAGAAGCATGAAGTGTGGACACATTATTGTATGGATCGTAACTTTTCTCTTTCATTCTCCCACTATCTATGACAAACACAACATCATCAATTGTCACAGCAGTCTCTGCAATATTGGTTGAGAGAATAATTTTACGAACCCCTGCTGGTGGATGTTTGAAAACTTTTTTCTGCTCCGAAGACGGGATCATAGAATGAAGAGACAACACAAGAAATCTTGATGAATCCCGAAAGAATGGAGAAGCAAATAACCTTTCACGTGTTTGATTGATATCTTCCCAGCCAGGAAGAAATACCAAGATGGCTCCTTCATTGGAATCCACGCAAATTTTTCCAAGCAACCGTTCAATTAGCAGAGTATCAATGTGCTCTGGATTAATAGTTGCCAAGTACTTATTAAGCAGCTCGTTATCTTCAGTTGATTTTTCTGAACTACACTCCGTATGTTTCTTGATTACTTCACAGACCTCTTGTTGATTCTCTTGTTGTGCCCAATCTAATGCGGATTTTCCATCATGATCCTGTGATGAACAATCCACACCAAAAGATAAAAGCATACAGACATCCCCAAGCTGACCCTTTGCAGCAAAAACAATTAAAGGTGTTACACCAGTCTCTGAATGCTGGTAATTATAGACTTCTGTGTTCTGCTCTGCAGAAATAAGCTCAAGGAGAGGATCAAATTCATCATTGACCAAAGCCAGGTTAATTGAATCATCCATTGAGCTTTTGAAATCATCACTTAAAACATTGCTCTCTTTTTTATCACTGGTAGTATTAAGATGATTACCACCCGCAGACTGTAGAATAGAAAGCACATCCTCCAAATAGAAAGTTTTGACCTGAGTAAAAAGAAGTCATAACTTCCAACAATGATTTCAGATCGTTTAATGTATTCAAATCTGAGAGGGTTTACTAACAGGATAGGTAAAACCAGGGACTTGAATGACTGAACATCCATTGAAATATTGCGAAAAACGCTCAGCATCAATTGTTGCACTCATGAGTACCTGTTAAATACACTAGTCAATGCTTTTGTGTTGGAAATATACTCGGATTTAAACATGGTAAGTCATGAGTGCAATAACCTAGTGCGTGCATCTGTATATGTTTATATGTGTGTGTGTGTGTGTGTGTGTTCAGGTTCAGCTAAGGACTAGGTTCATTTCTATTAGTGATAACTAGATTTCAGCTTGTCAACGAAAATAACGGGAAGATCATAGAAGGCATTGACTGCATCAATTAGGAGATTATCCAAGCCTCAAATGTATTCCCTCCCCTAAAAGGAACTCATTATATTTTGTCCTAACTCCTAAGTCAAATGATCTTAAGTTTGATCAAGTTTATATAAAAAAAGATAAATATTATGGTAGCAACTAAGTATCATTAGATTCATCATCATTAAGTATATTTTTTGTAGTATGCCTATTTGGTGTAATAAATGTTGATACTCTTCTCTATAAACTTCATCAAACTTAGGAAAATTTGACTTATAACAAACTAGAATGACTTTGTTTTAGGGGCGGAGGGTACATTAGGCTGTTTATGACAGCTGTGTATAAATAGAGGAAAAAACCAGAAAAGCTGCATAGCACTCCAGCAGCACCATACTACAAGAGTAAAAAAACAGAAAAGCCATAAATGTAGTGTTTGTGTGTTCTTGGAGAGTGTGTCCAGGGCTTACCTCTTTGAGGGCTCTGGCTTTCGAGTTGAACTCTTAACAAACCATGTTTTAAGACTACAACTAGTGTAACAAAGTTTTAATGTGATGAATTAGCGATGCTGTAACATCAATCTACCAAACCAGGAACCCCCGGTCTACAAAACCTTAAGCAGCCTGATGATTGCATTTACAACATGTTTGAAACATCTTTTATGTTCTGTTAAAATGGCTGAACTACAAAGGAAGATTCTACTCACCAAACGAAGATGAGGATACACTGGCAACAAGTCTCTGCATAAAATTGTTTCGTGAAAAGTATTATTATGTTCCTATGTGCACTTTTAGTAATTAGCTAGTGTACAAAAACAGTTTTATTGTGATACCTTAGAATAGTCAGCATGAAATCAGAAAACCTATCCCTTTCATGGATTTCATCCTGGAGACAGTAAAAAATTATAATTAGCTCATACCATTTATATTATAGAATAATACACGACCCAACATTACAACAATGGTGTTTATAACAGGCTCTATTGTATTTTTGCCCCTGCATTGTGCGCAAAACATCAGGTTCTAAATCCAATGATCAACAAGATTCACAAGGATGAGATTTGAAATGGTGTGAAATAAGTAATATTTCAGAAAAGGCTATCATGGCCAAATTCATCACATCGTAAGCTCGATTGAGAAGCATAAACTTTTATTCCCATCATAAAATGATTTGAGGTTAACTTAAGAAGAAATTGCCCCAAATTTAACAAAGTGGCCAAACATTCATAATCATGTGTGTGGATGTTAAGAGTGCATCAAAATAAAACAGTAAATATGATCAAAACTCATAAAAGCGTTAATGTTAGAAGAAAATCTGATCAGAAGTCACAAAAGCATTGATGCTAAAAATATCACTTATGGGACCTATCAAACTACTCAGTACCACCGTCGGTAAATGTTACAAGGAATACATTTGATTCCAAAAACAACCACACCATCTCTACAAAACTTATTGTCCATACAGGACATTAACAGTCTTTGAATGCATAGCTCACCATTGCTTTTCCAATTATATACTCTTGAAAATATGTAATCAATAATCATACGAAAGTAATGTTATTATCATTTTGATGTGAAAATCAAAATACTTCTGTCTATATCAGTACAGCTTAGAAGATGATAGAATGCTTTGCAAAACGATATATAGTTAGAAGGGAGTACAAATTATACGTGATAACATGTACACAGAGTGAAAATTTAAATATAAAGCATTACCACAATGATGTGTGTTATTCCCAAAATTGCATCATCTAATGAGCGTTTCCAATTTCGTGCTTTTGAAGTGTTAGTTCCTCTTCCTATCAGTAATCTCAAAAGAACGCCATTTGTGCAGAACAAGACTGATGAATTCTTCCCTCCTTTTGACTCCAAACGTATCTACATTGAGAACAAAGAATAGCGTAAGACAAGAAAAAATGGCATATCAGACACAGTTATGAGCACAATAGATGCAGGAAACATACATTCAAGAAAGGTAAAGTATATGTAAAAAAGGGAAATCCCAAACAACATGACAAGCTGTCAAAAGAAGAAAAATGTCTACATACAAAAATATACTTCCTTTATTTAAAAACAGATGACCCTGGAAGGCTGGAAGCACTTCTATCTAGGAATGGTCATTCCTCTTTTGACATTTCACAGTAACCTTAACATTGCCCTAAAAAGAGACCTACCAAGAAATATATCATAGAAAGATATAACAATTTGTTAATACCTTATATCCAACGGTGTCACCAACAGCCTCTCCTCTTTCAGCAGAGATTCGCTCGGCAACTGGATAGCACATAGACCAAATCATAACTTACAAGCAACAAGAAGATGAAAACTGAAAAGCAATCTGCCACAATAGTCACACAAACCTGAAATAGCTGATATCCGACGTGGTTGAGTGCATATGATCTTACATGATTCACCCTTGCCCCACATATGATCCAAGATGTATTGAGGCACCTATATAAGAAAAACATGGTTAGTAAGCTAAATAAACAAAAATATCACTCCCACCCACACCCACACCAAATCATCACCAAAGCAATTCAGTTCACATATAAGTCTACAGACACCACGAGAAATTCATCAAACTTTTGTGGAATCAGTCTGATTGAATACTGATGATATTATTGATCGTTGTAAATAACAAAAACCAAGTGTAATAATATCAAGCACAGAAATCTAAGGAAATCAAGAAAACACAAAACTCCAGCCTCTGACAAGATACATGGACAGAAAGGACCTAGAGACTGTTTCTTGTATAACATCCCATGCACGCAGAGATAGCAAAAGGAACTTTCTAGTTTTTATACATAAGATACATCATCAACTGATATTGGCTCAAGCACACATAGCACATCTTATTGATATGAAAACAAGGATAGCAATAGCTCATATAGAAAAACAGAAGAAAAAATAAACAGAATAGATAGTAAACAATATAAAAAAAAACTGAATTTAATGCAGGAATATGAGATTAGCTGAAAGAATTGGCACCTGGGTGGTTTTACCGCAGCCTGTTTGTCCAGAAATAAGAACCACCTAGTAAGAAATACAGGAAATGTAAATAATGCATGAAGGAAGAAACAGCAAAGATAAGGAAAGTGACAAACGCTTTGCTGAATACAAGCCATGAGGGGAGAAGGGGAGGAAGTGAGGAGAGAAGGTGAAGAGAGAAGAGGTGAGGGAGGAGGAAGAAGAAGCAGCCATCATCCACCCTACAGCTTGAGGCTAGGTCCCCCTCTGAATGTAACAACTTTACTTTTAATGCGGAGAATCCGGATGCACATTTGGTGGTTCCAGCAGGTGGCTGATGAGGGGGGCCTATGGTGCCGGAGCATAGGACCACCGGAGCTTACAAGCTCAGTAGTTTTAAACCTCCAACCCTGGGCTCAGTTTGGTTATTTCTCTAGTTTATATGTGGTGTGCATGTTCTAAAACTCACAATGGAAACCAAGTTTTTCCCTTCTTTTTTTGGATGCGGGTTGGGAATTGTTGTATTATGCTATGCTTCTTTATTGAAAAAAAAACAGCTCTCCTGCACATTTGAGAAAAAACAGCGCCAGTGCACCACAAGAGTTGAAGATGTGGTCTAGCAAATGTGAGAAACCTTTGGAGCTAAAAACAATACCTGGTGATTTTCCAAAGTTGAAGTGATGACGTCCTTGAAGGATGAAATAGGAAGTTTTGTTCTGTCTTCCATGATCTGTTCACAAGTAAACCTTTAGCTATAAATAAGACTGTCTCATAAATAAAACTAATAAGAAGCAGCAACTAAGCAAAGAGAGGAAGATAATATTATCTAGCCAGAATGTAAGACCTTTCTCAACTGGTCGGATCCATTTACTTTAGAGGCAAGCATCTCGACTTTCTTCGTTATATCAAGTTTACTCATTGCTGGCCTGCAAAACGCACTATCTGTTTTCCATTTGATGTTTGCAGCCTTATCACTAGAATTCCGGTCAAAATCCCCATTTAAATCAGCATCACCAGGAGGGTAATGCATAAATAAATCCTGCAAAACATGCCTTGCCTCTTCAGAAAACCCAAGGTAGCTAGGGCCTTCTTCCATTTCAGGCCCCCGCTTCTGTTTTCTTTTATAAACAGAAAGGCGTCGCTTTGTCCCATTCCTGAAGTCAAATAGAACTCAGGATAGACATATACCAAGCAACTTTTGTAATGCAAAGATAACATTAGGATGGCGCCACCCAAAGATGCGAGAAAATGGCAATTTTGCCATCATCAGATTTGGGCTTCGCTTGTTTGCCATCATGCAAACGGGATTCGCTAGGATGCCATTATGAAACTGGATACACTAGCTGGAATGCCATTCTCTTTATTTCTCTCTAATTTAATCATTTTTTATTCCAACCAAACTTTTATTCCTGTTTTACCCCTGCCCCAAATACCTCATCCATCATTTCTTCTTCCTCACAATTCGCACGCACATCTCCCTCTGCTCCTCTCTCCTCACACACGCACGCAAGCCGGCCAGCAGCCGCACCAATCTCATTCTCACGGGGACAGCCACCGCACCACCCCAACGCGAGCCTACCGCAGCACCACCCGCACGCCAGCCCGCCACCGCTGCTCTTGCACGGGCGGCCACACGCCGACGCCACGAAGAGCATCGCCCCGATTGCGCTTGATGTGCTCAGGTGGAGGTCGGCGATGTCGTGCAGTGGAGGTCCGTGATGGGACGGCTCGAGCTGGGGGCGGACGTCTACTCAGTCATGGACGATGGCGCGTGCCTACTCGGAGGCGGCAAGCCGGCGTCAGCCGGCGGCGGCGCAGCGTTGGACGGCCGCGGCAGCGGGGTGGTGGCAGTGCGGCGGTGGGGCGGGCGGCGGCCTGGGGAAGGGCAGCGGCGGTGGGATGGCCAGGAGTAGCGCCGCACGTGCTGGTGTCGGGGCGGCACAGTGTGCATTGGGGCGACAACGGCCTGCTGGTGTGTGTGCGTGTGAGGAACATGAACAGGATGAAAGAGATAAGGTTTTGAGTTTAGGGGCAGGGGTAAAACGGGAATTAAAGTTTGGTTGGAATAAAAATAATGATAAAATTGGAGAGAAATCAGCAAAATGGCATTTCAGTGTGTGCACCCGGTTTGATAATGGCAATCCAGCGAATCCCTTTTGCATGATGGCAAACGAGCGAAGCCCAAGTTTGATGATGGCAAAATTCTCATTTTCTCCAAAGATGCACCAAGCATAACCATAGATTCCTTACAACTCTTCGCTGAAACAATTTTGCTTCATGAATCTAGTTATCTTACTCACCCAGAACTTTTGGATATCATGCCCGTTTTCCTACACATCTCATGGATTGCAGCTCGCTCTTGTTTGGATATATCAGGTTCAAATGTGTACACTGCAAGGTAAAATAGTCTAGGTGTCACTTTATTCAGCTCACAACATAACTCCAAAGAAAGAGAGCAATAGTCCCAATGCATTACATAATAGATGGAAAAGAGAGAGGGGGGGGGGGGGGGGGGGGGGGGGGGGGGGGCTGTGCTTAAACTTAAGTAGGGTCAACCAATATATGAGAAAAGAATGCCATCAAAATAAGAAGATATTATTACTACTATACCAACCTTTTTACACTTAACTATAATTCTATCATCATTAAATTATATTAAACAATTATTTGGGTCAGTGCTTGTGCTCAATGTGCTGGTGTTCCCACAAATACACAGCCATGAAAACACGCAAAGACTTTTGCATGGCAATTTTACTATGTTATCTACAAGGCGTACAGCTATATCACAACAATCTTGTCTAAAATTGCAAGATGCAACCCAATGGTAGATGATAACATTCTGTAACCTAAGATTGGCCAATTCCGAAAGGTATGACTGGAAAGCTACATTACAAATACTGAATGCACCACTTAGCACATGTCAAACCTAAGAAAACATTCAAACTTTGCCTGAACATGAATTTATATTAGCGTCAGAGAGCCAAGGTGCAAATTACATGTAACTGCAAATGTGAACGACATGTTGATAAAAGCACAATGTGAATGAGAAACAGCAGCAAACCACAAAGCAGGTTGTAATACAAATGCACTAATGACTAAGGACGACAGGATCACAGGACGAAAATTGCCCTATTCTAACGGAGTTGGAAAAAGAACAGCAAGGGATAAGCTCCAACTCTAGCCCCCAGGCGCGAAGTCCACTGGGCAGCGCATCCACACTACTGCTACACTCGCTCGAACGCTCCCAATCAGCCGCTCCAAAGTTCTAAAACAGGAGCCAAAGTAAAGGGGAGCGAATGGTGCGAACCCTCGGCGTTGGAGGCGCGGAAGTCCTCGAGCACCTTTGAGACGCGCACCAGCGTCGCCTCCCTCATGCCGCCGCTACCCCCGGCGGCTGCCCCGGCCGCCGCGCCCTTCCCCTTCCGCCCCTTCCTCCCCATCCGGTCGTCCTCGTGCCCGTTGTCGTCGTCTAGAGGCGAGCTCGGCGGTTGGGAGGGCCCCTTCGATGCGGCGAGCGCGGTTTGGATGGACCGGCGGTGTCGCGCCTCGGCGGCGGTCGCTCTGTTGACGCTGCGCTGTTGCGGTGCGCCGAAGGAAAACCTAGAGCGAGGCGACACGGCGGGGTAGCGCAGCGAGCTCGGACGAACGGGCACGCCAGACGGGTGGACCATTATGGTGGTCGGTGAGGGCTGACTTAGGCCTGAGGGCGTGGAACTGGAACCGTGCGGAAGCGGCCCACGCCCAACAAGCTCGCGACTCGCGAGTTCCAGCCTTCCAGGCTTAACGATTGCGCGGCCCAAGCTGCAGCAGCATGGATTAGAAAGGGGATCTTTGTTGAGGAGGGAGTATCATCTTTGGGGAGGAGAATATTCGTGTCGCCCTTGTGCAGTTCTGCAAGCGAGGCGACAATTTTCAGTGGTGACAGTGAGTACTAGTACTAGATAGGCTGCAAATTTTTATGTGGACGAGTTAGAATAACAACATCATATTTTTTTTCTGATCAGATCAGAAAAATACATAGAAAAGAAAGAGGTAGAAAATTTTGTTGGTTTACAGTTAAAGAAGAAAAACAAGAAAACAGAGGTTCGATTGAATTTTAAATATTCAGTTTCATCACCAATAAAATATAGAGACTTGCTTTACATTTATTTAGAATTTAAAATATCATCGTTTAGAGATCTACGAAGATTTTTCTGAGAACTCAGACGTTTGTTGACCTATTTGGCAATGAAAAATAGAGCGCATCACCGGCCTACCTGCTACCCGGGTACCGGGGCACCACAGGATATACCAACGAGGCACAACCGCACAAGCACAGGAGTTCTGAGAGCCTCCCTATTCCATGGGCTTGAGTAGGGTTATATTAGAGATGTATTTTTTTTTTTTTTGGTCTAAGTCCTCAAATTTGATTTGGTGTGTTTAGTGTGCTGAATAATATTTGGATTTGGTGTGTTTAGTGTGTTGAATTGAATCATCGCTAGAGTGGCTCTAACAAGTTCGTTCTTTTTTTTAACATGGAAGCAATTTCTGTTACTCAGAACTTGATGCCAAATTATTGGCTACAGAGACCCTAGTACAAGCTGGAATACTATCCTTAGATCGGATTAGTACCCCGACACAACTTAGCCCCAAGGGCAGCTAGACCATGGAAGCGATCTCCATTACTCCAGCATGGAAGCGATCTCCATTACTCTAACAAGTTCGTTCTGATTACGGATTTTTACAACCTGGTCTGTCTCGATCAGCTTTTAAAAACAGGCCTTGTTCAACAAAGGCCATAAGAGTGAGTTAGGATAGAAATTAGTTAATTTTTCGATTCAACACGAGATGAAAATAAGCCCTCGGTGGAATATAATAATAATAACTAGTTATAACACGTCACACATGTCTTAACCGATAGTAGAACATAACGGAGCACAAGACGAGCAAATATCTAACGAGTCTCATTTCCAGGATTCTAAGATTATGACTGTATGTAATAATGAAAGTTCGACAGGCTACCCACTGTTCCAAAAACAGCACCAGGGAACCGTATGCAAACACAACTCTGGACATAATGTAAAAGGTAAGCGTGACCCGAGTGCAGCTTCAGACTTCTGCTGCCTTCGGAGGGTTTTCGGGCGTCTTCAGCGGCACGTCCGGTGCCTTGCTTGTCTTGTGAGACTCCAACGCATCCTTGAATTCCTCCCTGGTGGCTGTGTCCTTGAACTTCAGAGCAAATGTGGCAAGGCTGCTCGGTGACTCCCCAATGCTGTTCATGCAGGCAAACGTCACGCCCTTCTTGTCCATGTCCTTGAGTGACATGTCGTTGTAGAGGCTTGCATTCAGGACCAGCCGGTAGTTGCCTTTTGTCCTCATGACAAGCCGGGCTCTCTCACCGCCAGATACAGGGACGTTCAGCTTCAGTTCACCTTTTCCTCTTTCTTTCCAGCCCCCATCTAGGTACTCATACAAAGCAGAATCAGCAGTAAATACAGCCTTCTCATTTTCTTCACCGGTTTCAACAGGGCCCTCTGTCATAGCAAATTCCTTGGGTGCCTTTGCTGAAGTAGCAAGCGCTGTGGCGGAACTCCCGTTGTTAGCAGTACCAAGATTAAAAGAAGGGAACGAAGAGCCATCAGCTTTCAGCCCAAATAAAGGACCAGCACTTGAGCCATCTTTAGAGGCTGAGCCAAACGAGAATGATGTGCTTGAAAATCCAGTTCCGGTCAGACCTGTGAAAGCATTTTGACCACTTGACAGATTCTTAAACGAGAAAAGGGGTGTCGCTGATGATGTCTGCCCTTTGTTATCAGCATCTTTCTGCTCTGATTCACCTCCATCTTTCTTCTCAGTATCATCCTTGCCAATTTTATCAGCATCTCTCTGCTCATCAGACAGGCCATCCTTGGTCTCTGATTCACCTCCATCTTTCTTCTCAGTATCATCCTTGCTAATTTTATCGTTATTTCCAGTTTCATCTGCCCCTTCCTTTTCTTCAGCATCTCCCTCTTTTGTTTTGCCCTCAACTTCAGATGGCATGCAGCTACCTTCGTTGGGTTCTCCAACAACCCCTTTGTCTCCACCAGATTCATCCTTTGTGTCTTCTGCCTTGTCACTGGTTTCAACAGGTTGAGGTGGTGCTTCAGTTGTGGCACCGGAGTCAGTATTTACACCAGAGCCTGCATTCTTTTCTGGCACAGACAAAGTATCTTTCCCATTACCATTACTTCCCTCATCAGCTTTGACATCTGAAGGTTGGGCCTCTGGGACAGGGGCACTTGTTTGAGCACTAGAATCAGTGGGGGCAAATCTGATTGCAGAGAAAGGATTAGAAGAAGGAGCTGATGAAGTCTGCTGGCGCCGAACCTTTACAATTCTCCGGGTTGCCATAACTTCCTCAGTAGCTTTCTTAAATGTACCCATCTCTTGCTCTGGTCCGTCATCATCAGGCTCAGGATTATCCTTGTTGATTTGGGTACCTGCAACCCTCTTCCTAGAGCTTGGGGCTTGTTCCTCATCTGCCATCTTCCAAGTTGATAGCACCTGACATTCAAACAAAAGAACAAACTTAGAAACAGTAAAAAGAAATAGTCCCATTAGTCACCAAAAAATAATAACAGGTAGGATGCAGAAATGAAAATGTAGAGTTAAATCTAAAGATAAGGTTTATATTAGAGTGATAGCTCAATCTGCTTCCTAGTGACATAAACAGCCAAAAAGTAGTCCAGGAATTTACATGTTAACATGGTATCTTGGCAATCCATCAAATTATCAACAAAGAAGAAAAAGAAACCTTGCAAGGCCTTCCTATATACAATAGAAACAAAGAAGTGTTAAGGATGAACAAGCAGCACACATGGTGCAAGTGCAATAGATTCCACCTAAGCCAAAATAGGAATGTTTTTTTTCAACTTATCTGACATCAATAACCACACAATTTGTAATATAAAGAAAGAAATAATATGTTGCTTGACAGTGTATCAGATGTTAAGTTCTGTGTAAAGTGCAAAAACGAAAATCATCTTGGCAGAACATTGCCAAAAGAAAACTTAAATGGTATCCATATAAACTATTTCACCCAAAAATGGCATTAAACTATCTCACCCAAATATTAAAACATGACAATCATATCATGTGTTTTGGACCAAATGGCATGGAACATGCATCTATATTAAGCCAAAATAAATACAGTTTTTTTAAAAAAAATCTTCATCTGGTGTCAATAACCAAACAAAATTTTATGATGAATCGAGAAAAAAAAAAATTGCTTAACATAATGCATCAGACAATAAGTTCCATCCAGCTGCAAAAATAATATCATGTTGGCACAACACTGACAAACCCTAGGCATGGACAAACACCTTCCCTAACAGTTCAATAAGTTTCAAATATGATGAAATGATGTGCAAGCTAACCTGACATCTAAAACACTAAATATACATATAGGCCCTGTTTTGAATGGCTTAAACTTATAGAAAGCTAGCTTATGGCTAGCTGTCCACAAAAGCTTCTTTTTGGAGAAGCTCTTGTGTAAAAACTAAAAAGCAGCGCATTTTGTGTGTGGCTTTATTTTTCCAGCTTCTTCCAATCTAGAAGAGAGAGCAAGCAGCAGGGCTCCTCCTGCTTAGTGGAACCAGCCGACTGGTGACTGGGAGGCAAAGGCCAAGGGTGTGCGTAGATGTGGGGCGGCTCACATGGTGATCAAGGGCAACACATTGATCCAGAGGCGCTCGTCGGTGGGATGGCGCTCGTAGGTGGGATGGCGCTCGGTGGGGAGGCAATCAATGAGGAGGCAGCCGGCAGGGCAGGGCAGCACTCATCGACGAAGAGGACGCTCAGCGGGAGGAAAACGTCACAGTGGAGGCAGGCTACTAGGAGGCACTCGCGGTGAGGAGGCGCTCGAGGACGGCGAGAGAAGGCCGAGATAAGCTCCCCACAGGCTGCTTAACAAGGAAACTGGCTCACAGTTGTTTTGCGGGAAGTGCTTTGCCAGGAAGCTGCATATATAGAAGTTTCATTTGGTTGCTCCAATGTTTCTCTTTTTTGGTGAAAGGCTGCTCCAAAAGCAGTTCCAAACAGGACCATACTACATAATGCAACCCAGCCAAAATCATGTTTAAAATTCCATTCATGTAAACAATATACTGACATAATGCCCCCTGATTCGACTTCTATTCCACTTGCTATATGTAATGACATAACAACATGAGTAGCAATTAGCCCGAAAAAAAAGTACTTTTAATGATTACAAACATGATGAGGTAAGTGATGGAAAAAAATATCAATTGCTACTCTGTAGACAGTTTGATGGATTCCTTTTCTGTAGATGATTTGTTGGATTGTCAAGATAGCATGTTAACATGTAAATGCCTAAATTGCATTTTTGCTGTATATGTGTCACTAAAAAGCAGTTTGAGCTATTGTTACAATTCCCTTTTAATCCATTTTCCAACATCTCCCTCATATAAAGTTTTAAACTTGCATGAAAATGAGGCGTGCCAGTCATTGAGCAGTATAACAAAGGTTCATGTAGTTACTCAAACGTTCATTAAGATGATATATTCCAGTTAACCATCTCTCAAAAATTTTATCAGTAGCTCTCATAAAGGTGGTTCAGACAACAAAAATGGCAGCTCTAAGCCTCTAACCCATATAAACCATCGAGCACTGGACACAAAGAGGAATACAGCATTAACAGACTCATTCAAATTCACCAATTAGCAAGTTGTCTCAGTTCATTAGGAGCTGGCATGTGATGCTTGTTTTTCGAAATGTTAGGTTCCTATGGAGCTCTTCAATTTCGATGTCTAGGGCCACTATGAAAAGCGTGTATACCACCCGCACTTCAACTTTGATGGCTGGGTTTGTGATGCTGGTTGTATAATTGGCGTAGGAGCAGGAGGAAAAAAAGAAATTTAATGTCCCGCTCTTCATTGTGCAACTCTACGTGCTACAAAAATTGATATACAGCCTGTTCGTTTCGGCTGGATTGGCTTATAAGCCATGGCTGAAAGTACTGCTGCCTGGTTTGGTGTGAGAGAAAAATACTATTTAAGCCATGGCTTGGCTTATAAGCCAGATACGAGCAAATAAGCCGAAACGAACAGGTAGATAATCAATTATAATGTTCATTCATGGAATTCATACTAGATCAGGAAGAGTTCAACATCAAATTAAGGCAGAACTTAGACGTGAGAGTGGGGAATTACCAAGCTTGGAATTAGAACCGTGAGTTTGTGACTGGCTGACTGCAGTCTGCAGTTGGCGATGGTGTCACGCTGTGGCGCGCAGGCGCGCAGCCGGGCGGGTCCAGGCGGGCGCCAGGGCTTGGCGACAGACCGCAGGCGGTTGTAGAGCGCAGGCGCGGAGCAGGCAGCAGTGCAGGGCGTCACGCACGCCGTCAGCCTGTCACCGCGTGTCCGCGGCAGGCGGCGGCCATCAGGACGCCAGTCACCGGTCGGCCCTCGACGGTGTGGCAGTAGGCGGCGGTCGGGAGGCGGAGGACGGGTCGACGGCGGCCGGCGGCGGCTAGGGTTAGCAGCGGGCAGCAGCGACAGAGAGAACGGCGTAGAGAAGCAGAAACAGGGAGGGGAGTCGGACCTCGGACGGGCGCCTGCGACGCTCGCGATTCGCGGCCGCGTGCCCCTTTCCTCTCTGTGCTGGGCCATGAGTACAAACGCTTGGCCCAACACCTAGGGCCAGTGCGAAAAAGAAAAAGTCCACGTTATCTCTCTCAGTTTTGACAAAAATCTATTTTTTCTCCCTTAACTTTAAAACCGAATAAACCAACTCTCTAAACTTTTAAGGTCTTATTTGGATGCATATGTATTCATCTTAATTTACATATGTTAAAGTGGATTGGTGTGGAATTAAATTAAATTATATTTTATTTCACTCTAACACATATGGATTGAGGTGGATACACATGCATCCAAACAAGGCCTAAAACCCTATGACCGGTTATAAGCGGTTTGCAAAGGTGATTTTGTCTTTTTATTTATTTATTTTGGCTGAATCTTTAAAAAATCATAATAAATCACAGAAAAAATCATAAAATAGAAAATCTAATTTTGTTGGACTCCACGTGAGTAGATCTACACAGTGAACATATAATTTGGTATGCTTTAGTATAAATTTTTTATTTTAGCTTTAGATCTATTCTTTTCTATAATTAATTCATAGCTGCAATTTCTATGGTCCAATTGTGGTGATTTTTTTATGGTGGACTAATTATTGTATGCTTGAACTGTAGTAAAAATTTCATACTCATTGAATCATGTATAACTTAGTTATAGATTTATAAATACTTTCTATTATGATTTTTCATAACTTAGTTGTAGCCTTAGATCTATTATAATTTTTCAAAGATTCAGCCGAAATAAATAAAACAAGAAAGAAAAAGACAAAATCGTCGTTGATGTGCATGCCATAAGTTTAACTTGATTTGTAGAAAATATATGCAATATTTGTATCTCTAAATAAATTTATTAAAAACTAGATTTAAAGATCTTTCCAATAATACTAATTATATATCATAAATATTAATTATTTTTAATATATATTTAGTCAAAATTGTTTTTCAAAAAACAAAAACGACCGATATTTAGGGATATAGGAAGTATACTCTAAAGAGATATTTGGGCCACGCCTAGGGCCATGGCCCTAGACCCAAATCCACCCATGTAACTAAACAAGAGCAAATGGCTACAACTGAACCAGTTCATCCACAAAACATTACAGCAAATGGGTAAACTGCTTAGAAAACTCAACTTTACACGAGAAACCCTACAGCCACATGTCATATACTCTTGTAAATATAACTCTCTATTTCAATTGGCAATATTCCTCGATCATCCCACGTATGGGGCCTTGGCTTAATAAAATCAGTCCCCCCACCTCGCTATCACCCAATTAAACTTGCTCTGTAGTGACCAAACTGACCACCACGCAATCCAACTCTGGATCACTCAAATCTGATCTACACCTGACTTTAACCCAAATCCATGTAACACCCTGAGTGTTACATTGTACAGTTTTTGTTAAAACATATCATGAGCATCATGTTTATGTATTATTGCATGTAGTAAAATAAGAAATTAAATTTTATTGCACTAATTCTCAATTTGAGCTCTAATTTATTCCTTGTCCAAATACTCTCAAGCACAACTCAACTCACTATTGTTATCCTGATCCAACTCCATCTCTCGCTATTCATCTTCTTCCTAATCCCCAGAGCGCGCACAAGGCAAACTGCTCTCCTTAGCCCACGCAGCATGCGCACAGCGACGACCGACCGTAGCAACAGCATCGCACACGCTACACATTAATCTCACTCACAAGCTCGGCCCACCGATCACGCCGTTCGCTCACTGCTCTACAAACGCAGCTCAGACACCCTTTCCACACGCCATCACTGTACACATATGAAAGCAACTGCAATACATTCTCTGCTGTTCTCCTCACATTTTTCTTGAACGCATGTACCAGCTAGGGCTACTACTAGCTAGCAGAGTTACGGTGTTTGTAGCAAAGTTTACTCATGCAAAAGGACTAACTTTCTATAGATGAGATGACCATTCTGATATGGTGTAGTACCATACTAGTGTATGAATTCGCATGCACTAGATAGGTTTAGTAAAGGAATCTTGATTAATTTCTTTATGTATATAACTAGCATTGATCAGCAACACTAGTACTTGATGACATCACTATTAGTAGTACAAGACGACGTGTAAAAGATAGCTAATAAAAAAAGTGATACTTAATGGAGTAGTATTAATCATCTCATGGTAGTCTAAATAATCTAGCTATGCAAATAGAAGAACACATCATGTTAAGATTGTAGCTGCATACTTGAACAGCTAGCTGAGGCCTACAGTGACTAGATCATAGGGAAATGGAAGGCTAGTATGACTGCCATATCCTACAGTACAAGTACCAGCTGATGGAACGAGCCTGCCGTTCCGTGTGCGGTGGTGTCCCTGGACTGGCAGAGTGAGGACTAGAACACTGTAGCTTGCACAGGCCTCAAGTCAAGGTCGTCACCATCGTCGGTGGCTTGGTTGGGGCGACAACCACAACCGCACTTACTACAATTCGTGACTGTATAAATAAATAAATGTTCGATGCACGGCCAAATAACCTTTCTACACACACTGCCTTACACAATCATTGGCAAGCTCACAGAGTCACAGTCATCGGAGCTGTGTGCCGCCCCTGAGCTATGCCAGATGGTTGGTCAGGCCTGTAGAATGACCAGCATACTCATCGTGGTCTCGTCTGAGTCACGAGCACGTGAGTGGGATCCCTAGACTCGATACTAAACCGTTTGCTTCTCTATTCCCGCGTCTCCTGTCTTTAAAAGGACACGTCGAGCCATCGAGCCATCCCGCTCCGCTGCTCACTTGCTTCTTCCTCTCAAATCAAGTTCCTATGTTCTTGCCTGAGAAAGCTGTGTCTATCGATTTCTCCCCGAGCTGTAATCGATCGAGGTAGCTAGCCTGCAAGAATTCCTTCATTCTCCTTCTCCATTATTTTCTTAACCCGCGGTCTCATCCATTATTTCTAGACCCACACTAATGTACCCAAATAGCATTCACTACGATCCATCCGATCATCACGTCCAACAAGCATCATGAAGTCCAAGTTGTCCTTCTAGCACGTCACCTCTCTCCACGTGAGAGCTCCATAGCCACAAAGTCAAATGACAAATTATTATCATTCACTAATTATTAGCATACCACTTTGCAAGATTTATATCTCCTCCATTAATTCTTTGACTTGCATAAATAAACCAGCACCCCCCTCATCATGTCATGGACCAAAGACTCACACCCATGTGCAAGTCAACAAGTCCAATAGCATGATTAGCCTCCTCCAATAATATCATTTCTTCACCTCTAGAACTCATTTAAATTTATTTATTTATTATGAAATAAATTTTGTTAGATTTCTAAATTCATGATCTATCTGTTAGTGTAATTAGTTCGTATAGTTCAGTGATACCTTTAGTGTTACTTTATTATTTTGAAATACGTATTATTATTATTATGGTTATTTAGAGAATGAATTTTTGTGATGCATTGGTAGGAGTGCTAGCCCTAAAAATATTTTATAGTAGGTTCATTATATTATTATGTGCTCACTGTAATTTTTGTAGCCTTAGAATAGGTTGATAAATATGATAGCTAGTGCACCTTGTTTTATCATATACATAGTAAATTGATATTAACAATAAGGATGCCTTTAGTTACTAAGATAATACATGAAATGTTTCATACCTGTTTAGTGGGAATAATAGGTAACTTTGCGTATTAATCATTAGAGTTAGCTTAGTAGCTTGGCAGATGTATTCTTATTTTAAGAGTTGTTGTTGCCATATTACTAAGCGTTGCATCATCATTTCATGCATATAGATAACGAGTTGGTAGAGTTCGTCACTACGGGCGAGCAGGAGTACGAGGAGTTGATCGAGGAGTACGAGGAGGATGTTCTCATGTAGGAGGGAGTCTCAGAGCCATCAGTTGCTGACTTTGCTGACACCCCGCCTGCCCAAGGCAAGCCCCGGTGTATAACCCCTATTTTTTATCACTAAATATATATATATATATATGATGTGCATTTAAGTTACAGGCATTTTATGGAAACTACGTGCATAAATATATCCGCCCATGAGTCCTATTAGTATAGGTTGAGTAGCTGCTGTGCTCAGGATGTCGGTAGCATGGGTAACCTGTTGTTACTCACAAATAGGTGATAAATATAATCACTCATGATAAAATAGTGGAAAGGAAAATGGTGTTCGGATAGGGATATGGTTGGGTTCTGGTGGGTGTAAAGGGTTGTGTCCTGCGACCAACAAGGCATAGCTCGGTTACACTTTTTCCATGTCTGTGTCAATTAAGGACCAGTCGTTGCAATGAACGCAAGGCAAGTCATAGATCTATTATCCCGAGCACATACTTAGGTATGGGCATGGGAAAGACTTGTTGCTCTCTTGTCGTGGATCCGACTCTTTCCAGACCGACTGATTGGAGGCGGAGATGATAGAGTTCCTTACACCGCACTGAGTCCGAGACTCAGGAGTGGGGGCTTAGAGTCCAAGTTTAGACGGGGACCTAGACACCTAGGACAGAAGGGTGATCGGTTAGTCCTACTTGTGCCTGGGGTACAAGCGGGACGTGTGTTTTTGGGGCACCCAGCTAGGCATATTGGTTTGTGAATCACTGCCGAGTCAGTATGACTTGTCTTACCTCTAGCATCGTAGTAAGAACTGAAAGTTGAAAGAAGAAGAAATGGAACTGATTGCTCAACTCTTGCTTGAAAATAGAACAGGTGCTTATATAGACTGAATAGATAATAACTTAATACGGCTGATAATAATAATATAAATAAGGACTTACTATTAGTATTGCTTTCTGCTAAAAGAAAACCAGCAAACCATGAAGCTTATCATATTCCTTGGAGTCAGGAAATTATTGCCACTAGTCGGATAAGTTTTGCGAGTACATTATGTACTCAGGGTTTATTTACCCCTATTACAGGTGTTGCATGAGAAGTACCTTTGTGTGGAGGATTCTTCTGGTGGGCTCAGACGGATCCTCGTTCTTATCGATAGATGTTTATTTTAAATTCCATTGTTTATCATTCCGCACTCTGATATTTGGTAATGTAATAATATAATTTTTAAGAAACTCTGATGTATGAAATGGACCTATATTGTAACTCGTTCTTATTATTGGATCCTTGGGAAGAATATAGATCTTTCGGGTTCCCCCTGGTGGTGTGCCGACGGATACCGCCGATGTAGCTTGCTTTTGGGATGCTTAGTGTCTGGTGGAAGACGAGCGCCTCTATAAGTGTGCTATTTCAGATGATTCTACCATAGTTGGTACCAGAGCCAATAATGGTTACGGGTTTCATCACTCTTTTTCAAAACTAAAAAGTTAACCAACAAAAGCTTTGTGAAAGGTAGGATGCGATTATATTATGTAAATAAGTATAAGCCCTAGCAATATGGTCTATCTAGGATAACGACACTAGTTTTGTCTAATCAATTTTCTATAGGTACACTAACTTATGTTGCGTAAGAAATCGATTAGAATACGGAAAGTGAGTGTGCGATGTGCTGAAAAATTTATGAATGCCACTATATTTCGGCTTGAGTGAACGTATAGGATGATGCATGCATCATGATAGTAGCATTTTGCTTAAACTAAAATCCCCCCTACACGTATAATTGGATTAGTAAAGCGATAGGATTAATTAAAAGAATGCTTTAATTAAATATGCTATCATTTCTCTAATCTCTTGCTTCTGATCGGGAAGGTTGTTCTAAATGGATGGGTCCCTACCTCTTACAGATAAATCTAAGGTCTGGACGTGGGAGCACCAGTGCTGGGGTGGCTCATGGTCTTGGCGAGGGCCAAGGCGAGAGTGGCTAGGCCAACGAGCACAACAGGGAGAGCCATGGGGCTCCACTTCTGGCTCCTCCTCCTCCGCCACTGCCTCCTCCGATGACTCACGCTGAGATGATGGTGGAACTATGGGTTGCTCACCGAGAGGCAGCCCATGCCATGGAGATAATGGCAGAAGTTATCGCTGGCTTCGCCCATGGAGGCCACGGGGGCAATGGTAGGAACGGGGGTGGTGCCCGCCATCCTGAAGGACCCTCCTCTTACCAGGATTTCCTCAAGACCCACCCGCCCACTTTCACACTGACAGATGAGCCCCTGGAGGTAGAGCACTAGCTTCGCATTCTAGAGCAAAGGTTTCTGTTGCTCAACGTGGCCGACGAGCAGAAAGTGCGCTTTACAATGCAGCAACTATTAGGGTCTGCAAGTGCATGGTGGGATACCTTCTATGCCATACAGCAGCCAGATCATCTGGCAACCTGACAGGAGTTCGCCACAGCATTTAGAGAGTTCTATATTCTTGCTGGTGTCATCAACCAGAAGCTGACTAACTTCCTAGAGATGCGCTAGGGGAGTATGATAGTGATGGATTATGTTAATAAGTTCAATCACTTGTCCCAGTATGCTAGCATTCATGTGGACACTAACGAGAAGAAGGACTGCTTCTTTCATGGCCTCTCTTATATCCTTCAGGAGAAGCTGTACATGGCGAACTATCAGACCTTCGGAGCACTGATGAATGCTGCCATCACCATGGAGGGCTTGCAGCGGGATTCCTAGGCAGAGTGGAAGAGGAAGCGGGTGGCTACGGGGTCTTCCAGCCACCCTCATACTCAGAAGGTATAGGTTGTCTGATAGGGACCCTATCAATCATTAGGTAGGCCTTTGTTTTGACAGACCCACTAGACTTCTCAGATTTCTTCCACACAGTACCATGCACCCACTCAGCAGGTGCAGCCTCAGGGACAGTAGGTCCCACCTCACCAGGGATTTGGAAACAAGCCTAGTGCTTGCTTCAAGTGCGATAAAGATGGCCACTATGCCTAAGAGTGTCCCCAGAACTAGCTAGCTCAGTCTGCTCAACCATCAGTGAACTCCAGACTGGTCAAACGGACCATGATCAAGAGGAAGGTGCCTAGCCGATCTGGATAGGTGAATTTCATGAATGCTGAGCAGATATTGCAGCAGGAACCAATGATGACTGGTATGTTTACCATCGATTCCCATCTAGCCTATGTGTTGTTCGATTCTGGTGCATCACATTCCTTTATGAGCATGGGATTTGTAGACCGACACAACTTACCACTTATGGCTATACCATATGCCTATAGAATCCGTACTGTGGGTTTAAAAGGATCTAGGATGTCGCCTAGAGGGGGGTGAATAGGCGTTTCTGAAAAATCAACACCTTTAAAAACAGAAACGATTAGTAATAGGAGTTTCCAAAATGGAAACTCCAAATCAAAGTAATACAACCCCTCACAAGTTAGCCATAAAGTATATAAAAGATACTAGATAAACCTAGGGAGCCAAACAACGGCAACCAAAGAGTTGAATCAAAATGCACTAGTCAGTTAATGTCGGAAGTCCTGACAGTTTGGGTCAGAACTTCCGACGTGTCAGAAGTCCTGACGTTTGGGTCAGAACTTCTGACGTGTCAGAAGTCCTGACAGTTTGGGTCAGAACTTCCAACGCAAACTGTCAGCACTTCTGACCCCTACGGGAAATGAACTACAAGTGCTAAAATGAACTTTGTGATGCCGATAACTTACAAACCCACTTCCTAGTGGTAAGGTAAGGTGTTGGGTCACTCTCTTGACGTTGATAAGCCACCACTCTGTAGATCGAGGCCCAAACCCTAAGAAATAGCTAGAGAGAGGAAGATAACCAAATACATGTAAATTCGAGCAAATCACAACAACAACAAGCACGCGGGAGACAAGAATTTATCTCGAGGTTTGGCAGCCCCACAAAGGAGCTCCTACGTCCTCGTTGTTGAGGTGACCACTTAGGTCGGAGTCTCTTCCACCTCCTTGCCTCACTCAAGGATACCACAAAGGTCACTTGAGTTTCTTCACTAGAAATCAAGGGTAATACAAACTTCCCAAGGCTCTTCCACAAGATGGAAGCTCTTGGGCAATGCCTAGCCGGCTAGGGGAAAATCCCCAAGAGTAACAAATGCAAATCAAACCGGCTTGATGAAGAAATCAAGTGCTCAAGTTTTCTCAAAGTGTTTTTTCTCACTCAATCCACTCCCTAATCACTCAAACCCTTTAGGAATTGAAGTTGGGAGCAAAGGAGTGAAGAGAGGGGAGCCTAGAATGCTTGGGGGTTGTTTTGGCCGAGTGTTCGTTGCAATGAAATGAGTGGGCAACAGTTAGAATGGAGGAGACGGGTATATATACTTCAAGGTAAAATCTAACCGTTCAGATCTACGTCGGGAGTTCCGACGCAGATCTCGGGACTTCCGACGTATGAAGAAAACACTGTTCATGCGAGGTCAAAGTCCACTCGAGACAGCCAACGTTGGAACTTCCGACGAACGTCGGGACTTCCGACGGTCGGAACTTCCGACAAACGTTGGGACTTCCGACGGGCACAGTCAGCAGGTCAGTAGAACCATCGATGCCGGGACTTCCGGCTTGGGTCAGGACTTCCGACTGTCGGGAGTTCCGACGTCCACAGTCGCCACGCAGGCTATGACTGGGAGTCAGCACTTCCGGCAAGAGTCATGACTTTCGACTGTCGGGAGTTCCGGCTTACGTGGGGACTTCCGACACCGACAGTCAAAGAAAATTATTCTATGTGCTTGTGAAGTGCTAGAGTGTCTCTCTTTTAATTTAATTATTATGCTTGAGCACTCTATCTTCCTCAGACCACCTAAACTTGCATCCCTCTTAATAGTACGGCATACCGATTAACTCAAGATCAAAAGAAAAACGAAATTAAACCTTTTGAGTTGATCTTCTTTAAAATTGATGTCGTGTCTTTCAATCTTCATCAAGTGAGGGTGCCAACATATCAATATTGATCTTGTCACTTGAGCATAGCCATCTTGAGCACGTGACTTGATTCCATTCATCAAATATGAATAACTCCAAATGCATCAAGTCACTTCCATCAAACACTCCAATAGTGATTTGATCCTCCACAAAAACGTGGCCATCATAGCTTGATTAGTACCTCAACTAAATGCAAGTACTTCCTTCTTCACCCTAGCTAGGTTCTTCGGCCGCCAAGCCGTCGCTTGCCCTTCACCCTTGCTTAGTACCTCGAAGCCTTTCCTTGCTATCTTCACCATCTCAAGCCATCAGGTCACATCTTGTGTTGAATCATCCATTCATGTATTGTCATCTTTTTCATTTTAATTTAGCAAGCTTCAAATATGAGACCATTCCATATGCAATCCCTCATGTCTCATTAATTAACTCTTATCGTGCTTGCTTTCACATAGATCATTGAAATCCCACAATAAATAAGCATTTGCATGAATTCCATTTGCATTGTTGTCTTGTGCTTGAACTAGATTATTTATACAACAATACATCATTTTGGCTTTATACAATTTCATCAAGTATATGTGAGAAAATCAATTTCCTGTCTAACACTTAGCAAGCATGTTAGTCCTTTAATCATGTTGTCACTTAATCATTCAAAACCCACTAAAGGGCTAGATGCACTTTCAGGGTTCGCAAATGTTCATCAATACCCGAACGGATATAGTAAGCTTGGTATTAGCCACCCATACTTACAGCCTACAGTTTATGGTAATGCATGGGCAAGGCATTGATGCTATTCTTGGAATGAACTAGTTGTAGGTGTATGGGGTAGTCTTAGATTTGAAACGAAGAAGTGTCGAGTTATGGCTTCCTTCTTCTAAGGATAGGATGTCTCTGCTTGTACCCTCAGATCCAGTCTTACCTGTTGCTGCCCATGCTGAAGCCTCTCCTGATCTTACCCCCATCCCTATGGTATGTGAGTTCCTAGATGTTTTTCCTAAAGATCTTCCTGGGTTGCCACCGGACAGAGAGGTGGAATTCTCCATTGAGCTAGAGCCTGGTACTGCTCCTATCTCTTGACATCTGTACCGCATGGCTCCAAGGGAATTGGCTGAGATGAAGAAGCAGCTGGAAGAGTTAATAGAAAAAAGTTTCATCCATCCTAGTTCTTCACCATGGAATTGCCTAGCCATTTTCATGAAGAAGAAAGATGGTACTCTGCGGATGTGTGTGGATTATTGCCCTCTTAATGCGGTAACGGTTAAGAACAAGTATCCGTTGCCACACATAGATACTTTGTTCGATCAACTAGCTGGTGCCAAAGTGTTCTTGAAGATTGACCTCCGATCAGACTATCATCAGATCAAGATCAGACCACATGATATACCAAATACATACTAGGTATGGATTATATGAGTACCTAGTGATGTCTTTTGGTCTCACCAATGCTGCTGCCTTCTTTATGTACCTAATGAATTCAGTCTTTATGCCGGAGCTAGACAAGTTTGTGGTAGTATTCATTGATGATATACTGATTTATTCCAAGAATGATGAAGAGCATGCCCAACACCTTCAGATAGTACTATCTCGACTAAGGGAACACAAGCTTATGCTAAATTCAGCAAGTGTGAATTTTGGTTAGATCGAGTGTAGTTTTTGGGGCATGTGTTGACACCTGATGGTGTTTCAGTAGATCCTAGCAAGGTGCAAGATGTGTTGGATTGTAAGTCTCCCAGATCTGTGCACCAGATTCGTTAGTTCCTTGGTCTCACGGGTACTATCGGCGTTTCATTTTAGAGTTCTCCAAGATAGCCCAGCCAATGACCAAGCTGCTCCAAAAAGAAGCTAAGTTTAATTAGAGCCTATGATGTGAAGAAGCCTTCCAAGCTCTGAAGACATTTCTAACCACTGCCCCTATGTTGGCCCAATCGGATATTGATCGACCCTTTGATGTATATTGTGATGCCTCAAAGATGGGGCCAGGGTGTGTGCTTATGCAAGATGGGCATGTGATAGCTTATGCTTCGCGCCAACTAAAAAAGCACGAGGTGAATTACCCCACCCATGACTTAGAGCTAGCTGTTGTGGTCTACGCTCTGAAGATTTGAAGGCACTATCTGTTAGGCAACAAAGTGCATATTTTTATAGATCATAAGAGCCTCAAGTATATTTTCACTCAGTCTGAGCTGAATATGAGGCAAAGGAGATGTTTAGAATTGATAAAGGATTACAACATGGAAGTCGATTATCACCCAGGAAAGGGCAATGTAGTGGTGGATACTTTGAGCCAAAAGTCACGCCAGGTTGAGAAAACAACCTTGTCTCTCAACCATGTAGAAGTGCTGGCTCACATTGTCTTGACCTCAGAGTTGCTTGAGCAGATTATTCTAGAGCAAAAGCATGACCCTGAAGAAATTCCCCACATCAGAAAATTGATGGTCGAGGGGCGTGGCCCTCACTTTAGTGTTGATGAGCATGGAGTAGTGAGATACAATGATAGACTAGTGGTCCCATCCAATGAGGAGCTAAAAAGGAAGATTTTGAATGAAGCCCATCATTCAAAGCTGTCTATTTATTCTAGCAGCAACAAGATGTATCATGATCTATGCCACTTGTATTGGTGGTCCAACATGAAGCAAGACATCACCCGGCATGTCGCGGAGTGCGACACTTGTGGTAGAGTTAAGACTGATCATATGCGTACTCTAGGATATTTGCAGCCCTTGCTCATTCCTGTTTGGAAATGGGAAAATATTTCTATGGACTTCATGGTGGGTTTACCCCACACATACAAGGGCTATGACTCTATTTGGGTCATTGTGGATCGCCTCACCAAGTTGGCTCATTTCCTCCCAGTGAATTCTAAATATTCTACCAGACGGTACACCGAGTTGTACTTGGACCGGATTATGACTCTACACAGAGTTCCCCTCACTATCATCTCTAATAGGGGATCAGTTTTTGTCTCTCGCTTCTGGGAGCAACTCTAGGAGTGTCTTAGAACTAGTCTCCTTTGTAGTTCAGCCTGTCACCCCCAGACTGATGGCCAAACCAAAAGGGTAAACCAAGTGCTCGAAGACATGTTGAGAGCTTATGCCATTTCTTTTCCTAAGAAGTGGGATGGATGCTTTAAGTTAGCTGAATTTTCTTATAATAATAGCTACCAAGAGAGCATTCGCATGGCACCATTTGAAGCTCTGTATGGGAAGAAATGTCGGACGCCGCTTAATTGGGTTGAAGTGGGAGACCGTGGATACTTTGGGCTAGAATTCATCAAGGAGTCTCAAGAGTAAGTTGTCCTTATCCAATGTCATTTGAAGGCAGCTTAGAGCCGACAGAAAGCCTATGCAGACAGGCGAAGAAGGCCTTTGGAGTTTAAAGTTAGGGATTATGTGTACCTTAAGGTATCTCCTATGAAAGGAGTACATCGGTTTGGTATCCATGGCAAGCTAGCTCCCCGATATGTGGGTCCTTACAAATTTTTGAGGCAATGTGGCCCCATTGCTTATCATCTCCAGCTTCCTAAGATTTTATCTGTGGTACACAAGGTGTTTCATGTGTCGCAATTGAAGAGATGTTTGCGGGTATCGGATGAAGCTGTAGAAGTTGAAGGGCTTTCCCTCCAACCAGATTGGACTTACGTTGAGCACCCTGTAAAAATCCTGAATGAGAAAGAAAGAGTGATGAGGAACAGTGTGGTAAAGTTCTACAAAGTGCAATGGCAAAACCACTCAGAGGATGAGGCCACGTGGGAATAAGAGAGTTACCTATTGAAGCATTACCCCCACCTCCTTTCTGGATCTGATAGTTGCTGCATCAAAATGTAATTCCTATCTCTTTCTCACACCAGGCACATGAAAATCTCGGGTCGAGATTTTATTTTAGGGGGTAGATTTGTAACACCCTCGGTGTTATATTGTACAGTTTTTGCTAAAACTATGTTATGAGCATCATGTTTATGTATTATTGCATGTGGCAAAATGAGAAATTAAATTTTGTTGCACTAATTCTCGATTTGAGCTCTAATTTATTCCTTGTCCAAATACTCTCCAGTACAGCTCAACTCACTATTGTCATCCTGATCCAACTTCATCTCTCGCTATTCATCTTCTTCCTAATCCTCAGAGCGTGCACAAGGCACACTGCTCTGCTTAGCCCGCGTAGCATGTGCACAGCGATGACCGACCGTAGCAACAGCATCGCACACGCTACACATTAATCGCACTCACAAGCTCAGCCCACCGAGCATGCCGTTCGCTCGCTGCTCTACAAACGCAGCTCAGACACCCTTTCCACATGCCATCACTGTAGACACATGAAAGCAACTACGATACATTCTCTATTGTTATCCTCACATTTTCCTTGAATGCACGTACTAGCTAGGGCTACTACTAGCTAGCAGAGTCACGGTGTTTGCAACAAAGTTTACTCATACAAAAGGACTAACTTCCTATAGATGAGATGACCATTCTGGCATGGTGTAGTACCCTACCAGTGTATGAATTCGCATGCACTAGATAGGTTTAGCAAAGGAATCTTGATTAATTTCTTTATGTACATAACTAGCATGGATCAGCAGCACTAGTACTTGATGACATCAGTATTAGTAGTACAAGATGACGTGTAAAAGATAGCTAATAAAAAAAGTGATACTTAATGGAGTAGTATTAATCATCTCATGGTAGTCTAAATAATCTAGCTACACAAATAGAAGAACACATCATGTTAAGATCGTAGCTGCAGACTTGAATAGCTAGCTGAGGCCTAGAGTGACTAGGTCATAGGTAAATGGAAGGCTAGTATGACTGCCACACCCTACAGTACAAGTACCAGCTGATGCAACGAGCCTGTCGTGCCGTGTGCGGTGGTGTGCCTGGACTGGCAAAGTAAGGACTAGAACACTGTAGCTTGCATAGGCCTCAAGTCAAGGTCATCACCGTCGTCGGTGGTTTGGTTGGGGCGACGACCACAACCGCACTTATTGCGATTCATGATTGTATAAATAAATAAATGTTCAATGCACGGCCAAACAACCTTTCTGCACACACTGCCTTACACAATCGTTGGCCAGCTCACAGAGTCACAGTCACCGAAGCTATTTGCTACCCCTGAGATATGCCAGATGGTTGGCCAGGCCTGTAGAATGACCAGCATACTCATCGTGGTCTCGTCTGAGTCACGAGCACACGAGTGGGACCCCTAGACTCGATACTGAACCGTTTGCTTCTCCATTCCCACGTCTCCTGTCTTTAAAAGGACATGCCGAGCCGCCGAGCCATCCCGCTCCGCTGCTCACTTGGTTCTTCCTCTCAAATCAAGTTCCTATGTTCTTGCCCAAGAAAGTTGTGTCTATCGATTTCTCCCCGAGCTATAATCGACCCAGGTAGCTAGCCTGCAAGAATTCCTTCATTCTCCTTCTCCATTATTTCCTTAACCTGCAGTCTCATCCATTATTTCTAAACCCATACTAATGTACCCAAATAGCATTCACTAGGATCCACCCGATCATCACGTCCAACAAGCGTCGTGAAGTCCAAGTTGCCCTTACAGCACGTCATCTCTCTCCATGTGAGAGCTCCATAGCCATAAAGTTAAATGACAAATTATTGTCATTCATGAATTATTAGCATACCACTTGGCAAGATTTATATCTCCTCCATTAATTCCTTGACTTGCATAAATGAACCAGCACCCTCCCTCATCACGTCATGGACCAAAGACCCACAGCCATGTGCAAGTCAAGAAGTCCAATAGCATGATTAGCCTCCTCCAATAATATCATTTCTTCACCTTTAGAGCTCATTTGAATTTATTTATTTATTGTGAAATAAATTTTGTTAGATTCCTAAATTCATGATCTATTTGTTAGTGTAATTAGTTCGTATAGTTCAGTGATACCTTTAGTGTTACTTTATTATTTCGAAATACATATTATTATTATTATGGTTATTTAGAGAATGAATTTTTGTGATGCATTGGTAAGAGTGCTAGCCCTAAAAAAATTTTACAGTAGGTTCATTATATTATTATGTGCTCACTGTAATTTTTGTAGCCTTAGAATAGGTTGATAAATATGGTAGCTAGTGCACCTTGTTTTATCATATACATTGTAAAGTGATATTAACAATAAGGATGCCTTTAGTTGCTAAGATAATACATGAAATGTTTCATACCTGTTTAGTGGGAATAATAGGTAACTTTGTGTATTAGTCATTAGAGTTAGCTTAGTAGCTTGGTAGATGTATTCTTATTTTAAGAGTTGCTATTGCCGTATTACTAAGCGTTGCATCATCATTTCATGCATGTAGATAACGAGTTGGTAGAGTTCGTGACTGCGGACGAGCAGGAGTACGAGGAGCTAATCGAGGAGTACAAGGAGGAGGTTCTCTTGCAGGAGGGAGTCCTGGAGCCATCAGTTGCTGACTTTGCTAACACCCCATCTGCCCAAGGCAAGCCCCGGTACATAACCTTTATTTTTTATCACTATATATGTATATGATGTGCATTTAAGTTATAGGCATTTTAAGGAAACTACATGCATAAATATATCCACCCATGAGTCCTACTAGTATAGGTCGAGTAGCTGCTATGCTCAGGATGTTGGTGGCGTGGGTAACCTGTCGTTACTCACAAATAGATGATAAATATGATCAGTCATGATAAAATGGTGGAAAGAAAAATTATGATTGGGTAGGGATATGGTTGGGTTCTAGTGGGTGTAAAGGATTGTGTCCTGCGACCAATAGGGCATAGCTCGGTTACACTTTTTCCCTGTTTGTGTCAATTAAGAACCGATCGTTGCAATGGACACGAGGCAAGTCACAAATCTATTGTCCCGAGCACATACTTGGGTATGGACGCAGAGAAGACTTGTTGCTCTCTTGTCGTGGATCCGACTCTTTTCGGACCGACTGATTGGAGACGGAGATGGTAGAGGTCCTTGCACTGCACTAGTTCCGGGACTCAGGAGTGGGGGCTTGGAGTCTAAGTTTGGATGGGGACCTGGACACCCAGGACAGGAGGGTGATGGGTTAGTCCTACTTGTGCCTAGGGTACAAGCAGGGCGTTTGTTTTTGGGGCACCTAGCTGGGCACATTGGTTCGTGAATCGCCACCAAGTTGGTATGACTTGTCTTACATCTAGCATCGTAGTAAGAACTAAAAGTTAAAAGAAGAAGAAATGGAACTGATTGCTCAACTCTTGCTTGAAAATAGAACAGGTGCTTATATAGACTGGATAGATAATAACTTAATACGGCTGATAATAATAACATAAATAAGGACTCACTATTAGTATTGCTTTTTGCTAAAAAAACCAACAAACCATGAAGCTTATCATATTCCTTGGAGTCAGGAAATTATTCTCACTAGTCGAATAAGTCTTGCGAGTATATTGTGTACTCAGGGTTTATTTACCCCTATTGCAGGTGATGCATGAGAAGTACCTTTGTGCGGAGGATTCTTCTGGTGGGCTCAGACGGATCCTCGTTCTTATCGATATATGTTTATTTTAAATTCCGCTGTTTATCATTCCGCACTCTGATATTTGGTAATGTAATAATATAATTTTTAAGAAACTTTGATGTATGAAATGGACCTATATTGTAACTCGTTCTCATTATTGGATCCTTGGGGAAAATGTGGATCTTTCGGGTTCTCTCCGGTGGTGTGCCTGACGGATACCGCGCTGTAGCTTGCTTTCGGGGTGCTTAGTGTCTAGTGGAAGACGAGCGCCTCCGTAAGTATGTTATTTCGGACGGTCCTGCCACAATCCACCCCTAACCAAATTCTAGAACCCGAATCCACTCTAAAAGCTTGAACTTTTTGCATGCAAATCCAGTAGCACAAAGAGTGGAACAATATTAATATTAATTCGGATCGATACCTTCCGGAGGGCTGTGGTAAGCTCATAGCCGGTGAAGTTGGCGGTTGCAGCAACGACTCAATCGGGCCACCGAAGAGGGGCCAGAGGCGGAGGCCGGCTAATTGTCTACGTAGTCGGGACCACATGCCATCGTGCCTATCCTCGAGGGCTTGCACTGACGTCGCCTACAGAGGGGCGGCCGGCCGAATGGGCTGAAGTCAGGGATGAAGAGGTCGACGTTCGGAGGGACCGGGCGACGGGTGGCTGTCGGAGGTAGCCGAGGGAGTCAAGTGGGACCAAACCCTAAGACCAGGTATATATTGGATGGCATGATGCGGGTATTGCTTTTGTCGAGGGGCAATTTCGTAACTGCGTTCCCACATTCCGCCGGATTTTCTCGAGAAATTTTGATATTTAACCCTCCATTCGTACATCTCTATACATTTGACACTCAATTCGCAGACTAAAATTTGACCCTCGACACACGATTTTTTTGGATACGAGAGATTCTCTCCTTTTCTATTTCCAATTGTCTCTCTCATTCCTCAAGACACCAGAAAAGGCCAAACTATCCTGACTTCTTTCGGTAAACCCTCGGTTCGTGCGCCTCCTCGTCGGCATCTCCCTGGCCAGCTGCGGGGAGGGCAGAGGGGGCGGCAATGCAACCGCCGCCCAAACACAAGCGCCGGACAGGGCACCTGGCGGGTGCTAGACGGGGGGGAGGGGGTTGGAGGGGTCGGGTGTTGCAGTCGCGGGCTTGACGTGTGCCAAACGGAGGATGGGGTGGAGAGGGGTCCGATGGAGGCGACGGGCGCTGGCCAACAGCATTCGGAGGAGCCGCAAGGTCAGTCGTGACTCACGCGACAATAAAAGCGCGAGGATGAGGAAGGCGTCCATGTCTTCATTTTGGTGGAGGGCAGTTTAGTCTTTTTTTCTATAGCCTAATTAAATGGAAGATGATATTGGAAATAGGAAATTAGAGAAAATCTAGAAATCCTTCTTATCCAAAGAATTCGTGTGCCCGGGGTCAAATTTTCAAAGGTCTATGAATTAGGTGTCAAACATAGAGATGCGTGCTAATTGAGTGTTAAATATTGAAATTTCTCAATTTTCTAACCGGTGGTGGAAGGCTGAGTTGCTTCACGTTCGCTCCATCGCGGCCGGGACAACAATTTCTGATGAAGCGAGCTAGAATCGCGCGTCTAGCATGGAATTGTGTTTGAAATCGACGCCCTCGAAAAAATAATAGGAGATTGAGATAATGAAATGAGTGGGATATGTTATGTACATCTTTATACGTGAAAGAATCTGGTTTCATCCTAGCACTGGCGACTCAACACCGCTTTCTTGGTGGACACGTGTCATCCTGCCATGCTGGCATCATATCGTGCCGTGGCAGCCGTATGTGTCGTGCCCTCTCCACGACAGCTCCCAACACGCCGGTCCCACTTCATACTCAGCCCCGCTTTCTTGGTCGACATGTGTCATCCTGCCATGTTGGCATCATATCTTACCGTGGCAACCGTATGCGTCATGCCCTCTCCACGACAGCTCCTCCCAACACTCCGGTCCCGCGTTATGACGCTACACACGTGCCTTGATCTTTGCATATTTATATATACACAATAAACATACATTTGAATTCTGGAACGGTCTGCCGAGTGATTACACCATATGTTTGGTTAACTGGGCCATTAGGTCGAAGCCTAATCACTAATTTGCGTGCTCCTTGATCTATGGGATGAGATCATTGTACGAGTGTTTGGAACTGCTTCACAAACTCTGCTCTACAAATTTCACCGTGGAGCAGCTCCACAAAAAAACTAGAGTTTATGGAGCACCTCTTTAGGTGCTCTCAGAACTCTATTTTTCCTCGAACAGAATGCAGAGCTGAAAAACATGGAGCGGATCAGTCCCAAACACCCCCATAATCTTATTAGTTTTAATGCTCCTCCTTGATTGAATTCAATCTTCATATTAATCAATTGTTTGTGATAGTATAAATAAAAATGTACCAGAAGTCCATCAACTCTTAAGGGCATACCTTCTATGTTATCAACTCTTAAGGGCATGCCATCTATGTTATCAACTCTCAAATTTTATTTTTGGGTTCCTAATAAACTTTCTAGGAGCGTCTCCACCACATCCCCTTTCTCTTAAAATCTTGTAAAGGGGAATGAGAAAATTGAGTTGCAAAGTATATTGGGTATGAGCTCTAGCAGATTGAGAAAAGTACATTGTTTTATGTGTGAAACCCACGTATCAGTGGTCAAGAAAAAATGTCTTTGAATTTTATAGGCATTGGTTCATTTACAGAGAGTTAAAAAAAAACTGTAAAGCTTTAGAGCTAAAGCCCCAGTGAAAAACTGTAAAGCTTTAGAGCTAAAGCTCCAGTGGTCTAAAGTTAGCTCTAAATCTTAGCCCACTTCACATTAACACATTACTTCGTAGACCTCGCGGGCGTGCGGGCGTGTAGCGCAGTGGCAAAGCTCCGGTGGTGGGAGCTGGCCGGCCGGGGTTCGAACCCCGGTTCTGCACCACTTGCTTCGTGCAAGCAAAATAATTTTCAAGCGTCTGCCTCTCACGCGTGATGCCACAATGGGATCGTGATGTGCCCGTCGCCTACGAAATCAGTGGATTTCGATGATCTCAAGAAGGATGCGGTTAGATCTGAGTGTAGTTATAGGTTTGTTTGTACACGGGTGATGTATGTAGCGTGCGTGTTGAATGGACGTGCGTGTGTACGAACAGATGCTACAGCTATACCCAGATGAGAGGAAAAAAAAACTTCGTAGACCTCAAAACTGAGCTAAAGTGCTCTAAAATTTTAGAGTTCTAAAGTTTAGAGAAGATAAAAACAGACCCCCAGTGATTCTAGGCAAATCACAACCGCACGAGACAACTCGGTATGATTTAAGAAAATCTTAACGACAATGCATCACTGTCAGAACAATTCAACCAACAAGTTCCAGATGATATACAAGGACAAGGCTAGCCAGTTTTTCAGTACTAAGAACTCGGCTCTTTCCCATCCAAAAATGTAATGAAAACTTTTTTTTCTGTATTGCTCATTATTCCAGTGGATAATATACAAGGCTTGCCAGTCTTTCAGTACACATAAAACACCAATATTCATGTCAAAGCAGTCAGTATATAGGCAACAAACTCTTGCCGCTTGTATGACTTTGTTACCTACGAGGCACCGTAAACTAACCACCACCCAACGTGTAGTAGCTCTGAAGAGAAAACATCAAAACAGCCTCCAGGCTCCAGCTCTTCCCTCAGAAAGTGAAATAAACCGGCGGTGGATGGACGATTTCCATCTTCGACCTCGTGACATTGCCGGTGAGCACACTCTCCGACATGGCCTCGTCGGCCTGGAAAGGCTGCACCTGCGCGATCCTCTCAGGGATCGCTTGACCCTCCTCCACTCGAGCAAGGACTTCATAGTGTGCTCTCAGCCTCTTGGGCTTCGTCTTCCATTCCGGAATATTTGACCAGTTCACCTCCCCTTCAGCAAGCTTCTTCTCCACCGCGAATGCCATCTTGACATAGGTTTGAGCAGAGGCCCGTGCCTTCAGTAGCTTGAAGGTACCTTTCTCGCCTGCTTTCTTTCCAAGTACCGAGGCCAAGAGCTCCTCAAATCCCTGCAGACTGCCATCTGATCCATTCAGAGACAAAAGAGGCCACAATCCAGAGTTATGTGGTTCATCCTCATCGTCAGCGATAGCAGGGATTGCCCCCGCCCGTGAGGAGAGCTCCACTTGGCCTGGGGCCAACCGTTTGAGCTTGAGCTTGTCCTTGGGAGACATGGAAGGAGTCGAGGACAAGGAGGTTGGGCCCTCAATGCGAAGTGAGAGCAGGGGTTTCTGATTAGACCGGGCTGCACCACGCAGGGCTTGTGCAATGGATAGTAGGCTCGAGAGGCGACCCTTGTAAGTGGTACGGTTGAGAGGAAGTGGTAGTTCAAGTGGCAACCGGAGGCTCACAGCTCTGGAACCCTTCACTGTTACGACTGCACCATCGGACAGAACAACCTTCTTCAAGGTACCAGCGTCCACATCATGCTGCAGAGAAATCAAGCATCGAAATTTAGATTTGGTTGTGGTGAATGTTCAAGCAATAGGTGTACAGAATTCATATGTCAAACATATATAAAGAGAGTAACTCAACTCAACTTATCATTAGATAAATATATGCTCTACAATATTTTTGTTTCTTTGACTCAATTAAACAATGGCATGTACTAAATAGATACCCCTGCACGAATCCCACATAGCAGAGGTTGCCATTTTAAAATGTATGCAGGGAATTCGTATTTCAAACTTGTAGCCTTAGTGTTTAATCAATTATCCCTTTGTTTGGTTTCGCTTTTTGGGAGCTAAAAAAACAGCAAGAGGCTGGAACTGCAACAAGAATTGGTTGTGTGCAAAACTCTTGCAGAGACTGGAATAAAATTCATTTTTTTTTCTAAAAAGGTTAACTATTATGATATTATATAGTAAGAATTATCCAATCTATCTATAGCATAACAGATTTGTAAATATCAAAATATACTTTCTCACATGAATATCTGCCAAGCAGTAAAGTACAGGAGTGTACAATGAAAACCGTAACCCAAGAAAAGGATCCTTATTCCACTAGAGCAATCCGGTAGACCACAATTGAACTGGCAAGGAAGTCAGACATATGCAACTGATAACATAATAGTATATCTACAGATATGAGCATATAAACACTGAAACATTTATCAGTTCATTCTTGTCACACTTTGCACAAAAACACCAGTTGCCATTTGCTGCTTAAAATGCACCTTAAAATCTTCAGGGAAGGAAGTCCAAAGTTAAAGATTCCAGCTGCATCATACAGAAGTACTCCCCTCATTCTAGGCTAGTCCGAGTTTGAGACAAAAAAAAAAGAGTATCTTTTGTAATGCCACCGGCCCCAACTCCAAATTTGATGATAATTTCAGCCGTGCCTTTTGGTTTGCCTCTGATGCTCGAGTGTGAGTAAACATTTAGCTTAACCTCCTGATCTTAATGTTTTTAGTGTTCCTATTCTATCACTACCTCCTGACATCATCCCAATTTGCACTTTGATGCCTTTGGGCGAGCACGCTTGACCCTTGGCAACCACACCATTTCAATCTCTAGACTAGACTCTCAGAAACTCAGATACATACCGAAGACACAGACTCACAATTCAAAACCAACCAGAACAAGAACAATACAAGTCGCACACTTGTACCGTTGTACAAAAAGGAAAACATTTCATTATTTGGGTGTCAATCCACACGCCTTACTGGATTTTGGTCTCAATCCACACCCCCGGCATGCGAATTCTATCAGCTCAGGTGTTCCCCTCCCATTTTCATCAATTTCCAACTTTTTGCAAAAACGAACTTCTGCTCTTACCGGCAAGGCAAGCCTGACGTCGTCGCCGTCCTGGATCCAGAGCTCCATGGGCCCGGCGAGCTGGAAGGGCGGCAGGGTAGGCTCGACGACGCTCCCCCTCCCGCCCCGCCTGATCTCGGCGAGCGCCGTGTCGTCGGCGTCGGCCTGCGAACGGAAGATGGGGAGGTCGACGAAGTCCCACCGGCTGACGTCCTCCAGCAGGCGCACCGGCAGGACCTTCCTGCCGACCTCGATGTTGAACTCGTACGCCACCGCGTGTCCCACCAGCGCGTCCCGCACGTCGAATCCGGACACCTTGAGCCCCTCGGCCTGGAACCCCAGCCCCTTCACGATCGCGTCCCTCAGGTCCTGCGCGCGCCGCAGCGGGAATCGCGTTCAATCCATTGCCCAATCGGATCGGATCTAGAGGAGGACAGACGAATCACAGCAGGAGAGGGAATTTCGCTTCAGCTCAGTAGCTCACCGAGATGGCCTTGGGGACCGGGGGCTTGGGCGTCGCGGCGGCCTCCGGCTTCACGAGGCCGTGCGCCGACCCGGCCACGAGGAAGAGCGCAAGCGGCAGAGCGAGTAGTCGCCATCGAGCGCGAGCGGGCATGGCTGCTGCTACTGGTGGTGGTGCCCTTCTTGGCTATTGAATGATTAAGGTTTTTTTTTTAAAGGTGCCATTACAATTCTTGGAGACCGGAAATATACCATTACAATTCGTCTCATCGTAAGCGTGCCATTATAATTTTACGATACTTCGAAATCTGCCATTGTGTACGCCCGATGAACACTTGGGCCCGCTTGCAGATCCACGTGGCATACGGCGGACCGTATTCGTCCGTCGGCCGTCTTCATGTAAACGGCGCTGTGAACATCGCTGTCTCAACCCCTCTCTCTCTCGCGTGCTCCCAGTCTCTTTCCTCGGCCAAGAACCCTAGCGTGCGCTCCCGGCGGCGACTTCGGCGGCGGCGGCGACGACCACCCGACGGCGACGTAGCAGGCCAAGGTGACGGCGCAAGGGGACGACTCGACCGTAGGTAAGGATGAGCTCGAGCTCCACCGCTGCTGGCACTCGAAGGATGCAGTACCCCTACTGGACTGTCCCGAATGCCATGTTCCTCTAATCAGAATCGTGAGCAAGCAAGAGCGCTCGAAGGATGTCCCATTTGTCAAGTGCCCGGACAACATAAAGGTAGGCCTTGTTGTGTTAATTGAATCTTCATTGTTTGGTTTCTATTTGACTGATTTAGGGTGTGCAGGGTGATCCAACAACTTGTGGCTGGATCCGTTCGGAGGAGCAGTACGAGGCCTGGTTTCTGAATCAACAAAAGGAGCAGCAGATGCAGGTCCAGTTGCCCCTTCGTCATCAAGTTGGTAATGGTATTGGTGATTTCAAGCAACAACTCCGTGAGATGAGGCAAACACTGGACATTGTTGTTCAAGACATTTGGAAACTGAAAGCGCAAATTGGAGACATGCATTCTGTTGTTCCTAGTCCAGCTAGTAATGCAACACAGGACATGGGTAATAAGAAAATGCAGATTGTGTTAGATGTATCTGTTGTAGTAGGTGTTCTTGTTGGTGTACTGGTAGGTGTAGTTATTGCCTAGATGATGAAGTGACTGTAATGAAATTGATCAGCATTGTGCTATATTTTTTATGAAATTATGTAAGAATTCCAGCAGCATCTTGTCTTGATTTTGGATGAGGAGAACAAGGGCTAGCAACATTCAGAGTAAAGTAGATCAAAGCACACAGACCACAGCCACATGACAGTAGTGAAAATACAATAGAGTTCAAACATCATTTCATAATCAAGTTAGCACTAAATATCCATACGCAGTACAGTAACAGCAGCAACTTAGAAAGTTGGCAAGTTCAAATGCCTCAATACATAGTAGAGTTTACTAGCTAAGCAACAGAAGTGCCACATTACTTGTAGGTCCACAGTGTGCCTCTTTTGATTGTTCCAGTCATCCAAGAGAGTCACTTTAGCAATGTCATCGTCACTGATAGCTTTCCTGAATGAAACAATATCAGGAAATAACTCCCCCTTCTCAATCTTGGGGTGCTCTGGGTCATGGATCACATGGATCTCTTCAGGGTCTGCATCATTGACCTCTGTCTCAGTAGGAAAAGCATGAGCATCATCATTAACAGCATTATGAGAAACATGTGGAGGTGAATTACTATGAGGTTGTGAACTGCTATGTGGCTGTGTTGGTGGTATTGGCATATACATTCCCTCATCATCATAACCCACATACTCTTCATCATTATCAAACATATCGGGCTCCCTGTCAGGCTCAACTTCAGCCTCCATGGGAACCTTTGGTGCATCATCTGCCTTAGATGATGGCTGGTTAACATTACTGTCAGTAGGGATTGCATTGCCAATGTCGGGAGGAATCACACATAAAGGTTCTTGAAAGGATCAAGATGCCCAAGAGGGGGGGGGTGAATTGGGCTAATTCTAAATTTACTTGCAATAAACAAATCCTATGGATAGCCCAATTAACCCCTTGTGCCTAGAAAAGTGTTTCTATCAAATTAACGCACAAAAAACTTGCAACCTATGTTCCAAACTTACTCTAGCATGGCAATTCTATGAATGCAAAGACAAGTATTGAATTGCTCAAAGTAAATACTTAAAGTAAATGCTCAAAGTAAATAGAGAGAGGAACGCGGTGATGCTTTGCCGAGGTATCGGGGAGTCGCCACTCCCAACTAGTCCTCGTTGGAGGACCCGCGCAAGGGTGTAGCTCCCCCTTGATCCGCGCAATGATCAAGTGCTCTCTACGGGTTGATTCTTCGACACTCCATCGCGGCGAATCACCCAAAACCGCTCACAACTTGAGTTGGGTCACCCACAAGCTCCGCCGAGTGAACACCAAGCTCCCAATCACCACCAAGCCGTCTAGGTGATGGCGATCAACAAGAGTAACAAGCACGAACTCTCACTTGACCATGCGAAGCCTAATGAGAAGATGGATGCACACTTGTCTACTCTTGATTCACTAATGAGGTTTCACTCTTGGATTCTCAAATCACAAACACCTCACTAGGACCTTGCTCTTCTTGGCACTCACAAACATGTTTCTCAGCTGTTAGAATGAGCAAAAGTGACTCCACACACGAGTGGAGCTTCTATTTATAAGGCAGCCTGAAAAACGAACCGTTATGAGCTTCTGCGGGGTGACCGGACGCTCCGATCGTGTTGACCGGACGCTCCGGTCAGTTTAACCCGCGAACCAGTAGTAATGAGTTGACCGGACGCTGGCAGGGTCCGGTCAGCACTGACCGGACGTGTCCGGTTGCATAAAACCCTTACTGGAACCTTACTGGACTCGACCGGACACTGAACCCTCAGGGTCCGGTCAGTATTGACCGGACACGTCCGATCACACTTTCTCAAGTCTGGACCCTTACTGGAGTCAACCGGACGCTGGCCCTCAGCGTCCGGTCACATTGACCTTCCAGCGTCCAGTCACACTAGACTTGTTCTCCTCGGTCAAATGAACTGACCGGACCCTGCGACCAGCGTCCGGTCGCACCGGAGCTAGCATCCGATCAGTATTTGACCCTACATTCACTTCCAACTCTCGATCAATTGTGAATGAAGTTTGCTCCATGGGATCAAAGGGCTTCATAGGAGCTACCTAGAGCTAGTTTTAACAAGTGTGCACCACACCTAACTCACTAGACTCAACTAGGTCAAGCTACCCATTCATACCCCCCTTTAATAGTATGGCTAAAGAAAAAACAAGGTCCTAAACTACTCTAAGTGTCTCTCCAACTCTAATCGACACTTAGAACTAGTCATCCTTAACCTTGTCGTCCATCCTTTGAAAACCGAAACGATTTCCATCGTAGGGGCATGACAACTTTGATTGCCCGATTGATCTCCATTACTATGACCTAACTTAATTGCATCTGCAAAACACACGTTAGTCATAGTAATCTTGTATTGTCATTAATCACCGAAACCCAACTAGGGGCCTAGGTGCTTTCAGTTCTAATGCATCAAACTGATCAATAGAGGCAACAGATTGATCAAACACTCCTACAACAATCTGGCAATGCATCTGGTCCTTATACATCTCAAATATGTCATTCATCTGGAACTGGTTTTCTAGTGTGACATCTTCACACACCCTTTTGTCATAGTACCAAGTAGTTGGGCACTGAGTACGAGACCATTTGACAGCATTGCGCAAGCTGGTCATCATTAATTCAAATGAAAACGAGCCTATCTCCACATCCCACTTAATTACAGAGCCCTTTGTGTAAGCTTTCCTACCCAAAGAGTCTATCGTACAGAATGCTTCCACTTTAATCTCTAGGGAAAATAGTGGAACCCTAGCATCAACCAAATCACATCAAAATGTGCACATCTCCAGCGACAATGTATAAATTGAGGCCTAATCTACTCATCTTTGTGCTCAGCAAGGAGAGAAAAAGTACCTTTCGTCGCCGTCCACCATCGGCGACCCACACAGGGGCACGTCCGCCATTGATGCGCACGCTACTCCATTGCTTTCCTTCGACTGGCCCCCATGCGCCGTCTCCTTGGTCTGCTGCGCCGTCGTCGAGATCGTCGCCGTCACCATCGCCGAAATCGCCGCCACCACCACAGCCTAGGGTTCTTGCTCGGGGAGAGAGACAGGGAAAGTGAGAGTGAGAGAGAGGTGGAGACGGTGGCGTTCACCACGCCGTTTAGATGAAGACGGGCGACAAATGGATACAGTCGACCGTATGCCACGGATGCCTGCAAGCGGGCCCAAGCGTTCGTCGGGCGTATACGATGGCATATTTCAAAGTATCGCAAAATTATAATGGCACGCTTGCGATTAGATGAATTGTAATGGTATATTTCCAATCTTCAAGAATTGTAATGGCACCTTTCCAAAAAAACCCAATGATTAACCGTATCGTTTCTGTTCTCCTCCGACGAGGGGAGACGAATTGGATTTGCTACGGGGCTATAAAAAGATGCTTTTACATGTATGCTATTAGGAAAGTTTGTAGTTACATAGAAGCCATTAAAAAGGTGACTGCACACAGGTGCCACTGCTCTAAACTTCTTTGTCTTACACGTCATTCCGTCTTTGTTTTGTTTGTTTTTCACCGTTTGTTAGCCCTTACAGGTGGGACCGGCCAGTGAAATTGTCCATATTGCTCTTAAACGGTGGAGATCGTGTTGACTACGATTCACCATGTTTTCTTCTCTCTCGGTCTCTTCTGCTCATCATCCTTTGGCTGCGGCATAAAGACGAGGGGCGTTACAGCGCCGTGCCCCGGGAGGAGAGCGCAGAGGAGGCCCTGACGACGAGGACGGCGAGCGCAGCAAGCTCCTCATGGCAAAACCCACGGCGGCGCTTGGCGATAGGGAACACGAAGTAGATCCGCCCTGCTCGGAGTGCCTCCACGTCGCGCACAGCCGGGACCTCGGGCAGCCAGCAGCCGTGGGCGGGTGGAGGACGCAGACTGGGCCGCTGCCTGGTGACGGCAACGGAGGTGTAGGGGCCAGCAGCTGTGAGCAGTAGCGTGCGCCTGTGGGCTGTGGACGAGAAAGTGCGGCATTGCAACGGGTGCGCACCACCTGCTCCACCATCTGACGCCCCTCCGTTGCTTGGATCTGGCGCGCCAGGTGTTCGACGGCCACAATGGCGTGTCAGCTGCGGTCTACAGCAAGGAGCATCTGCTCGAGCACGTCATGAGCGCGCTGCCGCCGGACATCGACCGCGGCGACTGGCTTCAGGCGCTGCCCCGCTCGCTCGTCGCTGGCTTTGTCAAGGCGACCCCGGTGGCCTGGCCCCAGCACCGCCCTACACCCTTGGCGGCGGCGGCCGTGGACGACGCGAGGAGGGCGAGGTGGTGGCCGTCGCCACCGCCGCGGAGGAGCAGGAGCAGGAGCAGAAAGGTGAGCGGGAGCACGAGGACGAGCAGCGGGTGGTCGGGGCCGCCGAAGCCACCGCCGCCGGGGTAGAAGCGGTGCGGCGGGGCCTTAGGGTGCGCTTGGGCCTTCTTGTCGTTGGGCTCCGGGTCCTTGACAACCACGGCCTAGAAACGAGGAGCAGTTGGCACCATGGGCGAGCGCAGCAGCGAGGACGGTGTCCGCGTCAGCTTGCCGGCCCCCGGCCCCGGCCCGCCCCCCGTCCCGTCGCCGTGGCCGTCCATCCCTCGCCGCCGCCGCTCCCCGGCCCCGACGCCTCCGTCCCTCTCCTCAATCTCTGGCAGATCTCCCCTAGAGCAGACGCGCCGTGCAAGCGGGGTAGGCAGGCAGAGGATGGACAACCACCGTCCAAGGGCAACATGGACAATTTCACTGGCTGGTCCCACCTGTAAGGGCTACCAAACGACGAAAAACAACCAGAACAAGGACGGAATAACGTGTAAGACAAAGAAGTTTAGAGCAGTGACACCTGTGTGCAATCACCTTTTTTTATGACTTATGTGTAATTACAAACTTTCATAATGACATACATGTAAAAACCTCCTATAAAAACGATCTCTCTCGAGAAGAAGGACGACGCGTGGGGCCCTTGAAGCTGGTGGGTCCCGCCGCGAGCCAACGGTGTACGGAGTACGTGGAAGTCTCCAGAGGGTGTAGTCCAGTTTTCCCCGGCTCGGTGTATGGAGTACGTGGAAGTCTCCAGAGGGTGTAGTCCGGTTTTCCCCTTTCGGGGCGGCGTTCCTTCGCGGCTGTGAGACTGTGACGAGGAACACGTGTAGCAAACCAATCAGATGCGAGCAATAGATTGCGTGGATGGCGCAAGCCGAGAGCGGGAGGCAGGTGAAGCGGTCACCGCACCGTCTCTGCCGGAGTGTGCCAGACCGCAGACGATGTGCCGTTTGGACCTGGGATTCTAAAATTTACAGATTATCGGAGTATCATAAGGGCAGGTACATAATGTTTTATGGAATTCTAAAGTTTTCATGATGTTTTGTTGAAGGATTTCTCTGATGAATAAATTAAAAAGGGTTTGGACAGCATTGGGAACTTGAAGGCTCCCGGCGTTGATGGAATGCCTGCTTTGTATTATAAATCTTTTTGGGAAACAATTGGAGATGATATCATTAGAGAGGTACGGAATTTTTTGAGTGGTGGGCCAATGCCGGATGCTTGGAATGATAAAGTGGTGGTATTAATCCCCAAAGTTCAAAACCCAGAAAAACTCAAGGATCTTCGACCGATCAGTCTATGCAACGTCGTGTATAAGATTGCATCGAACCGATTGAAGATCCTATTGCCTGAGATTATTTCGCAAAATCAAAGTGTGTTTGTCCCTGGTCGTTTGATTATTGATAATGTATTGATAGCATATGAGATGAATCATTTCATGCAAAATAAAAGAAGTGGAGAGGACGGGTATGCGGCGTTGAAGTTGGATATGAGCAAGGCCTATGATAGGGTGGAGTGGCCTTTTATAGAGAAGATTATGAGAAGACTGGGGCTTCCTGAGAGATGGATAAGCTTGATCATGAAGTGTATTACAACAATCACTTATCTTATTTGGGTGAATGGCGGCTTGACTGAACAAATTTTTCCTACCAGGGGTTTACGGCAAAGGGGATCCAATTTCCCCGTATTTATTTTCGCTTTGTGCGGAAGGTTTTTCAGCCTTGTTAAATGATGCTGAGATGGATGGAAGGATTCAGGGGGTCTCGATGTGTGCAGGAGCTCCTAGCATAACTCACCTTTTGTTTGCAGATGATTCGTTGCTTCTCCTAAAAGCAAATGAAGAGAATGCACAACATCTGCGACATGTTCTACAAATTTATGAGACATGCTCGGGGCAGAAAATAAATAAAGAAAATTCCTCTCTTGTGTCTCAGGCCAGAAGAAGGCTTATGGAAATTCTTGACCTGTCACAGGAGTCGATGAATGCACGGTACTTGGGGTTGCCGGTAAATATGGGAAAATCAAAGGCGAGTGTGTTTGCATATTTAAAGGAGAGAGTCTAGAAACGCATTTAGGGATGGAAGGAAAAATTGCTATCCAAAGCTGGCAAAGAAACATTGATTAAGGCAGTGGCATAATCAATTCCTTCATATGCCATGTCATGTTTTGACCTTACTAAATCTTTATGTGACGAAATGGGCAAAATGATATGTACATACTGGTGGGCGCAACAAGATAAAGAGAATAAGATGCATTGGGTCTCTTGGGAGGAGATGTGTAGAAGAAAAGAGAAAGGTGGGCTTGGCTATAGAGATCTTCATCTGTTTAATCTGGCGATGCTTGCACGGCAGGGATGGAGAATTTTATAGAATCCTGATTCTTTATGTGCACAGCTGCGGATGGCAAAGTATGGCACAAATGACTCCTTGCTGCAGGTTAAGGGCTAGGTACCTCCTATACTTGGCGTAGCATTGTGCGTGAACTCCAAGCGCTGAAAAAAGAACAGATCTGCAGAATTGGGGATGTTGTTCAAATTAAAATTTGGGAAGACCCGTGGATCCCAAATAGGACCACCAGGAGACCGATTACCCCTAGGGGTCATACTGTGCTGACTCGCTGAAACGATCTCGATTTCCACGAAAGAAAATTCACAGATACGAAGTATAACATGATAGTTCCAGACGATCATTCCATCACATTATCCAATAACAGTCGACATCACAGTCATATATCGAATACCTGTTTTAAAGAGAGTACAAATAGCAAGGTTTACTCATTATTACATCGCCACTTCGCGGAATCACTCAGAGCATGTAGCAACTAGAACATCATCAAGTAGAATGGTAGCGGGCGTCGACTCCATCTTCACGAACAAAAACTTGAACACAGGAACAAGACCTCTAATCCTCCCAACCGTCTCCCTGGAAGTCACACTCAGACTCAAAACCTGCCAAACGATTATCAATATGATTTGTACTGGCCACTGGCTCCTACCCTATGCTTATGTTTGCTTTGTGGTAGTGGAATGCAAGGGTAGAGCAAAAGACCAATTGGTGGCTGTAGTTTTTTAAGCGAGTATGTCAAATTTTAATAATAATTCATTAAGTTTTAACCCATCTCATCCGCACGTTCTCCCATCCCATCACACATATCTCACCACTCTCACACTCTCTAGGCGACAAGGACGACTTCCTCTCGTGCCTTGCCTCATCGGCCAAAACTGGAATCCAACACAAGAATCCCAGGGAGGAGAGAAGAAGGGGCTCCACTCACTAATCAAGGGAAGCGTAGGTCATAAGAATATCCATATCCGAGGACGCGGCTATACGTATAGATCGATCAACTCTGCAGAGCGTGTACACCTGGAACTACAAGATCACCATCATCGGTGGTGCCCCACCTAGGCTGATACCGGGCTACTTTCTAACCGGTGCGATGCCACCCTACCACTTAGCCCTGGGCCACCCCGGAGTCTACCGAAATGCTAAGACTGTGAGACGTAGTACCAGGCCTCAGAGGTCACTATGCTGTCTTAGGAGGGTGTGAGCCACACGCCCGTACCTCCCAACACTATCTGTTGATGCAAAAAGTAACCAACACGTAAATATTTGTAGTTTTGCTATACGTTGTGATCAGAGGTGGCCTAGCACTCAATGACACATGGTTTATACTGGTTCAGGCAACGTGCCCTACATCCAGTTTGAGTCGGTCGGTGACTTTATTCCTGAGCCCAGGTGCTCGAAGTTTGCTGTCGGGTTACAAACGGAAGGGAGAAGGATGGAGGGTAAAAGAGGTCTGGTCGGACTCTGGTCTGGAGGACCGAGAGTAATGGGAGCTCCGCTATGTGCTAAGTGTTTGAGCGTATGCTTAGAGTTTGAACCTAGTGGTTCTACTGTGGCGCGTTAGTGAACTGATCGATCCCCTTGTTGGGAAGGGGCGCATCCCCTTTTATAGATGAAGGGCATGGTCTTATAAGTAAGAGAGATAGAGTACGTATGCTACTAAGTCTTGTTGCCCACGCCGACGGGTACCAGATAATGGTAGGCGCCCATAATACTGTTTATTGTCAGATACACGTGGGAGGTTGCGTCATCTTCTTCTGGTATGACAGACGTCGGTGCTTGGCATACTGTTGATGCCCAAAGGCATGTAGGAGGTTTTACCATGTTTGTCTGGTATGGTAAATGCCAGCGCTCACAACACTATCGATGCCCAGAGGCATGTGGGGGAGCCTTACCATATTTGTCTAGTATGGGAGTTGATAGCGCCCACAACACTATAGGAAAAATGTTGGCGCCTACAGCACTGCTTGGGTTCTGTCATGTCAGGAAGGTCACAGGGTACTGTCCTGTAGGTGTACAGGGTACGATCCTTGGTATTGCGGTTGACTTGAGTGCCCTGCCTTACTTTCTTTGTCTGTTTCCTGGTCCTTACCGAGCGGGCGTCCCCGGTCGATTGGTCCTAGTCGGCTCTGATTGTGCCAGTTGGAGAAGGGCTGTGAGCAGGGGTTCGACGCATCCCCGGTCGGAGACACGGGTCAGAGTCGGAAGCAGTATTTGGCCAGGCCTTCCAGTTGGAGAGGCTAGCTAGGGCCAGAAGCGAGCGTTGTTCCTCTTTGGCCAGGCCTTCCGGTTGGAGAGGCGGGCCGGAGCCAGAATCGAGTGTTTGTTCCATCTTAGCGAGGCCTTCCGGTCGGACATTGGATCACCTATCTGGCCTGTCATTTAGGATTTTGGGCCGGCCCATGAGTTGCGCGTCGTTCGCAACATCATCTGCTGGGCTGAGCCTTTGTTGGGAAGCTGGTCCATGAGAGACCCTAGGTTTATGAACCCGACGGGAGCCCCCGAGCGATTCAGGTAGAATTATTTGGGGGATTTTTGTCTTGACGGTAGGTGCGCGCGAGCGCACCCATGGGTGTAGTCCCCGAGCCCCTGGTAGATTCAGGCAGAATTGCCTAGGGGGTTTTGTCAGCAGCCGAGGCAGTTTTAGGGATCGAGCGAGACAGAGCTCATGGATCTTGGCATCGGGCGCAATCGAGGGATCGGGCGAGGCGGACTCGCGGACCCATCGTGTGCAGCCAAGGTAGTTTTTAGGGATTGAGCGAGATGGAGCTCGTGGATCCTAGTGCCGGGTGCAGCCAAGGGATCAGGCGAGGCGGACTCACGGACCCGTCATGCACAACCGAGGCAGTTTTAGGGATCGAGCGAGACGAAGCTCGTGGATCATGGCGTCGGGCACAGCCTAGGGATCGGGTGAGGCGGACTCGCGGACCCATCGTGCGCAGCCGAGGCAGTTTTAGGGATCGAGCGAGACAAAGCTCACGGATCCTAGTGTCGGGTGCGGCCGAGGGATCGAGTGAGGCGAACTCACGAACCCATCATGCACAGCCAAGATAGTTTTAGGGATTGGGTGAGACAGAGCTCATGGATCCTAACATCTGGCGTAGCCGAGGGATCGGGCGAGGCGGACTCACGGACCCATTGTGCGTAGTCGAGGTCATTTTAGGGATCGGGCAAGATGGAGCTCAGGGATCCTGGCGTTGGGCGCAGTCGAGGGATCAGGCAAGGTGGGCTCGTGGACCCATTGTGCACAGTTGAGGCAGTTTTAGGGATTGGGTGAGACGAAGCTCGTGGATCCTGACATCGGGCGCAGCCGAGGGATCAGGCGAGGCAGACTCATGGACCTGTCATGCGCAGTTGAGGCAGTTTTAGGGATCGGGCGAGAGAGCTCATGGATCCTAGCATTGGGTGCCACCGAGGGATTGGGCGAGACGGACTCATGGACCTATCGTGCATAGCCAAGGCAGTTTTAGGGATCAGGCAAGATGGAGCTCATGGATCCTAGCGTTGGGCGTAGCCGAGGGATCAGTTGAGGCGGACTCGCAGACCTGTCGTGAGGCAGTTTAGGTGTCTTGAGCCCCTGAACCATTTTGGGCTTGGTAGGGGTTAGTTGAGTTTTGTGCGTTACTCCATCCGTGGTTTCTCGCAACCGGAGGGGTTAAGCTAATGTCGCTTGCCTCGATGGCTTGGGCTCGAGTGACGTGCTCGGTGAGCTCGCTAATGGTAATGATCAAGTGAAATCTAGGTCCGTTGTTCATGATGGGGTCGGCATAGCCCTCTTGCGACATTCTACTGCTCCTTAACCTGCAACTCGGCAGATGCCTAGGTTGTTTCAGAGACCGACCTGGGTGGCCCACTGGCCTCCCCTCGATAGAGATTCTATGGGTTTGACAAAGGTTTAGGATCGAACGAGAAGGTTGAGATGACCCTGTCTACCTCAGGGTAGACTGGGTGAGGGCCGCTTAGGGCTCATCTGTGTTTTCTCCCCTAGCTCTATTTGATGCGAGGCAGCCTTGAGCCCTTCGTGGGCTGACCTTTGAACCCCGGTCGGTCATTGCTCATGTTGAATGAGACAACTACTGCTTCGTGATGCACCACGGAGCGTTGTGATGCATTTGACTGCATATGCAATGCTTTGGATGTATGGAATGAGTGAATGCATGTATAGATGTATGAATGATTATATAAAGAAATAGTGGGGGTTGGTAATGTTACCTTGATGACTCGAGTGATGGGATCCGCGCTCATCATTCATGACAGAGTCAGCATGGCCTACATGGGGTGTCCCTCTGCTCCTTATCTATCTCTCAGTGTTTATCTAAGCTGTCTGATCAACCTAGGAAGCCTAATGGTCTCTCCTAGGCGGAGATCCTATGGTTGGGCCTTTCCATGTCCCACCTGAGAAGGCGGAGGGCTGCCTACGTGTGGTGGTGCTTTGGTTCTTGCGCCCGGCATGTGGTAGTGGTGGGCTATACCTAGGCCATATCCCGTCTAACCAGACGTCATTCCATTAGGCAAGGTGCATCCCATTAGTCAGGGCGCATCCCATTGTATCCCATCCACATTGAATGGTGGAGGAAGAGGGTTTTTTGCCCTTGATGTTTTTCCTTTCCCTGATCGCTGCACCTTTCCCAACTACTATGCCTTTTTCTTTAAGTAGGAGAAGGGAGAGGGCTTTCGCCCCGTTCCTTTGCCTATTCCTCATCTGTTGTCTCTTCTCTTTCTTCCTTCTTGCTAAGAGCATCTGAGTGTCACAGCAGTTCCTAGGAGAGAAAAGGGGATAGCGAGGGAGAGGAGAAAACTCACAGATTCATTCGCAAACCTAGAGCAAAATGTCGAGCTAGAGGTCATCATTTGTGAGGGAGTCGATGCTGGCTGCCTTTGCCAAGAAGGGGTTTTTGCCACCGAAGGAGGTGGCGCACTGGAGGGCTCCTAGGAGGGAGGATTTCCCGCAACCTCGAGATAGCGAGGTTGTTTCCTTCCTCGCCTTCCATGAGCGCGGGTTAGGATACCCCGTGCACTAGTTTCTGTGCGGGCTCCTCAATGAGTGGGGCCTGGAGTTGTAGCATCTCAATCTGACTGGGGTGCTGCACATCGTCGGCTTCATCACTGTGTGCGAGGCCTTCCTTGGGATGGAGCCACACACAGACCTCTTCCGGTGGATGTTTTCTTGGCGAGCTTTGTCGGAGGGGAAGCCGCTCATGATTGCACCGATGGGGGGTTTCATGCTGTAGAAGACTCCAATCATACCCCATGTACACCCCCTGTGACTCCAATCAAGGGTGGCATGGGGAGTGGTTCTACATCAGGAACCCGGTGGAGGCGCCGTTTCCGCCTTTCATTGGCGAGAGGCTAGAGAAGTAGGAGAGCTGGTCATGGGCCCCCACTAGCCGGCAGAAGAAGAAGGTGGAGATCATTGAGGTGGAGCTCTAGAAGCTCATGTGACATGGCCTTGACAGGGTGCGAGTGTTACATACACTTTTATGTTGTCGGGTCGCTCCACTGGTAGAGAGGACGCGGCCGATGTGGAAGTACAACGACCCGACAGACCCCGACCATGTGTTGCCAAAGGAGCTACTGAATGACAAGGTCTAGAGTCACATTGACCGGGTGCTGCAGCGGAGGCCTAAAGAAACCCTCGATGGAAAGCCTGGTGCCCTCAATGTCACAACGATGTCCAAACTGGTATGCTCCCCTCTCCTCACTCCATGCTCTTTTCCCCTCTGCTCCCCTATTTTTTATTTTGAGTCACCTGTTTTGTAGGGACTTAGAGTTTACAAGTCCTGGCCACACCTTCCGAAGGGGCTAGAGGGCGCGACACGGCAAGCTGCCTAGAAGGAGGCGGTAGTTGAGAGGAAGAGGAAGAAAGTCGAGGAGGCTCGGCAGAAGCATGAGAAGGAGATGGAGATCGCCCGAGGTGTATGGGTCGGGGAAAATAGGAGCGATGTCAAGTCAGAGCTCAAGTCGAAGGACTCCATAGAGGTAGGGGATGATGTGATCTTCTCTGAGGAAGAGGAAAGCCGAGAGGTTGTTGCGACCTCGACGAAGCATTGCGATCCTATGGCCATGTCCGCTAGCGGCGAGCAAGAGGCAGAGAGGCGTGGTGGTGTTCCCATGACGAGGAAGTGTGCTATGAATGTAGATGTCATCGGTGAATGGGAGGTGAAGCGAACACGGTCCCTGTGCCCTTCTGAGGCATCGCCGGCCTTGTCCCCGCCTGCCGTGGGCGCGGTGGGACAAGCCAGGCGGTCGAGAGAGTGGGCTCGTACCTGCATGTCATCGGGGCTGGTGCCAACACATGACCCACAATAGGGGGATGCCCCACCTGCTGCTTTAGTCAGTGCGCCCTGATTCGTAGGTCATGGTGATTCATGGGCCGAGAAGGAGCCGGTTGCGTTGACTGCCCCCTTGTTGAAGTGAGGGGGCGTGGGTTGTGACCTGAGAGTGGTCCTCTCCCGGTGGGCCCATTGACATCGGGGCATGGCTTTAGAGTCATACCGCTTACATCCCGATATGCCTTTCTTTGTTTCTTTTCTTGATCTCGTTGTTGAGTTTTTTTGGAGTGTGACTGACCTATACTTTTTTGACAGCGGCCGGATGTTGACGGGGCTGAGCATCGCCCCAACTCCTGTGCGGGAGGATTAGAGGCCCACCTTGCAGCGCGCCATGGTGAGCGGCAGGGAGAGCAGGATGCTGGCAGTAGGTCCTTCCCTTCTAGGGGCAACACCCCTCAAGTCAATCGCTAGTACGGCGGCTGCGGTGGTGACGGTGTTGGTGGCAATCTTGGTGGTGAAGGTGGAGGCTACGTCGGAGGTATCCCTTGTGGCCCCTCCTCCACCAGCTATGGCAGAAGAGGAGAGGGAGATCGGACTCCTAGCCTTGTTGGGCGGGGGGGCGCATGGCTCACCCTCCTAGTGGAAGATGGAGGTGCTAGGGGGAGATGTAGCTGGGATAGAGTCAAAACACCTGCCGGTGGCCCATGAAACCCAGGTGGTGGAGATCCCCTCCGGTGATAAAGCAGGTGATGTGGTGGAGCTGCCGACACCGTCATAGGAGCTGGCGGTGGTCCGGTCGAAGGCTGGGCCCTCCAACGAGCTGGAGGAGACCAACCTAGTGTGGCCCTGTCCTAAGGGCCCGACAAAGGTTTGGTTCATCCTTTGGGATTCATAGGAGTGTTAGCTCTAGGACATCCATGGGGGAGATGATTCGCCATGGAGTTCGATCTCGCCATGCTGTCGGTGAAGCTTGAGGAGGGCCAGGAGTGGGTTAAGTCCATCTAGCAGTTGGTCAAGGTCGACCTATGCCATGCCATGATGATGAGTTTTCCATGCTTATCCTTGACCCCTTGGTCTTTCGTCGGTTGTCTCAGCATGCTTGCTTCTCATTTTTGCAGGGTCTGGAGGAGATGTCAAGCCACAAGTCCTGTTTCCTCCTGATGGAGCACGCTTGGATGGTTGAGCTTGAGCACCAGCTAGAGTCCACCCGCTACGAGTCCTAGGACCGGACAGCTGAGGTGACCGAGGCGTGGGTGGCAGAAGTGCTCGCGGTGGAACAGGCGACTGCCGCTGGGCGAGGGCTTGAGGCGGCCAAGGCCCGCTAGGCAGAGACTGAGGCGGTGCTACGAAAGTCCTTGGTGGACACCGAGGTGGTGCTCTAAGGTACCCTAGAGACCTTGAAGATGGAGTGGAACACCCTGGAGACAGAGCAGAAGGCCCGGTCAGAGGCTGACCAGGAAGTGCTCGCGCTCTGGGGCCAGGTGATGGGGACAAAGGAGGTGAATGCCTGGCTATGTGAGCAGGTGACCCAGTAGGCGGAGGGACTCTCCATCCTCGAGAACACCCACCTCGGTAAGTACCTTTTCTGCTTTCAACATGTTGGTTTCTTTCTTTAGCTTGCTTCTGAGCTTATTGTCCTTCTTCTAGAGCTGGGTGGAAAGGTGGAGTCATTGGAGCAGGACCTAGAGACAGCCAAGGCAATGATTGTCTAGAATGTGGAGGCGCTGGCCAAGTCCCTTGAAGAGCGACATGCTCTTGAGGGGGAACTTGACTAGATACGCAATGTTGCCTAGCTCATTGTCTTGGAGGTCTTCGGATCGCCACCAAGTACCAGCACTCCCGCATCTGGCTGGCGGAGGTGCCGGATGAGGTTTGGGCCCTCATCACCGACGAGCTATTCTATGGGACGTCGGGGGTGTTGACCTCGGTGACGACATACCACCTAGACCTTGACTTCACCACCATATGCAGCAGGTATGCCAATGGCTAGAGCATGGAGGACATCCAATTGCTCATGGAGAGCTTGCTGCCACACGCAAAGTTGGCGGCCGAGCAAGTCTCCGTGTAGTGGGTGATGGATGCTCGCCATGCGGACATGGCCGGAAGCGTGTGTCAGGAGGACATCGCCCAGCCTACGGATGGCATGGAGCCTGGGTCAGAAGTGGACATCGCCCTGCCTGCAACCGAGCTGAATGTTGCAGAGTCAGAGGACGAGCAGCCCCTTCCCTTGCCGATCTAGCCGGTAGTCGATGCCGTCGAGGAGCCATAGTAGAAGTTTTAGAGTAGAAATACTTTAGCAAATGTAGAAGATAATGTCATGGGGGAGCCCCCTATGTAAAGTGTTTTTGTGTATTCATGAATACAATAACTTTGTTTTTGTGATGGAACTACTTCGTTCGGGGAAGCTTGTCCTGTCCGTTCCTTATTTTTACCTTAGCATAACTTTATTTTTTATTCTTTTCTTTTTTGCACCTGCCCATTCACACCGTAGGCTACAACCTTAAGATCTCGAGCATGGCCCATGATGCTCAGCCACTCATAACCGTAGGTAGAGGCGGGGTGCGATCGGTTGGAATATTTAAAGCAAAGTTACGTAAGGTAATTAAAGGAATAGACTACACTTTCATTCGGAGAAAATGTATTTTATCATATGATAGTAAAAAGAGAGGTGGCATTGCACCCCCATGGAGCCCCCGAGTATCTTGGGCCAAAAGTGTTTGGGTTGGGGCGCTCTATAGGAGCAAACATTAAGTAAAAAATGATAAGACTGAATTTTAGGGGAAGAAAATGAGGTAGCTGTTCGCTGTTCCAAGTGTTGGTGAGAACGTTGCCGTTGTCGTCCATCAGTCAGTAGGTGTCCCATCGGATCACCGTGGTTGCCATATAGGGACCTTCAGTCATCCATATCCTTGCTCGCTATGCCCCCTTTCTTGGCCACTGCTTCTTTGCCTTTTCCTTCCTTCGGCCCACCAACCTATCGTAGAAGGTGCCTGAGGAGCTCACAGTCCTTGTAGAGGTGTTTGATAGGGTAGGCATGGTTGGTGCATGGGCTCTCCATGAGCTCATTGAAGTGGTTTGGAAGGCCCTGCTGGGGCTGCTTGCTCGTGTGGTCAACAGCAGCAACCAATGCGGAGTTGGCCGGTCGGCGATGATCTTTTTTGTTGTTTTTGCCCCTCTATGTGGAGGGGCCCTCGTGCTTGGCCTTGCCTTTGTCATGGCCTCCATTGAAGCGCTGCGGGAATGATGCTCTCTGGATGCATCAACCAAAGGCCTGTGGTCCCGGGCCATCCAGGCTGGGACTCTAGTCATCCGGCCGGCGACCATGCCTAGGGTGTGTTTCACCACTCCTCACGATGGTCCGGCTGGGGTCTCTATCACCTACCATCACTACTACTCGATGGATGCCATCATCATACCAGGACCGACACCGGTTGCTGATGACGCTACGAGCGTCTTGGTTTGGCCTGAGCCACTCGCGTACAGGTGGTTGGTGCGAAGCGGGCGCCAGGTCAGGCCAGGGCATAGATGCAGCCTCCTATGCCGTGCTCTGTGGCTATAGCGGTGAGCGGGTCAAGCAATTCATCTAGTGTGTCCCTACTCCCTTGGTGGGGAGATAGGCTGTGAGTTGGTGTCGTGATGTAGAGATCTCCGCCTATTGAACAGCGGCGGTTTCCACTAGTGCCTAGAGGTTTTGGTGGATTGCCTATTCCTAGGGGTCGTTTGGCTCAGGAAGGCCACACAGAAGCATTGCTGCAGTAGAGATGTTCTGGCTAGCTCGAGCAAACTATGGGGGATCATTCCCCCATCCATGGTGTTGTGATGGACCTAGCGGGTGCGACCCTAGGCATTGCTCGCCGGGTTATGCACATGTGGCATAGTGTAGTGCGCCGAGCGCGCTGGCGTAGGTGGTGGTTGGTTCTATCGCCGTTGTCGTAGCTCCTCGGAGTGCTCTTGTGTGAGCGCGAGGGTCCCCGCATGAGGGTCTGGAGGGGACTGAGTCTACAAGGACTCCACTACCACCGGTGGCTATCCTGAAGCGTCTGCCATAGTGCACTCCCGAGATGGACGGTGGCTAGGTGCCACATCGCCGATGCTAGAGATGTCACTCTCAACATCATCATCCATGAGGTTGAGGAAATAGGTGGGAGCATAGCTCGCCATCCCCATGAATTTGGACATGAGAGGGGGCGGCACCAGCATCCTTCGGAGCCCCTAGGCATATGCATCTGTGGGAGATGTGAGGCCATAGGGGAACCAGTCACATAACGGTTGTTGTAGGGTCAATGGGGTCCCCCCGGATAATCGGTGGAAGATAGTAAATAGCGAGTGAATAACAGTATGTACATTACTCACAGTCGGGTTTGAGCAGAGTGTTTGCTTGGAATGAAGCGCAGGCACCTTGTCGTTGAAGTCGTTGGGTGTCCCAAAGCCGACGGAGGGCACCCCTTTGACAGGCACCGGGATGATTGCCTCCTCGTGGAGGTGTAGTACGTCAAGCCGGTTGGCGATGAAGTCTAGGCTTCTAAAGAGATGGGTGGAATCCACTTCCCATTAGGTGGGAGTGCGGGAAACTCCAGTCAGCTGAAGTGAGTCTTATCGTTTGTGCCTGCCATGGCAAAGGTGGCGGAAAAAGTGGGCCATCCGATGACCAAAAAGTGTGAACGTACAATGTCTTCCCCATGGACGGCACCAACTGGCGGTGCAGAAAGTGACCAACACATAAATATTTATAGTTTTGCTGTACATTATGATTGAAGGTGGCCTAGCACTCAATGACACAGGGTTTATACTGGTTCAGGAAATATGCCCTACGTCCAGTTTGAGTTGGTCGGTGACTTTATTCCTGAGCCCAGGTGCTCAAAGTTTGCTGTGGGGTTACAAACAGAAGGGAAAAAGATGGAGGGTACAAGAGGTCCGGTTGGACTCTGGTCTGGAGGGCCAAGAGTGACGGAGCTCTACTATGTGCTAAGTGTTTGAGCGTATGCTCGGGGTTTGAACCTAGTGGTTCTGTTGTGGCATGTTAGTGAACTGATTGATCCCTCTATTAGGAAGGGGTGCATCCCCTTTTATAGATGAAGACGATGGCCTTATAAGTGCGAGAGAGAGTATGTATGCTACTAAGTCTTGTTGCCCATGCCAGCAGGTACCAGATAATGGTAGGCGTCCACAATACTATTTAATGTCAGATGCACGTGGGAGGTTGCGTCATCTTCTTCTGGTATGGCAGGCGTCGTTGCCTGCCATACTGTTGATGCCTAGAGGCATGTAGGGGTTTTTACCATGTTCGCCTGGTATGGTAAATACCGGTGCCCACAACACTGTTGATGCCTAGAGGCATGTGGGGGAGCCTTACCGTGTTTGTCTAGTATGAGAGTTGATGGCGCCCACAACACTATAGGGAAAATGTCGGCGCCCACAACACTACTTGGGTTCTGTCATACCAGGAAGGTCATAGGGTACTATCCTATAGGTGTATAGGGTATAGTCCTTGGTATTATGGTTGACTTGAGTGCCCTACCTTACTTTCTCCATCCATTTTCTGGTTCTTACTGAGCGGGCGTCCCTGCTCGGTTGGTCCTAGTCGGCTCTGATTGTGCCAGTTGGAGAAGAGCTATGAGCAGAGGTTTAGTGTATCTGCGATCAGAGACACGAGTCGGAGCTAGAAACGGTATTTGGCCAGGCCTTCCGGTCGGAGAGGCTAGCTCGGGCCAAAAGCGAGCATTGTTCCTCTTTGGCTAGGCCTTCTGGTCGGAGAGGTAGGCTAGAGCTAGAAGAGAGCGTTTGTTCTGTCTTAGAGAGGCCTTTCGGTTAGAGATTGGATCGGCCTTCTGGCCTATCATTTAGGTTTTTGGGCCAGCCCATGAGTTGCGCGTCGTTCGCAACGTCGTCTGCTGGGGCGAGCCTTTGTTGGGAAGCTGGTCCATGAGGGACCCTGGGTTTATGAACCTGACACCATGGGTGAGTGGTCGACATTGTGTAAGTGTGGTGCTTATATGCTATTTACCTGTAGATACACCCTATATTCTGGGTCATGTGGTAGATCGCAGATGTGACACTCCCGTTGAGTCCTTTGTAGTCCACTCCCTGAATATAGGTATACAGGTAGGATCTAGTTATGAAGGAAGACAAGCTCTGTTCTTAATCTTCCTTAGTAATATCCCTTATGTATATATATGAAGTTGATCTTAGCCATGACTACTAGGTGCAATTGCATTAATCAATGACTTAGGAATTATTCCTCTAATATTCTACTTAACCATGCTAATGCCATAGATAGGAGTACTCTGAGTGATCAATGATTAGTTATTATTTATTATTCATATACATTTACCTCTTGACTTACCCCTGTTATGAGTAGAATATTGGTTATGGTTTACTTCTCCATCAATCGTATAAGTTGTCAATACACGTCCTCGCCTGATCTTCCCTATGGTAAAAATATAAATAACGATACCTGGAATACTCTCGGGTGAAGTGCTACAATGGTATATTATCTGTGCGCTTGCAGATTCCTTTCCTTATATATATATATATTCTTCCTAGTCACATGAAATAATAAAGTGCTTCTTAGTGTCATTCTAGAAGTTGCACTAGGTAGTACCAACAAGCATCTCCTACATCATCACTAGGGATGACATCCTGGTAAAGTAATATTAAGAGATGTAGACATACATTAGGTGGCTACTAAAACAAGTGTCGAGTTAATAAATACCAACAAGCATTTCTAGCGCCGTTGAAGAGGAAGGTAGCTAGGCAAAGGAAGTATGATAAACTTATACTTATTGATGTGATCAAGATAACCGTTAACCTTTGCTCAAGCAGGATTACTCTTGTTTTGTCTACTTTCAAATCTTATGCAGAGTAATGTATGACCGGTTTTGACCTCCCGACAAACTACGTTGACGATCCAAAAGCATTACTTAAGAGAACAACTCAAGAAAGTTTTAGCTTTAGAGTCATAAGACAACCAGATAAGGCTGAAACTCTAGTTTGGTTTTGGTGAATTGATGAAACCCTAGGTGCTAACCCTTTGCTCTAAGTGATCATTAGATAGGGTAGCACATTCCAAGTGGTGAGCAAGGATGAAGATGATCAAGATGGTGGAAGGCCATGGTGATGATCAAGTGCTTGGACTTGGAAAAGAAGAAAGAGAAAAACAAAAAGCTCAAGGCAAAGGTGAAACTTGATAGGAGCTTTTTGGTTTGGTGATCGAGACACTTAGCGAGTTTGATCACATTTAGGATCGATAGCCATACTGTTAAGAGGAGTAAAACTCGTATCGAAATATGGTTATCAAAGTGCCACTAGATGCTCTAACTCATTGCATATGCATTTAGGATCTAGTGGAGAGCTAACACCCTTAAAAATGTTTGTGAAAATATGCTAACACACATGCACAAGGTGACACACTTGGTGGTTGGCACATTTGAGCAAGGGTGGAGAAGTTGGTGAAGTGAAGGAGGTGATTTTCACTGAAAAATAGTGACTAGACATAGGACCTATCTCTAGACTTGCACGTCTGGTCAGCTCTAGTTAGTAAAGCACTCAGCCTTGGGGAGTGACCAGACGCTGGGTCAAAATGTGATTAGACGCGACGCTGCTGAGTCCAGTCATTAATGACGTATGGTGACATAAGCGGCTGAGTGAGCACGGGGATGACTTGACACGATGGCGTGTCTAGTTGTGTGCACCTAATGTGTTAGGTCGTGGGTTTGGTGCTCTGGGAGCTCTCTAGAACCGACCTGATATTAGGGAGCCACTGTGATCGGTGTGTCCGGTCGTGTGTTGAGGCATGCATAGTGGTGTACTAACCTGACGCGGTGCTTGTGGGTCAGGTCATTTGTGGGTGCATCCGGTCTCAACTTAAGCAGTGGCGTGAGCTTAGTTGACCGTTGGAGATTGGGTGGCCATGTTTTGAACGGGGACATGTGGACATTGATCCACAACTAGACGCTGGGGTGCCGCTTGTCCAATCACTTTGACCGGCACGTCCGGTCACCCCAAAACCATTGCAGTGAGGAGCCCAATGGCTCTATTCGTGGGGGCTCTCTTTTTAAGCCCCATGGCCAGCTCAAGCTCACTCTCTTGGCCATTTTCATTAATATAGCAACCTTGTGAGCTTAGCCAAAGCCCTCCTACTCATCTCCATCATTGATTCATCATCATTGTGAGATTGGGAGAGAATCCAAGTGCATTGCTTGAGTGATTGCATCTAGAGGCACTTGGTATTCATGTTTTGCTATGGGATTCACTTGTTACTCTTGGTGATTACCGCCACCTAGATGGTTTGGAGCAGCGAGGATTATTGAGCAGAGGAAGGTGCTTGTCTTCGGCTCCTATTGTGGTGATTGTGAGGGGTTCTTGACATTTCCCCGATGGAGAGCCAAAAGGTACTCTAGTGGATTGCTCATGGCTTATGTGATCCTCATGTTATGTTAGTTGTGTGGCACCCTATTGAAGGTTTGGCGTGTGATGTAAATTAGCACGTGAACCTCCAAGTGAGTGAATCGCCACAATGAGGACTAGCTTACCGACAAGCAAGTGAACCTCGGTAAAAAAATTATATGTCATCTTGTCCCAAGGATTTCTTGTTTGATTGTTATTGATTCACTCCATCATATTGTGATTAGGTCTATCCTCGACACGGCGGTATAAACATCATCACCTCTCTTATATTACATTCTTAGTGTAGCTAAGCTCTTTAGTGTAATTAGGTTTGAGAGCTAGCTTGTGTCGGGTCTAGTGGTTAGTGAGGCTCTTTAGTTTGCCTTTGAGAGCTCACTAACTTAGTGTAGTGACTTAGCAAATTGTGTGCTTAGTGATCATAGTCACTAGAATTATGGTAGGTGGCTTGCTCTTTTAGTAGGCTAGCGCAACACTCGCTTCACCGTTTAATTGTCTAACATATTTGCTAAGTGTTGTTGTAGAAATTTTCAATAGTCTATTCACCCCCTCTAGCTATTAGGACCTTTCAAAGGTGAAGCTTAACTTGAGAATTTGAACAAATGGCTAACAAGACTCTCCATGAGTTCTCTGCTCCAACTATGGCCAACATCCATACTGGATCGGTGATCAATGTCGGAGACAATGGATTTGAGCTCAAGCCAGCTCTCATCAACATGGTGCAAGCAAGCTAGTTTTGTGGGAAGGCATATGAAGATGCAACTGCATATCTCCAACACTTCTTGGAGATCTGCAGCTATTTCACCATCAAAGGAGTGACCTAAGATGCTATACTACTTTGCCTCTTTGCATTCTCACTCTTGGGGAAGGCAAATCAATGGTTCTATGCCAACAAAGATAGAAACACTACATGGGATAACTGCTCCACTGTGTTCTTGGCCAAGTTCTTTTCCATAGGCAAGACCAATGCTCTTTGTGGGAGAATCTCAAGTTTTCAGCAACAACATGATGAATCTATCCCTGAGACATGGAAACGCTTCCAAGATTACATATCAGAATGTCCTCATCATGGGATGGAGAATTGGTTGCTCATGCAGACTTTCTACCACGGGTTGACCAATAGTACCCGTGAGACTATGGATGTTGCTCCTAGAGGTGCTTTCATGTCACTCACACTCCCAGCTGCAACAGCTCTCGTGGAGAAGATGGCCTCCAACCAAGGTTGGAATGAAGAACGCCTTTAGACCCACAAGAGAGGTGGAGGTATGCATCAACTCAAGGAGATAGACATGTTGTCTACTAAGATGGACCTGCTGATGAAGAAGCTCAAAGATCAAGCCAATGAGAAGCAAGAAGTCATGCATATTCATGATTCCCACATGACGTGTAAAGAGTGTGGAAACACTAGGCATTTAGGGAACAAATGTCCTAAAATTCATGAGGATGTGAACTTTGTCAACAACAACTACTTTCGTCCTCAACATAATCAAGGATAGAATCAACAACAGAGGCTGAACTACCAAGGTAACCCTCAAAGTAATAATTTCAATAATTTCAATCAACCACCCTTAAGAGAATTGATTTCTAGGCAAACTAAAATTATAGAGAGCTTATCTAGGAAATTAGCTTCCAATGATAGAATATTAGAAAACCTGAGTAATAAAATTGATAACCTATCCTTTGCCATTAAGAACCAGCATGACTTTAATAAAATGATAGAATCACAAATAGCTCAGCTGGCTACTGCTATTCCTCCGACCAACAAAGGTAAGATTCTAGGGCAACCGGAAGATCTAGAAACTGCAAATCTTATCAATATTCACAATGCAGCTTACTACTATATACTACCATCGACAGGAAGGTGGATATATTACACCTTCCCTAAAAAGAAGAGCGATCTAGGGAGACCTATCATTCCCATCGCCATTGGACCTCATATTTTCTAAGAAGCTATTTGTGACTTTAGAGCAAGTGTCAACATCATGCCTAAGGTAATCTATGATAAAATTAATGGAGATATTTTGTTGTACACAAATACACATTTTTAGCTTGCAAATCAGTCACTTTGCTACCCCAAGGGAGTTCTTAAAGATGCCATTGTTCGAGTGGGACAATCATATGCTCTTGTAGACTTTGTGGTTTTGGAAACAGGTGGAGATGAAAGGGCACCCATCATCTTGGGCTGACCTTTTCTAAGCACCGCGAAAGCCATCATCTACGCGGACAGTGCCAAGATCTATTTCACAATCAAGGATAAAAAGGAGAAGTTTTCTTTCAAGAATAGTATCCTACAATCTCCTAGACATCCACAAATGTCATACCAGCCCGAAGATACAACTGTGACCAAGAAGAAAAATAATAGGAGAAGGAGGAAGAACAAAGCTAGGCAGCCATAAGAAGAATCGGTCAACATGATCAACACACTCCGATCAAAGTATGACCACCTCCTCGCTTCACCATTCCTTGCTAAGAAGGATGATCTAGGCGTACCCACGATTGAGTGTACCATTGGACAAAGAATATTCCAAAAGATCTTCTGTGACATTGGGTCGGGTGTTAATATAATGTCCAAGGTAACATATGAATACTTATTTGGTGACGAACCTTTGTTCCCTACATATATGCAATTGCAGATGACAGACCAATCAATCCAATTTTCGAAAGTAATAGCAAAAGATGTCATGGTAAGAATACATGACCAGTTTGCCCCTGCTAACTTCATGGTTTTGGACATGGGAGAAGAAGAAGAGGATACACCCATCATCTTGGGAAGGCCATTTCTCAACACCACCAATGCAATCAATTACGTCGGATCTGGGCAAGTCCACTTCCAATTCCCTAGAGAAAAGGTATGCTGTTATTTTAATAGTTATTCCACTCATGAACAGCCCAAGAAGACCCTCTCTAGGAGGAGGCGTCGATCATCACAACAACGGAAGAATCAATCTCCAAAGAATGGTTGGGAAGAAGATGAAGAACTTGAAGAACCCGTGAAAGATGAACCTACTCCACCAAAGTCAAGTCCACAGACCAAGTACGTATAGAAGGAAAAGGTGACAACATATATGTCAACATCACAAGAGGTGCAACCATCAAGGTCTCCATCTCTAGGATCGACAGATGCATCCAAGGAATGAATAAGACAGGAGAAAAGTCCTGTCCAGAGGACTTAAAATTCCAAATCCTCGCCGGGAGGTAACATCGGTAGTTATCCATATTTACTATTCAACATTGCATAAACCATTTTACTTTAGCATATTTACTTTTCTGTATTTGCCTTGCATTAAAAAAATAAAATAAAATCTTAGCATTGCATTATAAAATCCTAAGCCCCATGTGAATAATCTTACGGTGAGTAAAAACCCACAAGAATATTCATCATGGTGGCGTAAAAAATAAAAATACCATGCATGCATTATGTTAGAAAATAAAAAAAATATGAGATGGACATCCTGCTAAAATTATGTCAATACAAAAATATTTCCAATTTTAAGAACAACTAATCTCTGGACGGCTGACCGCTAACCCTTTATCCTAATCCATTCCACGAGTTTTGGTGTTCCTGTTGATATTTTTGCAGGATGATACACATGATCACGAGCAAGTTCACTCGGTAGTCTTCATCCCACTCCACTCCTAGATGAGAAAGACTTCTGCTGGCAAAACTGCTCTAAGAAAGACCACAACAACATCCAGCTTGGGGGAGGAGCATCCCCCATGTATCTAGCTAAGTATTTCTTTACATTTGCTATTTGTAAGTTTACTATATAGTTGTTAAAAATAATAATAAAATAAAAAATGCATAATAAACTAAAACAAAATAAAAAATTATTTTAGCTAGCTATATATTTTATTAATAAGGTGTGATCTTAAAAGTGGGAAAACAAAATAAAAGGTGTGTTTAGTTTCTTTAAATTTGATTTTTAAGAGTTGAATGAATAAAAGGACTTTGAAGATAATCTCTTACGATGGAAATGATTAATAGTTGCTCTGTTATAATTTCTTTCAAGTACCTAGTTTTCTGTTTTGAATTCTCCCAAGTTTTAGATAAGACTGCTTTGATATAAGAATTTACTCTGAACTTAAAACTCATGGGTAGCATATGCTTGATCTAAGTATAGGTAATTGATAGATATGATATGAGAAGGTCTGAGCTATTGTTTATCTTGTTCCAAGTGATACTAGAGTTCCAGAGATTTGTCTTTTGAAAAACACAAAAAAATTTACATGATGAGATCCTGTATGACAAAACTTGAAATCCTACTAGAGCCAAATATGATATGTAGACTAGTAAAACTTCCACTCATATATGCTGCTTGTTTTGCACTAAGTTTTGTCAATCTTTGTTGACCCTTATGAGAGGTTTGTCATGCTCTTAAAATTAAGACCATGTACACACCACCCACATATGCACTACTCCTACACTGGGAGTGAACACAAAAAATATGCCTGATAGGATATCCACCAAATAAATGCTCCAAGTTCTTGTTACTACCTCTCAAAAGTTTTGTTGAAAAGAAGCATGGGGCTATGCAAAAGTTATTCATGAAAAAAAAGAAGTTGAGAAAAAAATGGACAAGTGTCTGAGATATTGAAAACAATGGTTACTCAGATACCCGTCTGAAAAGAAAAAGAAAAGGAAAAAAAGAAAAAGATGAATAAGATAGCCTATGTTCTCTTACAAAGTTGTTTCCAAGTTTCAAAAGATAGATATGTTTTTCAAGGAGCATAGTAGAATTAGGTTAGCCACCATATACATCCACACACATGCACATCTTGATTTAATTGTATGACTTAACTCTCTTTGGATCCGAGGTTTGACTTTACAAAAAAATATATTGCAAGTATGTTTTTTCATGCTATCTCCACTCCTATGAGCTCCACATAAGCCTTAGTTGTAGGAAGAGAAAGACATAACATCATTATTGCCTTGGTGAGGATACACAAATACCACATACATTGAGAGACTTGAGAGTGTCATACAATAGAAGCTCTGAGTTTTATTTTAAAAATATGTAAAAACTTTGAAATAATGGTTGAGCAAAGAACTTGAGATATAGTGCTTGACTTAATCATTCTGTCTTTCAATTGCTCAAGACCCAAGTAAAGGCTAAGAAGCCCCATGGTTGAAGGTAATATGGGTAAGTTTGAAAGTCAGATCGGTTCATTCTAATCTAGAGGAGAATTCTTGTTTGAACGCATGTGTACTTTTGAGGAGTGAAAGCGTTTATGCAAGTCCTGATCCATTTACTGAGTTGGAGAAGTTTATTGATGGTAGTTAACAACCATTATAAACCATCAATAAAATATGTATAAGGGCATAAATATGATCACCAACAAAGGTCTAGGGGTTTAAACTAATAAATTTTATGAGTTTTTGTGAATCTGTGTTTCTGCAGGGTTTATCCGGAAAACCGTCAACGTGGACCTAGATGTCAGAATTAATTACGCTTATCCATAGCAAAATGGACACCAGAAGGATTTAGAAGACACCAGAGGACACTGCACCAAGGCAGAGAGGAGGAGACTACCAGGTGGGGCCAGCCGCATGCTGGTCGGCCCCTAGGCCCACATGTTAGCCCCCCATTGTTATGTCGGTTCTCCACTGCCTTAAGGATTGCATCTACACCGTTTATTCAAGTCAGTTTGATCCGAGGGTTTAGGATTGACACGCCGGCCTATATATACCAACCCCTACCACCCCCCCTGAGGCATAAGTCATTTGAGAAGATATAAACCCTAATCATTCATAGAGCTCTACCATATTTTAGGGCATAGCTAGTTAGGCTAGGTCTAGAGGGAGGCAAGCAGGTTTCGCTTGGATTCCTGATCATGTCAAGAGCGTGGTTTGGTATAATCTTTGTACCCCCTCTTGTATATCTCTCATTACTTTTATATGTTTGCTACAATTGTTATGATTAATAATTATATCGTTCATGTTCCTAGTTATAATGATCATTGTTTACTTTGATTATATACTTAGTATAGCTAGATTATCCTTATATTTACGCAGAAGTTCGTATAACGCTCACTCTAAGGTACCATGGGTGAGTGGTCAACATTGTGTAAGCGTGGTGCTTATATGTTGTTTACCTATGGATACACCCTATATTCTGGGTCATATGGTAGATCACGGATGTGGCACTCCCGTTGAGTCCTTTGTAGTCCGCTCCTCGAATATAGGTATACAAGTAGGATCTAGTTACGAAGGAAGACAAGCTCTATTCTTAATCTTCCTTAGTAATATCCCTTATGTATATGGATGAAGTTGATCTTAGCCATGACTACTAGGTGCAATTGCATTAATCAATGTATTCTTTGACTTGTAATTAAGAATGACTTAGAAATTATTCCTCTAATATTCTACTTAACCATGCTAATGCCATAGATAGGAGTGCTCTGAGTGATCAATGATTAGTTATTATTTATTCTTCATATACATTTACCTCTTGACTTACCCCTATTATGAGTAGAATATTGATTATGGTTTACTTCTCCATCAATCGTATAAGTTGTCAATACATGTCCTCGCCTGACCTTCCCTGTGGTAAAAATATAAATAACGATACCTAGAATACTCTTGGGTGAAGTGCTATAATGGTATATTATATGTGCTCTTGCATATTCCTTTCCTTTCATATATATATATATATATATATATATATATTCTTCCTAGTCACATGAAATAATAAAGTACTTCTTAGTGTCATTCTAGAAGTGGTACTAGGTAGTACCAACAAGCATCTCCTGGATCATCACTAGGGATGACAACCTGGTAAAGTAATGTTAAGAGATGTAGACATACATTAGGTGGCTACTAAAACAAGTGTCAAGTTAATAAATACCAACACTTGCCTAAGTATATGTTGTTGATGTTAGCCACTAAGGCTTAGGGCTTTGCAACCCTTCCTTGATTTCAAGTCAAGAGATTTAACTCTTGAGATGAGGGGTGAGTTTACTAGCTTCCAGAGATGGTTACAAACCTTTCGAGGATGCCACACAAGTTGGCAAGCTCCACAGGCAATGCTCTAGCGGGTTAGGAGGATGCTCTAAGAGTAACAAACATTATCCACTGGCTAAAATGCGAACCAGGTGCTTTTAGGCTTTGGGAAACAATGGTTCTACTCTCTAATCGAGTTTTGGAGCCTTTTCTCTCAAGATTTGATGGGGAAATCATAAAGAAATGCTTGGGAGGTTTAGGTCACCAATGGAGAAGAGAGAGAAAGAGCTAAGAGTTGTTTGGCGTTAGTCTGCTGGGCAGAAGTTGAAGAAGACTGTTGTGAGGGAAGAGAAGTGGTATAAATACCTACCCTGGTCCCAATGGTTAGATAAGTCACAGCAGTGCCGCTGCCTATCTACGGCAGTGCTGCACTTCGACATAGCCGCGCTTTAGGTGCGGCACTACCGCACCAAGCCAGTCAGTAAGAGATAGAAGGAAGTTGAGCTGGCTGTCTTGACTGAGCAACTGAGGATGTATGTGTATGAGATTGAACACTTGGTTGCACATTTTAGCAAGTTTATTATGCCCCCCTTTATAGTATGGCATTTCCTATACTCAAATTCAAAATATAAAATGAAATAAACCTCATTTTGAGTCTTGATGCCATCACCTTTTGTAATTGGGGGCTCCTTTGTTATGTACAACATTCTCGGTTCTAAATTCCCTACTTGTCATCTCAATATATCTCATTAAACCTCTAATTGCATGGTCATTATCACAAAAACCCATAATTAGGGCTTGATTGCACTTTTAATCTCCCCCTTTTTGGTGATTGATGAGAACCCAATTAGAGCTTATAAAAGATATGAAATATAACTGAGATTTTTTGAGCCATAAATGTACAGCCTCCCCCTAAATGTGTGAATGGATAATTGAATTCTTAAGTTGGCATAAGAGGCCAAGATTCGTACTTTTAGTGAGAGTGATGGGGCTCCTGAAAGCTCTAGTTTGGTTTTGGTGAATTGATGAAACCCTAAGTGCTAACCTAGTTTATCAAGTGATCATGAGATAGGTAGCACATTCCAAGTGGTGAAGCAAATGAAGATCACGACATGATGATGGCGATGCCATGGTGATGATCAAGTGCTTGGACTTGAAAAGAAGAAAGAGAAAAACAAAAGGCTCAAGGAAAGGTATAAATGGTAGGAGCCATTTTATTTTTATGATCAAGACACTTAGTGAGTGTGATCACATTTAGGATCGATAGCCATACTATTAAGAGGGGTGAAACTCATATCGGAATACGGTTATCAAAGTGCCACTAGATGCTCTAACTCATTGCATATGCATTTAGGATCTAGTGGAGTGCTAACACCCTTGAAAATGTTTGTGAAAATATGCTAACACATGTGCGCAAGATGATACACTTGGTGGTTGGCACATTTGAGCAAGGATAAGATACTTCACCGGTGGAGTGTCTATCCGTAGAGTGTGGATAATCTGATGGTGCCACCAGCGCTCTATATAGAAAAGATGAAGGTCATTGTAAGTGACCGGACACTGGTCTTGGTTGGATCGGCGTGTCCGGTCAGTGGCAGCAAAGGACGCGCAATTTTGATCTCATGATCGGACGCTAGCGCAAAAACTAACCGGATGCTTAAGGCCTAAGTACGGTCAGTCTGACGTATGATGACATAGAGTGACCGGACGCTGGGTGTGTTCGGTTGAGCGTCATGATTTCTTACTTCTGGATGCTTACTAGAAACGACGAGACACTAAGGTCCAGCGTCCGGTCACTTCGGAGCAGCGCATTTGGTCATCACTTGATCGTTGGGATCGAGCGCTCTATATTTGAAGAGAGGGGACACATGGCGTGCATCGTACGACCAGACGCTGGGGTCCTACGTCTAGTCGATATGACCAGAGCGTCCGGTCACCCCGTGTTGTGCCCTGTGAATGGGTACAACAGCTCTATTTTGTGGGGGCTTCTATTTAAGCCCCATGGCTAGCTCTAGCTCACTCTCTTGACCATTTGCATTGACATAACAACCTTGTGAGCTTAGCCAAAGCCCTCCCACTCATCTTCATCATAGATTCAACATCTTTGTGAGATTGGGAGTGAATGCAAGTGCATTGCTTGAGTGTTTGCATCTAGAGGCACTTGGTGTTTGTGTTTCGCTGTAGGATTCGCTTGTTACTCTTGGTGGTTGCCACCACCTAGATGGCTTGGAGCAGTGAGGATCGTCGAATGAAGGTTGGTGATTGTCTCCGGCTTTGATCATGGTGATTGTGAGGGGTTCTTGACTTTTTCCCGGTGGAGAGCCAAAAGGTACTCTAGTAGATTGCTCATGGCTTGTGTGATCCTCATCTTGTATTGGTTGTGCGGCACCCTATTGAGGGTTTGGCGTGTGATGCCAATTAGCGCATGAACCTCTAAGTGAGTGAATCGCCACAACGAGGACTAGCTTGCCGGTAAGCAAGTGAACCTCGGTAAAAAATCATTGTGTTCATTATTTGATTCTGAGGTGATTGGTCTGTATTGGTATTCATTCTTGTGATTGATTGGTTCACTCCTTAACACGGTGGTATAAACATCTTGCTCACTCTCTTTACATTACCGCAAACTAGTTATCAAGTTCTTTAGTGTAGCTAGTTATGAGAGCTTGTTAGTTTGATTAGTGTGGCTCTTTAGTTAGCCTTTGAGAGCACACTAACTTAGTATAGTGATATAGCTATTGTATGGATAGAAACTATACAAACTAGAATTATCGTAGCTGTCTTGCAATTTTAGTAGGCTAGCGTAACACTTGCTTCATCCCATAATTGTCTAACCGGTTTGCTAAGTGTTGTTGTAGAATTTTTTAATAGGCTATTCACCCCCCTCTAGCCATTAGGACCTTTCAAGTGGTATCAGAGCCAAGGTCACCGTGATTTGAGGCTTAACAACCTTCGGTGTAAAAATGGCTCAAATCAACAACATAAATAAGCCACCCCAATTTGATGGCTCCAACAATCCCTATTGGAAGTCTAAGATGTCAACTTATATCAAGTCAATCAATAGGAAGGTTTGAAAGGTGGTAGAGACAAAGATTGAGATTGAAGATGAAGAGGCTCCCGCTGCCGCCGATGAAATACTACTCCAAAATAGTGACATTGCTCTTAGTGCCATCCATGATGCTTTGGATGAAAGAACATTTGAGCAAATCAAGAATATTGAGAGAGCTCATGAGGCATGGAAGAAATTGGAGGAATCATTTGAAGGCACTCAAGCCGTGAAGGGTGCAAAGGCATATATTCTCAAAGAGAAGTTTGCAAGCTTTAAGATAAAGGAGGATGAGAGTGTGTCGGAGATGTTCCATAGGCTTCAAATGCTTGTCAATGATCTCAAAGCACTTGGAGATGAGAAGAAGGTTGAGAAGAAAAAGAGTGTGGCATTCAAGGCCACATCATCCAAGGGCAAGGCAAAACAAGATACATCAAGTGAAGATGATGGCTCATGGGAAGATGATGATGATGAGAAGATGGCTCTCTTTGTCAAGAAATTTGGCAAGTTCATGATGAAGAAAGGGTACCATGCTAAAAGAAAGAAATCTTTATCCAAGAACAAGGAAGAGTCAAGAAGGTGCTTCAAATGTGGAAGCAAAGATCATCTTGTTGCTCAATGTCCATACAATAGCAACAATGATGATGACAACAAGAAGAACAAGAAGGATAAAAAGGAAAAGAAAGAGAAGAAAGACAAGATGACCTTCAAGAAGAATAAGGGTAGTTCATATGTGGTCACTTGGGATAGTGATGCTTCCTCAAGTGATGATGATGATAGTGATGATGACAAGACCACCAAGAAGAAGGTACTTGCAAGCATTGCAATCAATGAGAAGCCTTCTCTCTTCGACACTCCATCATGCTTCATGGCTAAGGCCACTAAGGTACAAATTTGTGATGATAGAAGTGATGAGAAACATGATAATAAAAATGAAAATAAAAGTGATAGTGATGATGATGAACCTACTAAGGATGAACTATTTGACATGCTAGAAGATGCTAAAGAATACTTTGACATCAAGAGAAGGGAATGCAAAAGCTTGCATAAGGAACTAAAAGCCCTTAAGCAAGCCCTTCATGAGCTCAATGCATCTCATGAGAGGCTAGAGGAAGCCCATGAGAAGTTTAGCAAGGCTCACAAAAAGCTTAAAAAGGCTCATTCCTCTTTGCTTGATGAGCAAAATAAAAAGAAGCATGTTGAAACTTGCAATGTAGGCTTAACTTGTGATATAATTGATGAATCATTATCTATGCCTATCATTATTGCTCCCACTAATCCTTCTTGTAGTACTTCTACTCACATCTCATCTAGTAGTGATAGTTTCACTTGTGATGCCTCACTAATGGTTGAGAATAAGATCCTCAAGAAGGAGGTCAATAAGCTCACTCACACCTTGGCTAAGGCCTATGGTGGTGAGGACCGCTTGCTTATGTGCTTGGGTAGCCAAAGAGCTTCTCTTTATAAAGAGGGATTGGGCTATACCCCCAAAAAAGGCAAGGTGGCTTTTGCTCCTCACAAGACTAGTTTTGTGAAGAACAATGATCAGTTTTGCACTAGTTGCAAGCAAGTTGGTCATAAAGAGCATGAATGCAAAAACAAGAGCAAAAATGCTAATGTATTCTCCATTAAGCTTGATTCTTTTTATATGCTTACCAAGGGTGCAAATAGTGTAAAGGCTAAGTTTATTGGTAAACCATGGATGGGCTCAAAGAAGAAAGCCATTTGGGTGCCAAAGAGCTTGGTCACTAACCTTCAAGGACCCAAGCAAGTTTGGATACCTAAAAGGAATTGATCTTCTTTTGTAGGTCAATTACAAAGCTGGAGGAAGGCATTGGGTTCTTGATAGTGGGTGCACTCAACACATGACCGGTGATGCAAGAATGTTCAACTCAATCAACACCAATGACAATGATAGTTATGATAGTATCACATTTGATGATAATGGCAAAGGTAAGGTCAAAGGGCTTAGTAAGATTGTAATATCCAATGACATGAGCATTTCCAATGTGTTGCTAGTAGAGAGCTTGAACTTTAATTTGCTATCCGTAGCTCAATTGTGTGATCTTAGATTCAAATGCATATTTGGGGTAGATGATGTAGAGATCATAAGTGTAGATGGCTCTAATTTGATCTTCAAAGGCTTTAGATATGGGAATCTATACTGGTTGATTTCAATGCTAGTAAAGCTAAATTATCTACATGCTTGTTCACTAAGTCTAGCATGGGTTGGCTATGGCATAGAAGGCTTGGTCATGTTGGAATGAAACAATTGAATAGATTGGTTAAGCATGACTTGGTTAGAGGCTTGAAAGATGTTGTGTTTGAGAAGGATAAGCTTTGTAGCTCTTGTCAAGCCAGCAAACAAGTTGGAAACACCCATCCTAAGAAAAGCATGATGAGCACTAGTAAAGCATTTGAGTTATTGCACATGGATTTATTTGACCCAACACAATACACTAGCATTGGTGGTAACAAATATAGCTTTGTGATAGTGGATGATTACACTAGATACACATGAGTATTCTTTCTAGTGGACAAAAGTGATGTGTTAGCAACATTTAAATCATTTGTCAAGGATATTCACAATGAGTTTGAAACAACCATTACTAGAGTTAGAAGTGACAATGGTAGTGAGTTCAAGAACACTAGAATTGATGAGTTATGTGATGAATTTGAAATTATGCATCAATTCTCGGCCAAGTACACTCCACAATCAAATGGTTTTGTTGAGAGGAAGAATAGAACACTTATTGATATGGCAAGGTCTATGCTTAGTGAGTACAATATGAGTCAATCTTTTTGGGCCGAAGCTATCAACACGTCTTGCTATTGTAGCAACCGTCTCTATTGTCACCCGTTGAAAGAGAAAACACCATGAGCTCTTGAATGGTAGAAAGCCCAACATTGCATATTTTCGGGACTTTGGTTGCAAATGTTACATCTTGAAGAAAAGCACTAGATTGGGCAAGTTTAACAAGAAATGTAATGAAGGATTCCTACTTGGTTATTCCACTACAAGCAAAGCATATAGAGTTTGGAATTTGGATAGTGGTACTCTTGAAGAAGTTCATGATGTTGAATTTGATGAAATCAAGGGTTCACAAGTAGAGAATGAGAACTTAGAAGATGTTAGAGGAATTCAACTTTCAAATGTCATGAAAAATATGGATGTTGGTGAATTGAGGCCTAGGCAAGTGAATGATGATGAAGATGATCAAGTGCAAGTGCTCTCTAACTCAAATGTGCAAGATGATACAAATCAAGCTAGTACAAGTGGCTCTCATGACAATGAACAAGATCAAGTGGCTAGCACATCATCTCAACCCAATGATCAAGCAAGTGCAAGCAATCAAGTTCCAATCCTCCAACCAACCAATATTGCAAGGAATTATCCATTGGACACTATAATTGGAGATATTTCTAGAGGTGTACAAACAAGATTAAGATTGGCTTTATTTTATGAGCATTTCTCATTTATGACATCCATTAAACCAAAGAACATAGATGAAGCATTGAAAGATGTTGATTGGGTGAATGCTATACATGAAGAATTGAATAACTTCACAAGAAATCAAGTATGGAAATTAGTAGAGAGACCAAAGGGATACAATGTGATTGGAACCAAATGGGTCTTTAGAAACAAGCAAGATCAATATGGGATAGTGGTAAGGAACAAAGCAAGATTGGTAGCATATGGCTATACACAAGTTGAAGGTCTTGACTTTAGAGAAATATATGCCCCGGTTGCTAGATTGGAAGCAATTAGAATCTTGCTAGCCTATGCTTGTGCCCACAACATCAAACTCTATTAAATAGATGTCAAGAGTGCTTTTCTCAATGGTTACATCAATGAAGAAGTATATGTTGAGCAACCTCCTAGTTTTGAAGATGACAAGAAGCCCGACCATGTGTACAAGTTGAAGAAGGCATTGTATGGCTTGAAGCAAGCACCTAGAGCATAGTATTAGAGATTGAGGGACTTCCTACTCTCTAAAGGGTTCATGATGGTCAAGGTGGACACTACTCTTTTCATCAAGAAGATTGGAAAATATTTATTTGTGTTGCAAATCTATGTTGATGACATCATATTTGGATCAACCAATCAAGACTTTTGTGAAGAGTTTGGAAAGATTATGGCCAATGAGTTTGAAATGTCCATGATTGGAGAGTTAAGTTCCTTCCTTGGTCTTCAAATTAAGCAATTGAAGAATGGTACTTTTGTGAGTCAAGGCAAGTATATCAAGGACATAATCAAGAAGTTTGGCATGAGTGATAGTAAAGCCATTAGCACACCAATGGGAACAAATGACAACTTGGATAGTGATGCAAGTGGCAATATGGTGAATCAAAAATTATATCGATCTATGATTGGAAGCCTACTCTATGTGACCGTATCAAGGCCGGATGTCATATTTAGTGTATGCATGTGTGTAAGATTTCAAGCCTCACCAAGAGAAACTCATTTGAAGGCTACAAAGAGAATATTGAGGTACTTGAAACATAAATAAAATGTTGGTTTGTGGTATTCCAAAGGAGCAAAGTTTGAGCTAGTTGGTTACTCTGACTTGGATTATGCAGGATGCAAGATTGAAAGGAAGAGCACCTCGGGAACATGTTAATTGTTGGGAAGATCACTTATTTCATGGTCATGAAAGAAGCAAAATATTGTTGCATTATCAACCGCCGAAGCCGAATACATATCCACCAGTAGTTGTTGTGCACAAATACTTTGGATGAAGGCCACTTTGAGTGACTTTGGAATTAAGTTCAAGAAAGTGCCATGGCTATGTGACAATGAGAGTGCAATCAAGTTGACAAACAATTCGGTTCAACATGCAAGAACAAAACACATTGATGTTTGCCACCATTTCAGAAGAGATCACCAGCAAAAAGGGGACATTTGCATTGAGAGTATAGGCACCGAGGATCAACTTACTGATATATTCACCAAGCCATTGGATGAGAAAAGATTTTGTAAGCTAAGGAATGAGTTGAACATATTGGATTTCTCAAATATGTGTTGATGCACCCCCCCCCCCCACTTATATGACATGCCTCTCCTTCGAGCAATCCAAGGTAAAAGTTGATTGGCATGACATACATCCTTACTAAGGACATGTTTAGTGCATCTAGACATCTTTCACATTTAATAGGCTCATTCATGAAAATCAAATAAATTTAATGATTGTATGGTACCACTATTGCTTCTATACTTGATTTGGTCTAGTGGTAGCATATGACATGTTTGTGGGCTTGTAAACCTAGTGTTTGATCTAGAAAATGAGCTATAAGTGTTTAACTCAACATGGTACAAGATAACCCTTATTTGGAGGTGTGAAGAAGCTTGTCCTTGGATCAAACCGAGTTAAATATCTTTGGTAAATGATCTAGATTGGACCAAATTTGGGAAAATGATCCTCACCCCATTGATTGACATTGATAATATCAACCTATCTACATTTTAAACCTTTGTGGTCATTGATGACAAAGGGGGAGAAAAACAAAGATATAGGTAAAAGGGGGAGAACTTGACATAGGGGGAGAGATATGACAAAGAAAAGGGATCGATTAAAATTTTGAGCACATAAGTAGGGGGAGCAAGCTCATGAACTTGTATGGTGCATTTGAATGTGCATTTCATATGTTTGCTTTCATGGCACAAGTTTTAAATCTCAATATCCATGCTTGTGTGGTATATGATAGTGTAGGTTTGAATGATGAAATGAAAAACTAGCATGCATATGTTATCTAGTGATTTCATTTCCATGTAGTATCAAGCTAACCATGGTGCTAAGGATGGTATATTGGTGCACTCCGATTGGTATCACGCTTCAAAGGTCCATCTTTTATACCTTAGCATCATTTGGTAGACATTGTCTCCTATATTTTCTATCCAAGCATATGTGCAAGCTTCAATCCAAACTCTTAGCACATATGTAGGGGGAGCAATTGCTACCATATAGAGTTCATGAAACTTGTCCATATTATTTTACACGTGGTAAATATGCTTGGGCAAGCAACATGGATTCAATTGAATTTCAATTCGTATATTTGTGTAAGGGTTGTCATCAATTATCAAAAAGGGGGAGATTGAAAGCTCTAGTTTGGTTTTGGTGAATTGATGAAACCCTAAGTGCTAACCTAGTTTATCAAGTGATCATGAGATAGGTAGCACATTCCAAGTGGTGAAGCAAATGAAGATCATGACATGATGATGGTGATGCCATGGTGATGATCAAGTGCTTGGACTTGAAAAGAAGAAAGAGAAAAACAAAAGACTCAAGGCAAAGGTATAAATGGTAGGAGCCATTTTGTTTTGGTGATCAAGACACTTAGTGAGTGTGATCACATTTAGGATCGATAGTCATACTATTAAGAGGGGTGAAACTTGTATCGGAATACGGTTATCAATGTGCCACTAGATGCTCTAACTCATTGCATATGCATTTAGGATCTAGTGGAGTGCTAACACCCTTTAAAATATTTATGAAAATATGCTAACACATGTGCACAAGGTGATACACTTAGTGATTGGTACATTTGAGTAAGGGTAAGATACTTCACCGGTGGAGTGTCCACCTGTAGAGTGCGGACAGTCCGACAGTGCCACCGGTGCTGTATATAGAAAAGACGGAGGTCATTGTACGCTGGTCTCGGTTGGACCAGCGTGTTCGGTCAGTGGCAGCAGAGGGCACACAGTTTCGGTCTTATGACCGGACGCTAGCACAAAAACTGACCGAATGCTTAGGGCCTAAGTCCGGTCAGTCTAACGTATGATGACGTAGAGTGACCGAACGCTGGGTGTGTCCGGTCAAGCATCATGATTTCTTGCTTTTGGATGTTTACTGGAAACGACCGGACACTGAGGTCCAGCGTCCGGTCACTTCGGACCAGTGCGTTCGGTCATCACTTGACTGTTGGGATCGGACGCTCTATATTTAAAGAGAGGGGACACGTGGCGTCCTGCATCTGGTCGATATGACTGGAGCTCCGGTCACCCCGTGTTGTGCCCAGTGAAGGGGTACAACGGCTCTATTTCGTGGGGGCTTCTATTTAATCCCCATGGCTGGCTCTAGCTCACTCTCTTGGCCATTTTCATTGACATAGCAACCTTGTGAGCATAGCCAAAGCCCTCCCACTCATCTCCATCATAGATTCAACATCTTTGGGAGATTGGGAGTGAATCCAAGTATATTGCTTGAGTGTTTGCATCTAGAGACACTTGGTGTTCACGTTTCGCTATAGGATTCGCTTATTACTCTTGGTGGTTGCCGCCACCTAGATGGCTTGGAGCAGCGAGGATCGTCGAGCGAAGGTTGGTGATTGTCTCTAGCTCCAATAGTGGTGATTGTGAGGGGCTCTTGACCTTTCCCCGGTGGAGAGCCAAAAGATACTCTAGTGGATTGCTCATGGCTTGTGTGATGCTTATGTTGTGTTGGTTGTGTGGCACCCTATTGAGGGTTTGGCGTGTGATGCCAATTAGCGCGTGAACCTCCAAGTGAGTGAATCGCCACAACGAGGACTAGCTTACCGACAAGCAAGTGAACCTCGGTAAAAAATCATTGTGTTCATCATTTGATTCCGAGGTGATTGATCTTCATTGGTATTCATTCTTGTGATTGATTGGTTCGCTCCTCGATAAGGTGATATAAACATCTTGCTCACTCTCTTTACATTACCGCAAACTAGTTATCAAGCTCTTTAGTGTAGCTAGTTGTAAGAGCTTGTTAGTTTGGTTAGTGTGGCTCTTTAGTTAGCCTTTGAGAGCACACTAACTTAGTATAGTGAGATAGCTATTGTGTGGATAGAAACTATACAAACTAGAATTGTGGTAGGTGGCTTCCAATTTTAGTAGGCTAGCGCAACACTTGCTTTGCCTCATAATTATCTAACCGGTTTGCTAAGTGTTGTTGTAGAATTTTTTAATACGCTATTCACCCCCCTCTCTAGCCATTAGGACCTTTCAGCTCCCCCTATATCCAAGCTCCTATAGGGTGCTGCACACTATGTCAAGTATATAATCGTGATGCAAATGATAGTTTATGCATATGGGAGTTTGCTGTGACGGTTTGGTGCGGCACTGCCATTCCTAAGTCGCAGCACTGCCGTAGAGCGGCACTGCCAGGCCAAAGGTGCGGCACTACCGCACTTACTGCAATAGCATAGATCAAATCAAGCACCACACAATAGATAATATATAAAAAGAAGAGCAATCTAGCATAGATATATGATAAGCTATAGCACAGAAATGATACATGTCCATATCCTATACATATAGAGTACTTAGGTAGCAATATTACACAAATAGAGTTTAGAGCGGCTCTCAAATTCACACCTAACAAACTAACTCTCATTGAATATGACATGAAGATCTGGCTACAGCAACCACCATGGCGTCGAAAAGAAGTTGACCCCTCTAATTTTCTCCACCTTTGGCATAAAGCACCAAAAAAGAGAAGAAAATAAGAGAAATCAACCAACTCACTCCTCCTCCTCCTCATCATCATCTTCTTGGATGTTCTCCCAGTCAATGCCATCATCTCCATGAGCAGCCCCACCACCATTACCATCATCATCGTCGAAAGACACCACCGCCCTTCCTTGGTGATGAGTGGTCGAAGTGTGGCGAGTGCGATGCATAGAGCGCAAAGTCAAACCCAAGGTCGACTGGTAGTCAAACTCCTCCTCGGTCTCATCCTCATCCTCATCCTCATCCTCCATATCTAAAAGACTAGGCAAGTCATAGTGTGGACGTGGTGGCGCTGGAGGTAGAGGTGGAAGATTTGTAGCCTCACGCATCTCTCGCTGCTCCAACTAGGTTTCATAGGCCCTATCCGCTACATAGGTGCACTTCCTGAAGAGTGCCTCGATCCACTACACCATCTTGTTCTTCTTCTTCTTCCTCCTCCCACTGTGAGAGGACTCAGAGGGAGTGGCAAAGGTCTCACTAGCCTTAGCATGTCTTGCCTTCTCAATCTTGTATTGCTTATGCAATCTATCCTTGAAGAACTGGTAGCTAGTCACTCTATCACAAACATCAAGTAAGGAGCATAGGGCAGCCCCTTTCTTGCATCATCCATTGCCACTCGAATCTCTTACCACATGAAGCGAGGAACATTGAACTTGTCACCACTAGGGGCAAACCTAGCAAGCACATTCCTCACATATCCATTAAGGTTAGATGCATCTCCATCTTTGGGATGGATTGTGTGCCTGGTTAGGTTGTTGACAATGTAATAGTAGCTCTTCAGACCCTTCATCTTGCCATCTGTAGCTCTACTGTCAAGATATATGAATGCAATCTCTCTAACCTCAGCCCTCCTCTCATCATGAATATAAGAGAACCCATGGTGCTCCTCATCAAAGCCAAGGATGCGGCTGAAGGTCATGAAGTCAACATGATAGTGTCGACCTTCTATCATCCAATGTATCTCATCAATGTCTCCGTTGTAGAAGTAGGTGGCGTGGAACTGAGCTAGGACCTCTATGTTCCAATCATACCTAAAGGCCATAATGTCTATCAGTCCAAATCTCTCACAAGCTTGAATCACTTGATTGAAGTCAAGATCATTCTTCTCTCTTAACTTCTCTAGTCAATGTACTACATCTTCACAATCTTGGACTTCTTATTGTTGAAAATGACTGAGATATAGAAGTTGGAATGAAAGACATTCCAAAATCTATAATCAACACCCAAGTCCTTTGACACAAGGTATGGGTTCTCTTCTGTAGCCTCCTCAACCATCTTCTGCTTACCCATATAGTCAACAACTGGATGCTGATGAGTGTCATTGGCCCTTTTCTCCACCACATCATCATCATAGTTCCTGATATATGAAGGATCGAACTCATCTAGATGAGGTGGTGTCTCTAGACAAGCATCAGGAGGGATGACACGTCTAGCTGTCTCCAAAGCCTCCTCCTACCAGATCTGCTCATCACAGCTCCCCTGTCATGAGCAACCCCACTAGAGCCTGCTGCTCCTCTGCTACTGCTAGCTGCACCTCTACCACGACGAGGGAGAAGCTTCTCCTTTGGGGCATCAAACTTCCTTTGGACCCTTCGATCATCATCTCCTCCAGAGGCCATCTATGCAAAATTTAGACCCAAATAAGAAACTATATAGATGGAGTTTAGAAGAACACTTGTGAAATGGTTTGAATAGGCCAGATGATTCAAATCTTGAGTTAGAAAAACACTCTGAACAAAAGTGATTCAGGTGGTGCGGCACTGCCGCACCCTAGGGGCGGCACTGCAGCACCTGGTGCTTCACCATGCTCAAGATTAGTTTCTTCTTGCCTGCTCAAACCACTCCTCAAATACTCTTCTAAGCCACTACACAATCTCAGGAATATAGATCTAAACAAAGGCATGGAGTTGAGCAATTGATAGGTAAAGTGACTTCATATTTAAAATAGTAATAGATCTGGTAAACAAATCCAATCATAATAGAGTGTCATCGATAGAATGTCAACTTAAACTATAGAAAGAAACTGCAATGCATGGCACTGCCGCGCCCAGCATGTGGCACTATCAGAAGCACAAGTGACACTCCAACCATGAATCTCCATTTTTGATTCAATCTATCCATCAAAGCTACTTCTATTCTAATCATGTAGTCACTAGAAACCATCATCCAATGCAGAACGAACTCCATTGCATAGATCAGGGAAGGATAGGGTTTCACCTTGGTTTCTCATGGATTGGAGAGAAAAGAGGAGAACTTGCTCCACCCAAGAGTAGCGATGGCGGTCGGCGAGGCACAAGAGCAGGCTCCATCTCACCCAACCCCAAGGACGTGGTTTCTATCTTGCCCAAGGCCGCAGGCTCTGTCTCGCCCAACCTCGAGGCCATAGGCTTTGTTTTGCCCGGCCTTGAGGCCACGGGCTCCATCTCGCCTGACCCTAAGGATGTGCTTTTTGTGTCATCTGACAGGGACTCATACCGCCGCCAACCACTCTAGGTCCAAGCGTATGGGCCTGGGTCAAAACTCTAACGCCAGGGAAGAGGCTAGCATGCCTCAATATAACCCGTGGCTATGATGGGCCATACCTAGGGATTCACATCAAGAACAGTGTCAGGTGTGCCAATGTTGTTCTACCTAATCCTCGTACGGACGCTTACAGGCATATCAGTTCACCACGATGTTCGCTGAGACAGAGTGGAACGCCATGACCGGCAGATGATGCCTGTGCATGGCACCAGTGACAAACAGGGCTAGGACATGGAGCCATACCTATTGACATCTATAGGACCATGCAGGACCCACATGAAGGAGAAGAAGGACTCGGCAACCCTGGAAGCCTTCTTCTCTCTCTCGTTCTTCTCCTTTTCCTCCTCTGTAACCGACGCTTTCTCTTTGCCTATAAAAGGGGAAGCAGAGCACCCTATGAAAGGGGGATCTTGACACAAGAGCATGACATGAGCACATGGCTGAGCGGCAAGTGAGCTCTCAGCACCTGTTCACTCCTTCCACCAGAGACTTGTGATCCTCTCCCTCTCTCACCTGTTTGTAACCCCTACTACAAATCAAGTGCCGGTAATACAAGCATCAATGAACTAGACGTAGGGACATTCCGCTCAAACCAGTATAAACCCTTGTGTCCTCTGAGCACACCATCTGAGCCAAATGTGCAAATACAAATTTACTCATTGGTGGTCCGAAAACACCGACACTTCTCACTTTCTTGATTGGGAGACCAAATTCCTTTTGTGCTCTTCTAACAAATATCTTCACCTTCTCTTCAACTTGGCACTTGTCATACAAAAAGAATACCCAAGTGAAATGGAAATAATCATCAATAATAACAAGACCATATTTGTTACCCCCAAGACTTAGGTAGGCGACTAGTCCAAAGAGATCCATGTGAATTAGCTCCAATGGTTGCTCGATGGTCATGATGCTCTTTGGTGGGTTAGATACGCCTACTTGCTTTTTGGCTTGACAGGCGTAACAAATCCTATCTTTCTCAAAGTGAACATTTGTTAGTCCAAGAATGTGTTCATCTTTTAGAAGTTTGGTCAAGTTCCTCATCCCAACATGAGCTAGTCAAAGATGCCAAAGCCAACCCATGCTAGATTTTGCCTCTAAACAAGTCTCAAGCTTAGCTTTACTTTTGTTAAAATCAATTGGGTAAAGCTTGTTCTTTAATCGACCCATAAAGATAATAGAGGAATCCTTCCTTCTAAAGACTTACACACCCTTATCCATAAAGAGACAGTTGTAGCCCATCTCACACAATTGAGAAACATACAACAAATTGTAACACAACGAATCAACATGTAAAACATTTGTAATTGAATGCTCAAGGGTTATAGCAACTTTACCAAGACCAATCGCATCCCCCTTTGAATTGTCTCCAAAGACAATATTTTCATTAGAGTGTGTCATCAGGGAATATGATGAGAACATACTCCTTTCTCCAGTCATATGATTTGTACATCCGCTATCAAGCACCCAACTTGATCCACCAGAGGAGTATGTCTGCAAAACAAGTTTAGTCGCTAGATTTAGTCCCCAACTTGACTTGGGGCCTTGCATGTTAGTCACAAGAAACTTAGGAACCCAAATAGAAGTATTCCTATATATGTTAGTTTTTTTCCAACATATTTTGCAACCACTTGACACTGTTGTTGTTCTTTAATACAAAACATGATGTCAAGCTTTGTCGAGGTGCATGGGTCTTTGGTTGATAGGCATACTTGTTCTTAGTGCCCTACATTGATTCCTTTGGCTTCTGGGAAACCTACTTCTGCTGGAACACCTTCTTCATGGGCTTAATCTAATCTAGTGCAGAAGAGGTAGCCTTCCTATTCTTGCGGGGCGCAGCACTGCTGCCCTTCACCATGGCACTGCCATGGTTTGTGCAGGCTTCTCTACACCAATTCTACCCTTCCTCTCAAACTGCACACACTCATAGTCATTCACTATCTTTCTTCCATTTGTCTTGGCTTCTATTGTGTGTCCTAGCCCATGCTTAATTGAGGGATGCCTTCCCTCCTTGTATTGTGACCTTTTTGGTTCATCCTTATTCTTGTCATTAACTTGGCCCTTTCCATCCATGCACTCTTTTCCAATGATCTCATTAATCCTAGCAATCTTCTTTCTCATAGCCTCTATATTTGCAAGGTTAGTGGAATAGGCATTTAAATTAAGATTATAACATTTTCTACAACCTTGGCTAGTGGAGGGAGTAGAGGTTTCCTTTGCCTTAGAGGAATGTGAGTTGCTATCCCAAAGAATGCCATATTGCACCTCAAGTTCTTTGTGCTTTTCATCCAAGTCACAATACTTTTTTTTGAGAGCATTATGTGCTTTCTTTGTGATAGCATGGTGCTCTTGCTCTTTGGCTAGGGCCTTGTATAAGGATTTCACCTCACTTCTCTCTAATGCAAGAGCTTCCTTGCTAGCAATGTAGAGATCCTCTTGTTGGATAAAAGCCTCCTCTCTAGATTCTAGCTCGGCTTGGACACTCTCTAAATCCTCTATTAACTTAGTGATGAATAATTTGGTCTTTCTATCCAAGTTTTTAGTTATTTGGTCAATTTCTTTATCATTAGATCTATCATCACTAGAGCTACCACTAATATCACTACTAGAGATATCACTAGGAGGTGGAGGAGATTTAGCCTTTGATTTTACCTTCTCATCCTTTGCCATGAGACAAATGTGAGGAGAGTGGTAGTTATCATCGGACATGTTGTTGAAGAGCCTTGGTGTAGAGGATGGCTTGTGGATAGCTATTGTTGCAATCTTCTCATCCTCTTCACTTGTGCTCTCTCTAGTTGAGTTCCATTCATGCTCAATGTGAGCCTCTCCTATGTATTTCTTGCTCTTTCTATGGTCAATCTTTTCTTCTTTCTTGTACTTGTTGTCTTCGATCTCATGTGGACACTTGGCAGTGAAATGCTCGGTGCTACCATAATTGTAGCATGTCCTCTTCTTCTTGTTTGGAACTTTCTCTTCACTACCTTGTAGCCTTACTTCTTTAGTCCCTTTTGAAATCTTTTCATGAAGAGAGCAACATCATCAACCTTTTCATAATGTTCATCATCATTTTCATCTTCACTTGAGGATGATGTAGTCTCGACTTGCTCTTGGACTTGCTTGATTGCTTTAGGCTTGCTTATTGAAGCTTGCTTGTTGATCCTGGACTTGCTAGTAGAGCCTTGCTTGCTTGATTTGTTTGCCTTGAGAGCTACATCCTTGATCTTCATGCCATCTAACTTTGCTTGCAACTCACTAGGCTTTTTTCTTTCATTTGCTTCTTCTCTTTGCATGTCAAAGGTCAAGATTCTCCCAAGTACATCATTTGGTGTTGTTTACACCAAAATTTGGAGAAGAACGCGAGAATTCAAAGGCTTCCAAAAATTGTGCCCATCAAGGAATCGATTGTATGAGGATCGATATTAGCTGATTCAGATACGACTCTAGAATTGGATCTCTTTGGATGATGTCAGCAGATAGCGATGATGAGCTACGGTTGGCGCTAGGAAACTATATATTGGACTCTACAAAAAGGAAAAGATTAGGGTCCAAGTTATCTTAAATTAGAAATATTTTCTTCTATGTCGAAGATTGTAACGAGTCGTGCTCGAGTAGGATTCTTGTTTAAGCTTCGGGTATAAATATTGGACACCGGCTACTGTAAAAGGACACACAATCAATCAAATATAAGTTCCTTACTTTTTTTGGCTCCGGCCACCCCTTAGGAGTAGAAGTAGAGTAGATCTCGGTGAGTTCTTCAGGGAGCAGGGCTGCATCGGTCCGACCGACCTCTGGCTTGTTTTTAAGTACCATTATGGCTTATACTTCTGTTCGTACGACTGCATCGATCCGATCGACCTCCACTATGACTCTAGTATAAGCTAGTTATCGACTCTTGTCTAGTTCAAGTACGACTGCATCGATTCGATCGACCTCCACTGCTCGAACTAGATTAAGGCCAAGTTATCGGCTCTATCTAAGGGTGGTGTTCCTTTGGATAGATTCATTAAGTTACCGATATTGCTTATTGCTTCCATTATTTATTTAATTACAGTAATATCACTTCGCCCGATTGAGATTGATCTAGATCGGCCTTATATCCTATTTAACCCATCATTTGTTAATCTAAATTGATCTAATATGCACCTTGAATGATGAGTTATGTTTCATTGGTTATTTTATGTCAATCTTGATCGTGCATAGTGTGCGATTAAGGTAGGTTTTGTCTTGAATAGATCTATTGGCTAACAAAAATTGTTCCGTGGTCTGTTATCACGGCATGTGTGATTCTGCCTCACACCCTACTGTTAGCACCATGGAGTAGGGATTATTATTTGGTAGATCTATTCCTAATAGGGCATGACCTTAACTGTGCGCTATGCCTGAATCAGTTGTTTTAGCCGATATCGAGCGCTTTCACATACGTGGTTCATGTTACGAGACCGTTAAAGTAAAGATAGGTTGAAAGATATGTTAGCTCTATGATCTTATTATTGTATTATGGTCTGCATGATTCTGTCTCATGCCCCACTGATATTAGTAATAAGTTAGGGTCATCAAATCTATTGTTGTTTCTATGGCCTGCATGATTCTGCCTCATGCCCCACTGATCATGCCGATAGATGAGATCTAATATGTTTATTAGATTTATCTTTATTAAATGGTTAAATGATGATGAACTGCTTCTTTTATACAAAAAGGGATTCGGTTACTTACAGTCATTGGCTTAGTATAAACTGATTACTGTTGACATCCTATTGCCATTGATTAATATTTGTCTAAATAACAAGATTCATCCTGAACGATAACCGATTTGCCTTCCATAATTCTATGAGCTTTAACTGATTTATTCTTATGAATATACTGGAATCGACTATTTAGTCGATCTCCTTTCATACCGGCTCTCAGAGCCACACATTCGGGACTGTCTGGCAACACAAGCATGTTCCACCTTAAATTACTGATTAGCTTTCTCTCCTTGTCAATTGCAGGGTTAAATTGACTGACATATCTTGGGAGGAGTGCGCAGGATCGATAATCCCTACGCTGAAGCTAGGCGGATCTATAGCTCCATCGAGCGAACCCTTCTGGCTTGCTCGTGTGTCCTCGGCATGGGATAAAATTTCATGCCGATAGGTGTGAAGTACTCAAACCTCTTCTTGTCTCTAATTAGAGTAACCACGGTCTTATTTCTTGGTGAATAAGCCTCCAATATAATCTTCACTACCTTGTGATCATCTAACTCATCATCACCATAACCTCTAATCTTTCCAACAATCACCATCAACCTATCAAACATCTCTTGTGGCCCTTCTCCTTCCAAGATCATGAACCGGTTGAGCTTGGCCATCAACAACTCAATTCTAGCCTTCCTCACTTTGTCAACCCCTTCATGTGCAAGGTGTAAGGTGTCCCATATTTGCTTGGCAACATCAACACCCATCACCCTATTGTACTCATCACCATCCAAAGCACTAAGCAACACACTTGTGGCTTAACCATTGAGATGAATAATTCTCATTTGATCTAGAGTTGGATTCTTGGGATCAACCGGTGGCTCAAATCCATTGCAAATAACCTCCCAAATGCCAGGGTGAAGACCTATAATATAGGCTCTCATCAAATGCTTTCACTTGGCAAAGTTAGTCCCATCGAAATAAGGTAACTTGCCTGCGGGCATATTGATGAAAGACCTTCGATCATGGTTGGTCATAGGCATAGAAGAATAGTTGAAGGATACGACGACATATTTGTTGTTGGAGTCGGCTTTGCCCTTTCCCTTCTTCTCCTTCTTGCCCCCTTGGTCACTTGGTAGGACTCATCATCATCTTCATCTTCGAAACTACTTGATATGTCACTTGATGATGCATTGGTTGCCTTCTCTTCTTCTTCCTTCTTCTTCCTAGCTTCTCTTATTTTTCTTCTTACTTCTCTCTTGAGCTTTCTTTCTTCTTTTCTTTGCTTCTTATCTTCAAGCCTTTGTTGCTCCTTCTTCTTCTTCTCTCTTGCTTCTCTTTTTGCTTTTCTTGCAGACTTTCTTTTCTTTCTTTCTTCTTCATTTAGAGCTTTCTCAGCATCGGTGGCCTCTAGCCGTGGGAGCATGGTGTTGCTCGCTGTAGATGCATTGAGCTCACTGCTATCGGTGTCGTGTAAGCTCACGTCCTCCGGATCGACGTCTATAGGCTTCACGCCACTAGATCCTCCTCTGGGCTCCATACCTCACGCGATGAAGCGTACACGAGGTAACCTGCTCCGATTTCACTTGTAGGATCTCTAGTTAGCCTTGTGGGGGTGAATAGGCCTGTTAAAATAAAACACGAACAAACGTCAAATTCAACCCGTGGCACTGCCGAGCTAGAACAGCGGCATTGCTGCACCTGTAGATAATTTTGTGATGCAGTTCAAAATCTAAGGATGGAAACTTAGATCAGAGAAATTACTGAGCTTCCTGCAGGGTAGTAGATCACAGATTGACAGCACAAAGTGGTATCACAAGTGCAAATAATTAGATCGACCTCAAACCCAAAAAATCATCTCAACAACAATATGAAATGCAATGGAAGTAAATCAAGCACAAGGTGACACAAGTATTTATCTCGTGGTTCAGCTCGCCAGTAAGGCTTGCCTAAGTCCACGTTGTTGAGATTAGCCACTAAGGCTTAGGGCTTTGCTACCCTTTCTCAAGAGAATTAACTCTTGAGTTGAGGGGTGAATTTACTAGCTTCAAGAGATGGTTACAGACCTCCCGGGGTTACGACATAAGTTGGTAAGCTACACGGACAATGCTCTAGCTGGCTAGAAGCAAGCTCCAAGAATAACAAACACAATCCACCGGGTAAAACACGAACCAAGTGCTCTTAGGCTTTGGGAAACAATGGATCTGCTCTCTAATCGAGTTTTGGAGCTTTTTTCTCTCAAGATTTGTTGGGCAAATCACAAAGAAATGTTGGAGCTCAAGGTCACCAATAGAGAAGAGAGAGAAAGAGCTAAGAGCTGTTGGGCGTCGGTCTGCTGGGCAGAGGTCGAAAAAGACCGTTGTGAGGGAAGAGAAGAGGTATAAATACCCTGCCCTAGTCCCAACGGTCAGATAAGCCGCGCTTTAGGTGCGGCACTGCCGCACCAAGGTAGACAGCAAGAGACAGAAGGAAGTTGAGCTGGCTATCTTGGCTGAGCAATTGAGGATGTATGTGTATGAGATTGAGCACTTAGTTGCACACTTTAGCAAGTTTATTATGCCCCCCTTTATAGTACGGTATTTCCTATACTCAAATTTAAAATATAGAGTGAGATAAAACTCTTTTTGAGTTTTGATGCCGTCACCTTTTATAATTGGGGGCTCCTTCGTTATGAACAACATCGTCGTGTCATCTCGATAAATCTAATTAGACCTCTAATTATGTAGTCATTATCACAAAATTCATAATTAGAGCTTGATTGCACTTTCAATTGGTGCGCGAGAGTTTCTGGAAGGAGGATGTACAACATATATTGGCAACACCAACCAATCCAGATCATGCAGATGAAATAGCGTGGCACTTTGATAATAAAGGGCAATTCTCGGTGAAGTCTGCCTATCATGTCTTAGATGACGAAAACAATCATGTGAAGCCTCGGCAAAGGGGGTGGGAAGTAATAGCAGCAACACTGTAAACTGAAGAGGTGCTATTTGGCGAAAATTATGGAAGCTTCCTTGTTAGCCGAAGGTTCGTCATTTTCTATGGCGGCTGGCGCGAAACAGCCTTGCTCTCAAGATGAACATCCAGAGGAGAGGTGTGCAGCTTGATACAAGATGTCCAGTGTGTCACCGGTTCGATGAGGATGGTGGTCACTGGCTCACTGCTTTCTCAAGTGCAAGATGGTGAAACGATGCTGATCTAGCCTTTCCTTGAGCCGCGTCAGCAATTGTTACTCAAACAATCGGCATGGGAGGTTGTGACTGAAATTTTAGCCCTGAATGATGAGGTCCGAACAAAAACAGCGCTGCTCCTTTGGAAGTGGTGGAGCGTGAGAAACAAGATCAATAAAGGGGAGAAAAGCTAGAACGGTCAACAAGTTGCTGCAGAGGTGCTTAACCTATTGAGTGACCAGAACAAATTGGAGAGGGTGGAGCCGGTCCGACGGGAGAGGCCGGATGGATCGTTCCACCACCGGGCTAGCTCAAAATCAATTCTGATGGTTCTTTCATACAGGAGACAATGCAGGGTAGCTGGGGCTTCGTTGTCCGCGACCATGATGGTGAAGCGGTGCTTGCAGGAGCTGGACGTCTAGGATTAATTCCAGACGCAATCACAGCTGAAGCAGCGGCTTGTGCACAAGCACTGCAAGCGTCCACAGATCAAGGCATCTCGCATGTACAAGTGGAGGTGGATTCGCTGCAGCAAGCTCTTCAATCATCCTCCATGGACCTTGCGACATGCAGTATGCTGATAAGAGATGCCCGTTCGATGTTGAATGAGCACTTTATATGCAGTAAAATTCTTTCTGTTCCCCGAACTTGTAATGGGTTAGCTCATAATTTAGCCAAGCTTTGATAGCCATGTGTGGGCTAGCCCTCTCCCAGAATTTGTAATGTCTTTGATTGCTCGCGATAACATCGAGCGTATGAGCAGGTACATTGCTATACGTAAGCGGTCTCATATGCTGTCTCATGTAGACGTCGAGCGTATGAGCAGGTACATTGCTATACGGTTAGTGGTCTCGTACGCTGTCTCATGTAGTGCCATGCATGATTTTTACTGATGTCGAGGAAAGAGAGAGTGAAGGGAGAACGAGGTCGTTGTTTCACGAAACAACCACCTCATGAGCTAAAATTTAGGACTATAAGACAAGTATTTTACTATTGTATGAGTTATTGTTGCCATGCAACTCACAACTTTATCTTTATTCTATGCATAAATTAAGGAATCGTGAGACAACTTAAAAAAACAACCATTATATATATTTTCTGTTAAGTCTTGTTAAAATTACATACCACTATACGAGACCACTTATGAGATAAGATCAATATACTTGTTGTGAAAAGGATTCTTGAAGCGGGCACCGCACCGTCTCTGCCGGAGTGTGCCAGACCGCAGACAAGGTGCCGCTTGGATTCTAAAAATCCAGATTACCTAGAGTATCATAAAAGGGAATCTGAGATTTTCAAGCTTTGAGATATGTGACTTTAAGAATCTAGCCTACTATCTCTCTCGGTTGAATGATGCGCAGATTTTTTTTTTTAATCAGAATTCCTCTTCGACCTATTTAAACGGCACTTACCAATAGGCATGTGCATGTCCACCAAAAGCATAGATGGGCAACGGGCCGGTCCGACACGGCACGGCACGAGCCCGTGCCAGGCATGGCCCGATAGGGCACGGCACGGAAGGGCCCGCCAGGCCACTGGGCTATGCCGCACTAGTTCATCGTGCCTAGCCAACGGCCCAAGCATGGCCTGCGGGGGCCACTTTTCGTGCCGGGACGGCCCAATAAACACAGTGTTTTTAGCAGGCCAGGCCGGCCCGAGGCCCACCAAATGCCAGCAAAGAGAGGGGGGAGAGGAAGCGGCCGGCTTCAACTGCGGGAGCTGGCGGCGGCGGCCTCGCCGGCGCGCTCGCAGCTGGCGGCAACGGACAGCGAGCTCGATGATGCCGCGCTCGCCTGAGATATGGCCATCCGGGAGGTCTGCAGCCACTTACCGGGGGGGCGTGGACCAAAAAGGGAGGACGCCGACGGTGCTGGCTTGCTGGGGGCTGGGAGCGTGGAGCCGAGAGGGAGCGCCGCTACCTTCCACATCAAAGAAGGGAGGAGGAGCCACAGAGCTCTTGGCCTCAGAAGAGCGGAGGCAGAGGCAAGGGAGGAGGCGCTGAGGAGGGAGGAACTCGCGGAGGTGCGGTCTTCGTGCGGCGTGACTGCGCGAGCCGAAGGGGTGGCCGGGTGGGGAATAGAGCTAGAGTTAGGATATAGAAAATGAGTGGGCAGTGGGCTGTTAGCTGGCCACCAGGCTAAAGTAGCCACCGGACCGACCACTAAAATACGGGTCGTGCTGTGCCTACCCGCGTGCCTGGGTGCGGCCCAGGCACGGACTGGTGCATCGGGTCGTGCCGGCTCGGGCCCGCACAATATCGGACCGGGCCGTGCTTGGGCCGGGTCAAAAATGTGGGCCATCGTGCCACGGGCTGCATGTCCATATATAACCAAAAGGATGGTATAATCTGGAACTGTCTTTGTTTCTCGCCGTTAAACACACTCCGAAATTTTTTATGGCCAACGACATAGGCTGTTGGCTGTTGCTCGTGTCCCCAAACAACAGTCGTGGCACTGGTGTCGATCCCGACGCTTCACGACCAGGGGCGGAAGCTCTCCATCATGGTACGTTCCGATCGATTAATTCCACTGCATGTACTGTACATATCTATTTATTGGATTAGATATATCAGGTAACTTGATCGATCGACTATTTCGTGCGTGCAGAGGCTGCCGCCTGGCGGTGAAGACGGGCCTGTTTGGTTGGTGACTGGCAGGCAACTCAGAAGCCAGGCAAAAATGCCAGGCGTCCAATTTCTTGTGCCTGCGGCCAGGATTTGTTGCCTGGCAACAGGCCCAAAAAACGTGGAGTACATGTCGTTCGCCCTCCAACAAAACTACCAGAAACCAGAAGAGTTGATGTGTTCTGAGAAGCTATATAAACCAAGAAACGAAGACCTATTCTCATGAAGCTGTATCCGGAAGATCAATTACGAAGTTGCTGTCAGCAGTCTTGCTCCCATATGCTCTAGGATGCGGGTTCAGGTCCATCCACAACAGGGTATTGTAAACCCAATGCAGCCAAAATCACACCAGCAAGTGAAAACAGTGTGTCAGGTAATGGGTGCTGCAAACTATTATAACATACAATAATCCAACACACTTTGTAAATAACAAAAATGGAAGAATCAGTAGCAAGGTCAGCATATTAGAGATACAACAATAGTCCCCTCAAAAGAAGTGAGGTGATTTCCCCAATTCTACTCAGCACCATTGTTTCACTACCAAAAAAAAACTAAATATGTTCGCGCTTATCTACAACATTGTTCAAGTTATGCTAAAATCCTGACCGAACGAAGCAGCCAAATAAATTATAACAAGTTAGGGCAACGGCAATCTAACTGGTTTATGGGACTCCCAACCAACAAACTATATGATTTATATGTTCATTAGTTAAGGTGCTAACTAAGCAAAAAAAAGATAATGTGGTACTAAAATGAAAGAAGAGAGAGGAGAAAATGATTTCTTAGATAAGAAACCATATCTACACAAGAACCAAGATATGAAGACAAATGATAACAGATGATGGGGATAAAATATTTAATTGAACAAAATTATTCTTTAGAAAGTTGGAAACTATATATTGAGAATATAATTTTTATGTAGTGTCTATATAATTTGACAAGTATAAAAAATATATCTTACTCCATAGTTTATGCGTTATGACTGTCCTTAGGTGATCTCAGGCTCAGGGAAACAGAGTTACGGAAGTCCGCGTTAATTGCTACCCTTGCAGCCTTGCTTGAACGGTTGAACCGTTGTTCTTGCACACACAAAAAAAGAACCGTTGTTGAGGAAAAAAATAGGCTTAAAAATAAGGTCCCACCGAGATTTGAACTCGGGTTACTGGATTCAGAGTCCAATGTCCTGACCACTAGACCATGGGACCATTCGCGCTGCCAAAACTAAAATAATTAGATTAAAATATTTGGTTGCACTGGCTACCGCTGCAGTGCGAAGTTCACAGCACTACTCTGCGCTATGCAGTCAGCTAAAGCTGACGATACATAGTTCATACCATACTGTCGTGGCACGGTTACGTTTCTACCTGTTTGCATTGCTAGTATTTGCTATGGATCCTTGTCTCTTCAGAGTTCAGGCTATTTGATCCGAAAGGGTCGATGACGATGAGGCCATCCAACAAGTCTTGGTCGCAATTTCGCATCCATCGGGGCGAAGAGGCGTAGCAGTGGATCACCTGTCGGAAAGCACTCAAGCGTGAGTAGCACACCACGTGGATATCCGCATCCAAAGTGGACAACTTGCTGGGCATGGATTTTATGGCTCAGCGTTGCTCGACCCTACACTAGGCATTAATGATTAGTCTAGCTACATCATCATCATCACCCCAACACACATGCATATCTTTTGAAATTCGTAGGGAAAAAATCATCATATATCTGATTATGAGATCAATTTGATAGATTCACACTGTTCCTTCAGATGATAAAATATATGGACTTATAAAGTGTTTGTTGTATTTTGAAAGTAAATGATGATTTGCATGCATTTGTTTATTTCGAAATTAACTTTTTCTAAATCCATAAATCATAAAAAATTGTTTGATAGTCTTAGTTTCTATTGTCGGTCTCGTGCCGCTAAAGTTTGGCGTGCCACTATTGTTGTTGGTGCAGACTGCAAACCTCTTCCGATGAAATTCTATTGGGCCCGTTTGATCCTTGGAATTGAATTCTTCCTAATAATTATAATTTAGATATAGATTAATTAAGCTAATATAGTTGCATATATAATATATTTGTATATTTATTGTTAGGCATATAAGGGATATACTTATATGTTGTATTTTTATTATAGGGAAGTGAGTTGAAGAGTGTGCTATAAGTTGGAGAGTAGAATTATAGTATAGTGATCTATAGAATTCATTTTTATCTCCCACCCTATGAATTTGATATAGGCTTATTTGTGAGCTTGTGAAAGTTATGGAATGTCAAATTCTAAGTCAAATAGCCTAATCCATTAAGTAGATTTCAATTCTTCTAAAATGAAGAATGCAAACGGCCCTTGAATTGCTTACTTGTGCTTGTGCCATTTCTAACTTTCCTGTCTAAATTTAGATGATCCTACGTAATACCCTGCATAATATATTTATTTTTGAGTTAAATACATCAGAGATCCATTAACTTGTGACGATGTTTCAGTTAGGTCCATCACCTTTCAAAGTGGTTTTTTGGTCAATAAACTTTATACGGCGTATCACTTAGATCCATACCTCTCCATGTTGGCTTCTCGTGCTGATGTAGCACGTCGTCGTTGTATAGGAAGGCGACGTGGACCAGGCGGACCAACCACAAGACGGGGACGACCCTGTCGCCTTACCACTGGACGCCATGGAGCTCCGGCTGCGGCCACGGAGAAGATTCAGGAGTCCCCAGGCGTGCACTGCCTCCAGCACAGCCGGCTCTACGTCGACATCGACGTCGGCGCGGCGCGGGTGGCGCGCACTCGGGAGGTGGAGTTCCACCCCACCGGCCCGGTCTGGAACCAGTCGTTCCGCCTGCACTGCGCCTACGCCGCCGCGGCGGTCACCTTCACGGTCAAGAACCAGCACCTCATCGACGCGGGCGTCCTCGGCGCCGGGTCCATGCCCGCCGCCCGCGTCGCCTCCGGACAGGCGCTCGAGTGCTGGCTCGACCTCCGCGGTGGTGAGCATGCCCACGAGACGCACACGCCGAGCCTCCACGTCCGCCTACACTTCTTTGACGTGGAGCGTGACCCGTACTGGGGCGCCGGCGTCCGCCTCCCCGAATTCGCGGGCGTCAAGCCCGTGTTTTTCCCGGAGCGGACCAACTGCAGCGTCACGCTGTACCAGAATGCGCACCTATCCGACGCGTTCGACCCGGGGGTCCGCCTCAACGGCGGGCTAGCGTACCGGCCGGCGCGGTTGTGGGAGGACCTGTTCGCCGCCATCCGCGGCGCGCGGCGGTTCGTGTACGTTGCGGGGTGGTCGGTGAACACAGAGATCACGCTGGTGCGCGACGTGGGCCGTTGGGTGGTGGTCCCCGGCGCCGACGGCGTCACGCTGGGCGAGCTGCTGAAGCGGAAGGCCGACGAGGGGGTGGCCGTGCTGGTGATGCCGTGGCAGGACAACACGTCCGTGTCGTTCCTCGGCAACGCCGGCCTGATGAAGACGCACGACGAGGAGACCCGGAGGTTCTTCGAGGGCACCAATGTGAGGTGCTTCCTCTGCTCGCGCAATGCAGTTGCTCTGGCTGCTACAACAGAGCCCGAAGCTGAGCTAACGATGCGAGGTGTTCGACCAGGTACGACGACGAGAACCACACGCTGTTCAGGGACCTCGACACGACGTACTCCACGACTTCATGCAGAACAACTACAAGCACGCCTCCCTGCAGCGTGGCGGCCCGCAGGAGCCGTGGCACGATGTGCACTGCACATTGGAAGGTGCCACGGCGTGGGACGTGCTCGCCAACTTTGAGCAGCGGTGGCGGAAGTCGAAGCTGTCGCTCTCGACGGCGTCGGCGCGGGAGAAGAGGAACGGCGCCGCTGTGGCGAGGTCGTAGCAGGGCACCAGCTGTGGCACCACGGTGTCCCGGAGCGTGGCGTCCCCGAACACCCGGCGCAGCGGCGCGAACGACCTCGACGACCTCTCCCCACGCCGGAACAGCGCGCGCGCCGCAGTAGGGGCAGCGCACGCGTGTCTCCAGCGGGGCCTGTGTCCCACTAGGCACGCGCGCGTCTGGGAGCGCATGAACCCGCGGAACACGCCGCGGTAGGCGCCCATGTCGTCGTCGGCGCCCGGCACGGCGTGCTCGCAGGGGTCCGACACGTAGAGCAGGTCGCCCCGGCACCGCCGCGACAGGAAGCTCCGCCTGGACGTCTTGGAGAAGCGTGACACCCCCGTGAAGTGGCCCCGCACCGCCGCCGCCGCCGCGCCGAAGCAGAAGAGCAGCAGCTTCGCCAGCGCCGGCCACCCGCCCACGACGCGCCCCGGGGCCGAGGCACGCCGCCTGCGCCTGCGCCCGTTAGCAAGGCCACCATCCGCGGCGCACAGGAGATGCAGAGTTCCCGCCACAGCACGCGCTCCACGACGGCCCGCAGCCGCCGGCTGACGCAGCAGGCGGTGCACAGCGCCTTGGGGTCGAAGTTGAGGGACCGGAACACCAGCGCCAGGACGTTCTCGTCCAGGATCCCCGTGTTCACGTCGTTGGTAGTCGGCACCGCCGCTCCGGTAGCTCGCGCTGCTATTCCCGCTACCGCCCGCGCCGCTGCTCGACGCGCCGAGGAACTGCCGCGTGTTCCGCACGCCCTCACTCATCGCCCTCGTCTACTGCTTACGTGAGCCACAACTGCCTCCAAGGACATTCAGCTGCCACGTCGGATTAAAAAAAGAAATGAAGAGATATGGATTAGAGATACATCACTTCAAAAGTTTATGGATCCAAAAAACCACTTTTATAGTTGATGGATTCAAGTGAAACATGGACAAAAGTTAATGGGTCAATGATGTATTTAACTCTTTATTTTTTATTAGTCAAATAATATGTTTATGTGAGCTCCTAAAATTATGGATCCAAACGTATTGTCAGCCTGACTTTGAGTTTGTGTTGATTGGAGCAATATCGCAACCCGTGTCCGATCCATTCTGGGCCCAAATAACATGACGGTCCGTGCATAGTGCACGCAAGCACAAATCAAGGCCCATTGCCTATGTTCACGTGCGCGGCGACGGCGAGAACGAGCGTGCGTCGTGCGAGGGCCCGCGCAGAAACCACAGAAGGCATACACGTCACGCACCACGTCAGAAGTGCCCCCAGTTTCTCGCAGCCTCCACCGGTCCCCTGCTCCCACGACGGAATCAGATCCTCCGAAGTTAGAAAAAAAAACCGACTATTCTCTGCCAATTCAGCATCTGAGCCATCCAATTTATATTCAACCGTGAGCGAAGCAAACTCTAGAAACAAACCAATCTCATGGGCCAGCCCATACCAGCTGAGCGTGCCAACTCTCCTGGGTGCGACTCCGTCTGTCCGCCTTCGCTCGTTCCTCTTCTCGACCGGCCGCCACCGGCCACCGCAACGCTTGGAGTCAGGGTCCCTACACCACCGGCGCTACCCTCTCCTCCCCTCCCTGACCCGGCGACATGGCATGTCAGCAGGGCTTCCACCTCATCAGTGCTCCCCTTTCCCGTCCTAGGCTCCCAGTGCTCTCCCTTATCCCTTTCTCCCTCCGATACTCTCTCTCCTCTCGTTCTCTGAAACTCTTTGAACTTCACACGACGCAGAACACACGCGGCACGGTGGCGGCCGGCAAGTGCGCGTTGCGGCGGCTGGCGAGCACGGTGGCGCAGGCGAGCACTCGAGGCGACCGACGACCTTCCGCGGCAGGCCAGCAACGTGGGCGAGCGCACGTTACGGCGACGCGGGCGAGCACTTGCGGCGGCGGGCGAGCGCTCGCGGAGCGGGCAAGCACACGCGTGACCAGCGGAGCGAGCGAGCACACTCGGCGGCCACGCAGAACACACGCGGCAGCGGCCGACAAGCGCGCGTTGCGGCGGTTGGTGAGCATGGTGGCGCAGGCGAGCACTCGAGGCGACCGACGACCTTCCGCGACAGGTCGACAGCGTGGGCGAGCGCTCGCGGAGTGGGCAAGCGCACGCGCGGCCAGCGGAGCGAGCGAGCACACGCGGTGGCCACGCAGAACACATGCGGTGGCGCGGTGGCGGCCGGCATGCGCGTGTTGCGGCGGCTGGCGAGCACGGTGGCACAGACGAGCACTCGAGGTGACCGGCGACCTTCCGCGGCAGGCCAACAGCGTGGGCGAGCGCAGGTTATGGCGACATGGGCGAGCACTTGCGGCGGCGAGCTAGCGCACACGCGGCCAGCAGATCGAGCAAGCACACCCGGCGGCCTAAGCACATCTGAGCGTCACGGTGGCCGGTGGCGGCCGGTCGGGAAGAAGAACGAGCGACGGCGGACAGGCGGAGTCGAACGAGTCGCACTCAGGGAAGTCGGTACGCTGAGCTAGTATGGGTCGGTGCATGAGATTGGTTTGTTTCATTAGCTTGCTTCGCTCACGGATGAATGCAAATTGGATGGCTCACGTGCTGGACTGCAGAGACAAGTTGTTTTCCCCGACGAAGAACTCCACTTTGCTTTACTTTCAAAAAAGAACTCCTCTTTGCATAGCCAGCACCTCCCAAGGTTTCCTAGTTTGTTAGGAGTGCACCTGAGTATAAAGGGCACTGGATCTGCTGTGAATAAGACATCGAAGGAAATAGGACCTCCCAAGGCGGCGGGTCTTCTCATTCGATGGTGGCTGCCGACGATTGAGCCGTGGCCACCGGCGACGAACCCACCACAACATTGCCTCGCTATCCTCTGCGCTCCCCACTGAAAGGTTCTTGTTTGATTTTGGTGATTGAGTGACAACCTAGGTGGATTAATTATGTTTAATGTGAAATACACATGTGATTAGTCTACAGGTACATGTGTGTGAGCAACCTATGTCATAGAGGTGAAATGGCTTGGATATGTTGCAAGGCTCACACATGTGACGAAGGAGCTCATTGCATACGAGACATGACATTGAGTCATGTGACTAAGGTGGAGAAGATTAAGACAAGACTTGACTTGATGGACCGGTTGCAAGCGTGAAGGGCAAGTTGGAGGCTTTGGAGCGATGGACCGCGTGGCGGTGAAGCTTGAGCAAAACTTAGCGTCGATGGACAAAGGCAACGGTGAAGAGCAATTAAAGTCAAGATCAATAAACCAATACGGTTACGTGATGATATGAAGTGGATCATATCATTTGTCATTGGTTGGTGCATATGTTACATCAACATTGGAGATTGAATGGAATGCGCAAGGCAAAGGTATAACCTAGGGCATTTTATTTCACTGGTCAAAGGTTGTGTAGAGAAGTGCGTGACCGGGTTTAGGATAGATGGCCGTACTATCAAGAGGGGCAAACTTGTTTGTATATCGGACATCTAGTGCCACTTGAACGATCTAACTTTGCATACGTGTTAGAATTGAGTGGTGTGGTGAAAGAAATGGCTAATCCTTTGGAAAATGTTTGTGAAAAGCTAACACATGTGCACAAGTTGGTGAACACTTGGTGGTGTTAGCACATTTGTAAAGGTGAAGAAGTTGGTAAAGAAAAGGAAGCGAAACCGGGCTCGGGGTGCTGCCTGGGTGGCACCGCCACCCCTAGGGTGGTGCCCACCTGGAGGCCGAGAGGGAGGAGTTGGCTGGTGCCCTGGGGGCACTGCCACTGCCTGTCCGGTGGCACCGCCACCCCTAGGGCGGTGCCCACCTCTTGGCCGAGAGCAGCAAAGTTAGTGGCTGGCACCGCCGGTGACCGTGTACACCGTCGGTGACCATGTACACCGTCAGGTGTTGTCCGGTGGCACCGCCACTTTTTATCCGAGGCTGGCTATTTCGGTGGTTGAGCGAGGGGGTCACCGCCATGGTGACGGCGGTGCACCGCCCTAAATTTCCAGAGGCTGGGGATCTCGGGGAGTTGACCCGGGTGGTCACCGCCACCCGCATGGCGGTGCACCACCCCTAGCTGTCCGGTGACCAAGACCTCAACGGCTAAGTGAAGTATCCGTTGGAATTTGATCATTGGGGAGGGCACTATTGTGTCCGGTGCCCTCGCAGAAACCAGTAGCTTTGCTCCAACCGCTCTATTTGGCTTGGGGGCTATAAATAGAGGTGGAGCTCAGGCATTTGGCTAGTTGAGCACCCATGGGACTGAGCGTCCATGCTTGGGGTGCTTGGATGCCCTATAACTCACTTGTGCTTGCAAGAGTGCGATCCGATTGTGAGTGAGTGTGATTCTAGTGCGTTGCATCGCGAGGTTGCATCGAGTGGCACTAGGTGATCGAGTTGCAAGCCGGTGGTGCTTGTTACTCTTGGAAGTTGTCACCTCTTGGACGGCTTGGTAGCTTGTGACTCCGTTGAAGCATGCGAGAAGCTTCTATGGTGCTCCGGAGGAGGATTTGTGAGGGGAATTGTGCTCACCCCACGGGGATCACGAGGAACAACTCTAGTTGAGCGTGTCATTGAGCTACTCTCACTTTCGGGGTAGGTTCTTGCGGTGCTCGACATGCAGACTTGGTGGGTGATACCAATTAGCCATCGAACCACCAAGTGAGCGGTCGACACAACAGGGCATAGCTTGGTGGCAACCAAGTGAACATCTGGAGAAAATCACCGTGTCAACATTGTCTTCATTATCTTATCAGTGGTTTGCATTCTGCGAAACACAAGCTTGTATTACTTTCATTTACATTGTGCTTGTGTAGTTGCTCTTGTGACTAGTTTAACTTTAGTAGCTTGCTAGTTGCCTACTTGCTTGTGTAGCATAGAAGTAGCTCCCCTACGTGGCTAATTTGGTTTTAGTAACCTTGTTAGTCACATTTCTTAGTTGTGTAGCTAAGTGTCTTGCGATATATAATTTGGCTTGTGTAGCATTGCTAATGAGCTTAGGAGCTTTGTGCTTTTGCTTCACTAGTTGTGTAGGAGCTCCCTCGGTTGTGCAAAGTACTAGTGCATAGGTTTGGGTGACCTTGCTCTAGAATTATTTTAGGTGAGCTCTAGCTAGCCCGTCACCTTAGTTGCTTAATTAGTATCTTTGTATGGTGCTTGTGAACTTAGATAGAGGGTTGTAGTCTTGGCTAGACCGATATTTTTAATTCCGCATTTATTTTGGTTAGCCGACGCGGTTAAATTTTATAGAAAGGACTATTTACCCTCTTTAGTCTGTCATCTCGACCCTACACCACGCCATCCATGCCATATCAATTTGGTATCAAAGACCACTCTAGAGGCATCGCCATCCATGCCCGGCCTCCACATCGATCCAGTGGCAATGGATGCCAAGCTCGACCGCATCCTTGCGCAAATCTCCACCATGAACGAGCGATTGAATTCGTATGATGAGCGGATTTGCGCGTTTGGAGAAATTCCAGCAAGACAAGAAAATGGGGGCAATGGCGACACCCACCGCCACGGTCGCCTTCAGCCGCTCCCTCGTCCCCATGAAGGCCTTGGAGGGTGACATGGCCATTGCTAACCATGCCAATGTGAACAACAACCAGGTGGCTGCTCCAGCGGGCGGCGCTATCCAATGCTTGACACCACCAGCGAAGGCCCAGGCGGCCATGACTCCGGGAGTCTCATCACCAGCTTCGCCAACAACCCCGTTGGCACTAGCGTCACCAACGCAGGTCATCTCCCCTACACCGACATTGGCAGTCATGGTGCCTTTGTCGCTGCCTCTACCTGCCGCAGCACCAATCCCTTTTCATCCGCCGGCGTTGCAGCCATCACAAGCAGGGCCGTGGATGTTTGCACACACGGTTTCCACGTCGGCTTCGCAGCAAGCCTTGCAAGCTCCATCAGTCGCTTGGAGTACGTCTCTAGTGCAGCCCCGCTCTGCTACACCCATAGTGGGGGTGGCTGCTCGTGGAGGGCACCATTGACTCCACGTGCGGGCGCTCTATGGATTTGATCCGGGCGGATTACATTCCACCAGATCTCGGTTTTTAGTTGGGCTCTGCTGCACCCATAGTGAGGGTGGCTGCTCGTGGAGGGCACCATCGACTCCACGTGCGGGCGCTCTATGGATTCGATCCGAGCATATTAGATTCCACCAGATCTCGGTTTTCAGTTGGACTACACAGTCTTCCGCTCCACCAATTGCCACAGCTCGAGGACGAGTTGTCTTGGAGGGGTGGAGTAGTGTTATGGCGGTGGAAGAGGTCTCTAGGAGCATGCACGCAGGTCCAGAGGCTAAAATAAGAAGGCGCATGCGGCATCATTGGTTAGAAGGCGCATGCGCCATCCTTTGGTTCGGAAGGAAGGAGTCGGGAGGATTATGAGGAGTTGGTTTCCTAGTTTGTTAGGAGTGCACCTGAGTATAAAGGGCATTGGATCCGGTGTGAATAAGGCATCGATGGAAATAGGACCTCCCAAGGCGGCGGGTCTTCTTCGACGGTGGCTGCCGGCGATTGAGCCGTGGCCACCGGTGACGAACCCACCACAGCATTGCCTCGCTATCCTCTGCTCTCCCCACGCCACCCACACCATATCAACACTAAGTCTGAATGGATAATGAGTACTCTTGGGTGCTCGACTCCACCCTTTTTACACGGAAAAGACAGAGTAAATTGATTGTAGACTAAACTGAGTTTATTCCTTCAATGTACTACATTTTGTTACGCTTGAATTTTATGATGTAAATATTTACTTCCTCTGTCCCAAAAAGAATGTAATCATAGATTTAAAACATGTCAAGTTTCCTTAAGTATTACCAAGTTTATAGAAAAAATAATAATATCAACATTTATGTCCTCTTATAGGTTTACTGTGAAAATATATTCTATAATTAATTTAATAATATTTATTCAGGATCATAAATATTTGTACTTTTTTATAGGTTTAGTTAGATTTAAATTTGCTTTTTTATTGAGGGAGGATATGCCATAACCGGGCACGTTTTTTGCGAGGCAAATGTTGAAATATACCGAAATAGTTGTAATTAATGGTTTTGTTTTTGACTTGCACGCAGGAGCACATCACATCGATCTGCGCCCCTCAACTCCAGACGACCCAGATTGGCTGGTGGCCCTAAGAGAATCAGAACTGAAGATCATATCTGGCTGGTTATCGGATTACTACGGGGCGGGAGGGTCACTCTTCCAGCCTGTAGCTGCCAAGGGCTCCTCTCCATCCTGAGGAACTACACTCCAGCCAAATTCAATTGCTTGATCTCAGAAATAAAAGGGCCGATTCGCGTTGCTACGAGTGCCAACCACCGTCACTGCCGCAGTGCTGCGTCATGAAGAACGAAGATCCTCGTATTGATTCTGACGCTGAATCCGCTCCTGCCTTGTGCCATTTCACTATTTCAGTAGCATTGTTCTGTATATATGGCGCGTCGCGCGTGTACATGGCTGATAAGGTTAGGAAAAACACTGGATAACGTAACGACTCTTTCACAGTGGTAGTGGCGGTCAGGTACTCTGCTGGATGGAGGTCTGATGTCATGTGCCGTGCCGCTGTAAATAACGTAATTGCTCCTGTTTTTTTTTTGTTCTTTTATTAAAAATGTTAGTGACATGTACGTGTACGGCCGTACATACGCTGCCAGTTTGCGTTTGGTGTCGCACTCGAGTAGTACACGACGGAGCGTGGGGATAAAAGATGACGAGCCGCCACGGGCCCTGGGTCCCGGCTGGAGCCGTCAAAGTCAAAAACCCACCTCGGATGCGAGCGGCCGGCACCACACGCTCTCTCTTTCTCTCTCATCCAGAATTCCAGATAACCAATTAACCAAGGTCATATTTAGTCCCACCAAATTTTCAACCTTGACACTATGTAAAAAGAAGATTTCTCATCATATCAAGCTTGCGGTACATGCATGGAGTATTAAATGTTGACGAAATCAAAAACTAATTGTACAGTTTGGTTGTACTTTATGAGATGAACGTTTTGAGCCTAATTAATCAACAATTGAACAATTATTACCAAATACAAATGAAATGCTACTACTACAGTGTCGCTGGAAATCCGACGACGCCAATTTAGAGCGCAACTAAACGCGGCCCAAGTCCAACTCGAGCAGTACTCCAGTTTATCCAATGCACTCAGATGTGGGCGCCACAACAACCGCACCGGCCAATTTGCTCTGCCCTTTCTTTTTCCGCCATCACAGCTCGAAACGCAGCGGCCAGCGGGCGGCACGCCGAAACCAACTGATGAAAAATACTGTTGACTGGTTTGTTGGGAACCAGGCCACCGGCCACCAGCCGGCAGCCGCGCCGCACCGCACCAGCCACCAGCTACAGCCAGCCTGCCGAGTCCTTCCATCCTGGCGCGGTTCCGCCGTCCGTGCCGCTTTCTCGTGGGCCCTTTGACTGCCTGGGCCCACGTGCGCAGCGCCGACTTTGGGGTCTTTGGCTTGCTGCGGAAGCGGAGCCGGCTGGGAGAAGCATTCTTTTTCCGGTCCAAGGCGCCAAGCGAGCAGTAAAGGCGAGCTTTTCCCGAAGCGGGGCGTTGGAAAAGGACTTAGCCGCCGCCACAGCCTGTACCTAGGGGGATTCACTGACGTGCGGGCCACAAACTGTTGGACCCCACTTGTCAGGCTACTTCCTGCTCGAAAATTCTCCTCCCTCGGATGATTCTATGGACCAAGCCTACATACAGCGTACACCGTGCAGGTTAGCACGGCTGCAGCGCCCACCGGGAACGAAAGGGTAAAGAATGCAGCCACGAGTTAAGTGTCATAAAAAGTGGCTCACCACTAAGTTTTTAGCGAATAATATTCATATTTATAACTTTAAATTAATTTATTATAAAAATATATTTTGTAATTAATTTAATAATATTTATTTGGTATCATAAATATGGATACTATTTTTATTTATAATTGATTAAACTTAAGGTAGTAAAACGTGATACTATGCTAGAATTGTATTATTTTAGGAACGGTGTACAACCGAGCTATAGAAAGGTTTGTTGTTTTCTCTTCGGAAACGATACTCTCTGTAGAAAAAAACAATTCTAGTTTTGAACCAAGTCAGTTCTTTACATTTGATTAATTTTTAAAAAATGCAATCAACATTCATATCTCAAAATAGATTTTACTACAAAAAAATATTCATAATTAATTTAACAATATTTATTCACCGTCATAAATAATAGTGATACTAATGCCTCCCCTCGTACCATGGCTGCTATTGACACAGGCTTGGTACAAGGAGTCACAGGTGATGTTGTGTTGAGCCTCCCCTCTGTTTTTTTAATATATAAATTTCAGCTGACCTTGGTAACGTACTAGCATCGCCTATAACTTATAGGTGAAATAATGGCATAATATCATTTGTGCAAGGCCTGGTTTAGTTGACGAAATTTTGGGCGAAATGGTATTGTAGCACTTTTGTTGTTTGTCGGGTACCTTAGAACGAGGTACCCCGAGCGAACAATCAAAGGGGTCACTTAAGTTCCATCAAAAAAACAAAGCTGGAAGGTAAGCTGTGGGCCCCTCACCCGCCACATCCGAGCCCACCAGGCCCTCCGCCTCGCCTCGAGCCTCGCGCAGGAGGTCTCGGCGTCCTGACGCAATCTCCGCCTCGCGCGAGGCTCTCCACGGAAGGCCTCGACAGAGAACACGATCTCCGCTTCGCGCGAGACTCTCCATGGAGGGCCTCGGCAGGGGGTGCCTTCTCCGTATCGTGCGAGGCTTCTCACGAAAGGCCTCAGCAAGGAGTCCGATCTCCGTCCCGCGCGAGGCTCCGCTCTCCGTCTCGCGCGAGGCCTCATTCCCCGTATCGCACGAGACCAGCTTATCCATAGTCCGTCGCCCCCGCCTCGGCCGGTCTTCCCGACAGCACGTCGTGTCTCATTAATACTTCAACCACTCCCGCAATCTCCGCCGGACGAGGACTCGACGCCACGGAATGGCCGACGGGACCTGAGGTCACATCAGCGCCATACCGGCCGGGGCAGGGCACGGCGGGGATTACCGGCCACTGTGTTCTGACGCTGTGCCCACGATCAGCGCCCACACTGCACTGTGTCCCGCCATCCCCGCCTCAAAAATAACATCGCACGGACAACTTGTCCCGGGACATCACCGCCTCCAAGCCGACGTACCAGATCAGCCGCCCACTTGGGGCCTCGGCACTGTGCACCAAGGTCTCGGCTATCTTGGGGATCGTGCCCGCCGAGACCCCCCATTGCGGTGCAGCCTCGGCACCGACCAAGCCTCGGCCTCGCGCACAGTCCGTCCACAGCGGTTTGCACGGCACTGTAGCGCACTGTAGCATGTACCGCAAGTTTGATGTGACGGTGAATCTTCTTTTTGCATAGTGCCAAAGTTTGGATTTTGGTAGAACTAAACCTGGCCTAGAATGCATACTGTGGCTAAAGATGGCAACGGGCCCGATACCCGACGGGTATTTGATCCATTAAGGAATGGGGATGATATCATATCTTTATCCGTGGGCATCTAAATGGACAAGAATCCATCCCCGACGGGTATAGCGGGTACGGAACGTTCCCTGTTTACCCGTTGGGGAACTCGACTATTTGAGCTACCATGCGAATATTAGACCCAAAGAAGCTCAATATAGGTATTTTGGTCCAAACTGAACAATCATATATATAGTTTGTGTGTTCTAGGAACCTTAGTTTAATTTTTTCTCACCATCTCTGTCAGCAGCACAAGCACGCTTGCCTCACGAGCGCTCGTGCCCCTCCCTTTCTCAGTTCGGTCTCTCTACCACCTTTGCTCATCCTCCTCGCAGCCTCGCTCCTTCTTCTCGGCATCTCCGAGACTCCGACACTTATACTCCGGTGAAGAAGAAACGTCTCCGATTGTAAAGTTGCAACCCCAAGTGTCATTGTTTATCGGGTATGCAGTACCCGTCTGGTATCTGTTGCCCGACCGATGTCCGATGGGTACGGGGATGAGTAAGAATCTATACCCGAGACAGTTAACAGGGACGAGGACGAGGACGGAATGAATTTTTCGTAGTGGGGAACCTGTTGTCATCCTTAACTGTTGCAGGAGAAACACGTAGGAGCTGCACGTTCCTTCGTCAGACTTGATAAGACACTACCACACGGGGTGTTGTGCACAAGAGCACGTAGACCACTCCATTGTTGGTACTCCATTAGTAGAGCTGGTACTCGAGAATCAATAGAGTCACCAACTGTTGATTGATGATTACAGCAGTCCCTAATTAATTAATCTTCGATCAACGGGAATTAAGAGAGAACCGTTGATGATTAGTAGTGCTCTACTAATGTCTAATAGTGGTATTCAAGTGCCGCGTCGTCCTCTGCTGTGAAGAATGAAGCCACTCCCATCGCTACATCAGTTATTGAAATTACGGTATATTGTTTTTGTATGCATTTAGATGGGTCTATTCGGCTGGTATTAATGCAGACTGATAAATTGGCTGAAGCTGTTTTATTATGAGAGAAAAATATTATATATTCTAGCTGATAAGCCGGCTGATAAGTTCAAGCGAACATGCCCTAAAAACCACTATGTATTTACGAAAGCTAGAACGACCTATAATTTAAAATGGATAGAGTAGAAAGTAAGCTATAAGATTTACGAGCTCCGAAACAGTTCGGACTTGAGAGACCAACACACAATCATGAGTAAAAAGAAAATTTACACCGACAAAAGAGACAATACACGCAACAAAAAACAATCAAGCTAACTACAACTAAGAAAACAACTGGACCCTATTCGCTTGAACTATTTTTCAGCCAACGAATAATGTTTTTCTCTTACAACAAATTAGCATAAGCATCAGCATACGTTAAATTTCAGCATAAACGAACCGGCTTAACTTCGTTACCAAATCACCAAAAGTCTTCCTCCGGGTCATACTGTCCTGATCCTTTGAGTGAAGTTGATCGATCTGTTCTCTCTTCTTGTCAAGTGGGGCTTCATCCGAAGGTTTGAACGACACCAGCAAGAAATTGAAACACGAGATTTTAGACAAACAGTTGAGCCGAGGATATGACAGAAACTCTGCTCGACGAACATTTCGTTATGAGTTTCGTTTCATTTTATTCGCTATCACATAACACGATTGAATCATTCAGAACCATCCAAAATCCACCGTTGAAGGCACCAGCCGAACACAGTATCAACACCACAGTCCCCATCCCAAAACTAAAAAGCTTCAAGATATATATAATCTGCGCACCCCAAAGTTCATGAGTTTGTTTTTAAACTAAATTTTAGCTTGTTTTAAATGTTATTATTTTTATTAAAAAATAGAGCGGGAAAATAAAAAGGAACAGAATCGTATCATAGAAAGATAACGGTATCACACCACAGTTCATCCCAGCTGGCGTTGGCCCGTAATAAACGGAAATTAAATCAGAGAAGAATCCCCTAATAATCAATCCAGACCGATACAGCAACGATCACCTACGCTACGACTACGTGCACCCTGTCCACGCCACGGCTCACGTGGCATCCGATTTGGGCCCCCCTTGTCCACGCATGACGCATCGAAGCAAACCAATTTTCTCCCTCCTTCCCTCCTGCGGCTGCCGGCTCCTGCCCCGCCGAACCCGAGTAAAAACCCCAGCCGGACCTGGAAACGCTGCCGCGAGAAAGCGAGGAAGAAAAGAAAAGCAGGAGGGTCGTGACAGGACGGGGAAGAGAGAGGCCTCCACTCACCCCCACGGCCGGGAAAGCACTGAGCTCCCCGCGTTCCGCCGCGAGGAACGCGTGACCTCGCCGCGCGGTTGCGGCTGCGGCTGGGCGGGCGGCGCAGTCAGGATCTGCTAGGGTTCCCCGCCGCCGGGGTCCCCTGGCCATGGCGAGCCCGCGGTTGGCCGGAGGCGGCGTCGCGGGGGACGAGGCGATCTGGAGGAAGCTGCGCGAGGCCGGGTTCGACGAGGACGCCATCAGGCGCCGGGACAAGGCGGCGCTCATCGGCTACATCTCGCGGCTCGAGTCAGAGGTAGTCTCCTCGCGGTCGACGCGCGGTGTTTTGGTTTCTTGGCTTGGTGGTGGTGTGCGGTTCTTGGTTACCTGGCCTAGTGCTTCTACTAGTCCTGTTCTTTCGAAGGGAGGCGAGTAGGGTTGCCCGGTCAAGAATCTGGGAAAGCAATGGCGAGATTGTGTCGTCGGGGGGAGGGGAGGATTTTTTAGGGGAGGGAAAATTGATTTTGGCGTTTCTTTCTCGTTGCCCTGTTTTTTCCCCATTTGTTGGGTACGACGACGAGTGCTGTGCCAGATGAGTTGCCCAAGAGTGAAAGAAGCCGTATTTTCAATTAGCTATTGGTATTCCTGTATTCGAAACGATTCTTCTATGGCTCTTGCAGTTTGAGTTACAGGGTTGTAGTTGCTCAAGTTCTGCTGTTTTCCTTCGTGTTTCCCTGGTTTTCTTTTTGGTATAGGCCGCGATGATTCGCGTTTTCAACTGCTGTAGCTGCGGCAGCTAGCTCGCCATGCAGTTGTTTTTTCTAGCATATCATAACTGCATTTTTTACGAACTATTTTTGGAGTGATTTTCTTTTACTTCCAAGGCCGCCTCAGAAGCTGAATCCATCAGTTCCTACTAATCCTATGCGGAGGTGTCATTTTTCTGTAGCTGAACAATTTGGCTCTGCGCATTGCCGGATGAGTTGTTTAAAATAATGTCTTGCCACAGTTATTGTGTTAACATGAATTTATTTAATGATTTCTGGTATCAGTTACTTAACATTCTTTACATATTAACTGAGAAAATGACGTTGTCTTCCCATTGATAATGTGATGTGTTCCTTTCCGTGGCCGGGTGGTGGAAAAAATTGTCTTGTTATGCACTATATTGTTTAACTGGTTGCTTCTGCTTATCTTTTTAGGCAGCTTTAAACTTTGCTTGCTTTAATCTCTCGGAAGATAGACAACTCATGTTTTGCCATTAGTTGTTCGATTTTTTAATTCAGTGCAAATCTTTTTTCTGCAGATTTATGATTACCAGCACAATCTTGGGCTTATTTTATTGGAGCGGAAGGAGTTGACGTCCAAATATGAACAGCTTAAAGGTTCTTTTGAAGCCACTGAGATCATGCTCAAGCGAGAACGAGCATCCCAGCAGTCTGCTTTAGCTGAAACAAGAAAGAGGGAAGAAAACCTCAAAAGAAATCTAGCCATTGAGAAAGAGTGCATATCAAATGTAAGATTCCATTTCAATTAATCATCGAGATGTGATAGACCTGAAAGATGATGTTCTCCCTTGGTTTGTCAAAATATGCACTGCAAGCTGATGTCATAAACCTGAAAAATGATGTTTTCCTTTGGTTTGTCAAATTATACACCGAATCCTAAGCTTGTTATATATTTTTTTTAATGAGATGTCTCTGAAGAGTTGTGGTTTTGGTGCATGATAACATATAGTGACATTGATATATCAACTTTTTCATGTAAAAGTGTAGTGAGGCAGTGAAGTCTGGGAGATCTAAAACAAGAACGTCTGATAGTAAAGTCCCTATTTCCACTAGTATCTTAGTTTTGTGTGCAACTAAAACTTCCTTCTGTTTCTTGCTGGACATGAGTATAGGCTCATTTTGAAAAATCATGTAGGCAATATTTGTTGTATGAATTTTTTGTGGTATTTGATTTCTCTCAATTAGAATTGCATGGGATGATGGGACTCTCAAATTAAACTCTGGTACTGACATCGTGTTTTCAATGTAGCTTGAAAAGGCACTTCATGATATGCGTGGGGAAACAGCTGAAGTAAAAGTTTCATATGAAGCAAAACTGGCTGAAGCCCTTCAAATGATAGAGACGGCGCAGAAAAAGTTTGATGAAGCAGAAGAGAAACTTCTCACTGCAAAATCTTTAGAAGGAGAGTGCATTCGAACTCGCAATACCTCTCTGAGAAGTCTGCAAGACATTGAAGATCGTGAAGATCAGCTAAGAAGATACCGAACTTCTTTAGAACTTGAGTATGTACTCAACTTTCTTGTGGAATTATGTTGGATTTCCTAGTTTATTTGAGTTCATTCATTATCAATTGCACATGTCTTACTGATTTAGTCATTTGTGAATTGTGCAGTCTGATCTTTTGTTCAGAATGATGATTTTATCTGTGGAAATAGCTTCCATACGATTTATCTAAATCAACATGTTATTGCAGGAATGCATCGAAAGAGAAAGAGATTAACCTCCTGAGGAAATCGTTGGATGATACCAAAAAACTTTTGCATGTAAAGGAGCAATCTTTACTGAAAGAACAACTACTTCTTAATCAGAGGGATGACAACATCCTTGAGAGACTTGGATACATAACTCGCTCAGAGAAAAGGTTGGAGGAGGAAAAGTTAAATCTCGAAGATGAAAGAAAGGTTCTTTTGGAAGAGAAAAATAAGCTGGATCTGAACATGCAGGCAATTATTTATAGGGAGGAAGTATGTGTTGTTTCACTTTATTCTTTTGTTAGCTAGCAGAATTCTGTTGTGAAGCTTATGACAGGAAGTTTGTTTCACTCTTTTATTCTTAGCAGTACTTTGTTACTGAGATTATGATTTTGACATATAATGCTGTATTGTAGGCTATAATTCAGAAGGAATCCACACTTGACAAACGTGAAAGTGAACTATTGGTTCTCCAAGAGACCATCGCAAGCAAAGAAGGGGTATGGTTTTCTAGTTCTAGTATCATTTGATGCGTGCACAGTTAATCTTGAGTTCATGCTTCTGAATCAGTATGATGTGTGCACAATTTATCTTGAGTCCACTTCTGAATCGTTATGATATTTGCTGTAGGCTGAAATAGAAAGGCTGCGTCAAGAGCAAGAAGTTGCCTTGGTGAGAAGGCAGGAATTTGACACTGAGATGGAAATTAAGCTTGCTTCTTTTGAGGAAGAGATTGATGCGAGGAAAGCCTTGCTGGATCAGAGGGAAACTGCCATCAACGAGCAGGAGGATGCAGTGGCACAAAGGGAACAAAATCTCAACCTTGGGCTTGCTGAATTAGCGAACAAGGAAGAATCTTTGGTGAAGAAATCAGATGAGTTAAGGGAGGAAGAGAAAAGGCTCTCCTCAGAGAGAGAGACCTGCACATGGAACTGCCAAAAGAAAAAGAGGAAATTCGGAACATGAAATGGATTTAGAGAAGGAAAAATCTTTCTTTGAGGAGGAGAAGCGTGAAGCAATTGAAGCTCAGGAGAATCTAGCAATAACCCAAAATGAACGAGAAGATTTACAAAGTTTGCAGGTGAAACTTAAAGATGAAATTGACAGTCTAAGAGCCCCAAAAAGTTGACCTAATGGTTGATGCAGAAAGGCTATTAGCAGAAAAAGAAAGGTTTGAGATTGAATGGGAGTTGATCGATGAGAAGAAGGAGGAACTACAAAAGGAGGCAGCCAGGATTGCTGAAGAACGAAGAGTAATGGATGAGCATCTCATAGAACGAACTTGATATTATTCAAACAAGAGAAGGAAAATCTCCGTGTTCAGTTCAAAAGTAGTGCAGAATCTCTTGCTCGTAAACATGATGAATTCATGAATAAGATGCAGCAAGAGCGTGCTAGTTGGCTAAGCAGGATACAACAAGAAAGAGAAGATCTGAAGAAAGACATTGATATCCAGAGAATAGAGTTACTGAATTCTGCAAAGGCAAGGCAAATGGAAATAGATTCATATTAAGGGAAAAGAAGAGGAGTTTGAGCAGAAAAAATCCAAGGAACTTGAGTACATCAATTCTGAAAAGGAAACTATCAGCTCAAAACTAGAACACGTCAGGCTTGAATTGCAAAATCTTGAGGAAGAGAGGAAAGGAGCTATGCTGGAGCGAGAGAGGAGAGAGCAAGAGCTGACTGAAATAAAGAACACTATAGACGCGCTTAATGAGCAACGCGAGAAGTTGCAAGAGCAAAGAAAATCTGCTTCATTCAGACCGAGAATCAATTACACTGCAAATCCAGCAGCTAAATGAGTTAGAAGAGCTGAAGATTGAATCTGAGAACAAGCAACTGTCTTTGAGACAGTGTGGGAAATCAAAACATGTTGGTGTGGAAAACCTGAAAGAGAATGGTAACCTGTCTCCTGATGAGGATCAAAATGCTAGTACAAAACAAACTAGTGTAAAGAAATTGGAAGTGTCCCCTTCAGTCTCCACACCAATTTCTTGGGTCAGAAAATGTGCTCAGGTGTTTATATTCAAACGCTCTCTAGAGAAGAGTGCTGATCCCCACAATGATAGATTGGTACCTGCAAAGTTGGCCGATGTCATTGACTCTAGCTTAGCTGCTGCCTATTCAGATGGATTATTTGCTCATCAGCTGGAAAATGGTGCTGGGAAAGTACCACAAACTGTCGATGGCCTGAAAGTTGGGAAAAAGAGGCTTCATAATGCACTCTCTCATGGTGACTCTGAAATTTTACAGCCAAAACGAAAGCAGCAAAGGAGCACTACTCAGACTTTGAGAGTGATTGGAGGAGAAATTGATTCCAACTGGTATCCTTCCTTTTTTTTATTACTGAACTGTTTCAATTTATGATAAAAATTTAGTTTTTTCTTACTATGTATCGTCGTGTCTAATGCCAGCAGTCCATTCAGTTCTAGAAGAAAAATGTTCAAAGAATGAACATGACGCAGTCCCAGTTGGTTTATGTGAGAAGGGACCGCATAATCCCCAAGCAGGCGAACTGGCTTCATCTGATGATGTACTCTTAGTAAATGGGAAATCAGATGCTTCCCAGCATTCAGAGGATATTTCAGTGGTAGCTACTCGATGCTCATTATATATTCCTGGTTAATGTTTTCCACCTTGTTTTGTGAACGAGTAATGTTAGTGCAATAATAGCATTGTGGCGTATCCCCCCTTATTTAGTATTTGCATCTGTACATACGAGGACAGGTTTGTTTTACTAGAAGGAATTCATCTAACTTTCCGTGAACAGATTAATCAGAACATTGTTATTAATCGTAGATATTGCTTGAACTTATGGCATCCCATGTTCGGAAAATTGTACATTGTGATTATATAAATTTGGAGGCACCAGTAAAAACCCATGTTTGTGTTTACTGTTAAACTATGCAATATGGAGTTGCTAATTTTCTTAGTGGAATTTGTGTGAAATGAAGTTGTCTGAGCTACCATTATGTTATTGAGCATATTTTTTAGAAGTTATATGCATGATTAGTCATACATGGATTCTCTTCGGTAGCATTTATCTAACTGTTTTGCTATTTTTTGCCTTGACAGTCTGCAGCTGAGCCATCAAACGGACATGGTGTTGTGGACTCCGAGGACAAGGACGAACCAGATGAGGATTCTGATGATGAAGGACGAGGAGCAAGAGAAGACGTCATCAGCAAAGAAGATTTGGCGTTTTCTCATCACATGATTATCTTCGTCGTATGATAAATAACACGGCTAACTGTAGGCTGACAGTTATCTGTCCCTATGATGATATGTGGTATTGTGAGCAGCGGCCCCTTTGGCATTCAAAGCTCTACTAGTTCCATTGGCTTTGTCATGCCTTACCTTCTGGTTTGTAGAGGAAGGCTTACTGGTTTGGTTGTGTGCTTTAGGTGTTGTGAGCAGCGTGGTGGTTTTGGAAGGCGCTGTGGACTGGCCCCTGCCTCCAGTATGTTTCTTTTTTCTGTTTTCTTGCCCCAGGAAAACATGTAAAGTGGTTGACAGTTTCCAAGGTTGGTGTAAAAATGATGGGTCGTTGTCAGACCTGCATGGTTAGTACCATTGTCCAGAAGTCCTAGCGCTCGCGTTTCTGTTTGTTTGAGCTGTTCCAGTGACTTAACGTCGTGATCTGGCCATGATTTGTGGCTTGCCTTGTTTGGATGTACTTGAATCCACCACAATCCATGTGTTAGTATATTGATGAAAATCTCTTATTGGTGTGATGAGCCTTACTTGGCCTATTTACCATTGTCCCCCTTGGACGCTTCTCCATGCTTTTTTTATATTTTAAATTCACTTTCGTTTCTTGTTGGTAAAAAATGAATATCTGAGTGCAAATCTTGAAAGTCTATACGGTATATACCTCCAGCCCATTGACACGTGAAATTTAAATCACGCTGTTTTATCTGGGTCGGAGCTGGAACCTCCCACCGATTGAAACGGCGACAGGAATTGGCTGAATTGAAACTGCGGTATTTGTTGCCGCTTGTATTTTGCCAGACTTTTTATCTATTATTATTAATCGACGCAAATCATTAGCACGCCCCTCCAAACGTATCGCTGCTGCTTGTGCGTGTGGTGTGTGTGCATCATCATCACGGTACAGGCGACAGGAGTGGAACTCATGTCGCTGGCCCTGCCAAGCGAAGTGAGCCTATGTGCAAGCAAGGCACTTGCTACGACGATGGATGGCGCTGAACGTGAACGTGATCGATCGAGCACATCCGAATCTGCCTGATCATTGCCTGCGTGCTGCGCTGGCGACCCATGCTCGATTGCCCGCTCGCTGCCCTACGACCTACTGTACTCTTACGTGTGCTGTTGTGTTTCGCTGATGCGATGCGTGTGCGGTGTGCTCTCAGTTTATGCCGCTAGGTTCTCCTGGATCTGTGGCAGCTGCAAACAACATGTCCATGTCCATGTCCGTGCACCCCACACGAATCCTCCCTCGGATGCGCCAACACAAAGACAACCGGGCATCGTCGTGCGAGAAAACTAGCTTCGTCTCGGAGCACCGCGCACTGCCAGAGCTTTTTTGAATGAATCACTGCCAGAGCTTTCGCGTAGCACGTACAGTACGCTTTCAATGTCAGATTCGTCAGGGTTTCATAGAAAGGAAGATAGAGACAAAGATGAAAAGAAAAAAACAAAAGCCAGGCACACCCTGGGCCCGATGAAGCTTTGGCTTTGCCTCCTCCGTAAGACCGTTCAGAATTTCAGACGTGGCGTGTGGGTGTATGATCATGGTACCATCGGTATATATAACATGTACTGTCATTATTTGCATCATTGGCGATGAGTCTCTAAAAAGACCTACGAACTCGAGATGAGACACGGTGTAAATATGCTGGCATCAGGCTTGGTGGCCTAGCTAGCCTAGCCATGGATAATCTTTGTGGATGGCTCGCTGAGAAAACCTTTTGACATGCCTGGAATGGAACAGACACAAACCTGAACGATTCGTTTCACCTGTTAGCTGCTGGCGCCAGCGGAGGACGAAGCTTCATCGCGAAAATCTCTCTCAGGTTTGCGATCCATGGCATGGCAGGCAGAGGCAGGGCATGTCCTCGTATCCCATTCCATTGAGCGAGCCGCCGGGGCGCTGGTGCACACTGTGCACTCACACATGGCCAGGTCCGCAGGCCAGTACGTGGCCACGCCGTATATTCGTCCCGTCCGTCCGGGGACCTCCACCTCTACAACTGCCTCTGCCTCTGCCTTTGCCTGCACGGCTAGCTGCACCTGACAGACAAGTCCAGCTTGATGATGCACGCAACATGGCTGCAAAAAATTGCAGTTCCATGGATCTACATCTACCAGGCGCAACCAATGGAGAACTAGTTAGTAATCATCCAAAGTGCCGGTGTTGGGTTTAGGATTCGTGGAGCCAGGCATGCAAGGCGTGGGAGGTGGTGGTCAGGGGGTGGTGCCCATGGGGCAAGGCGGAGTTGTCGCTGCCTGCGCTCTGCGCACAGACGCACAGTGGAGTGGAGCATCTGCATTCTGCAAGATCCAATCTTGGGTGGCTTGTTTCTAGCGTATTTTTAGCTCCTCAATCCGGTGTTGGGTTTAGATGATGATAGATAGATAGATAGATAGAGAGCGAGCAAGGACCGTGCTATTAGTAAACTCTCATCTTCCTCCTACAGTCCTACTCTACAAAAGATTTCTCTACTCATCGATGAAAATAGTAAGTATAGATGACGTTCTAGCATACTACAGACAGAGCACGTCCGCACTTGGGATGCAGATTGTCACAGATTCATGAGAAAGGAGCAGTAAATGAAATTGCCCCCAATTTCATGGATGGCCGTCTTTGCATCGAAAACAAAATGACGGGAAAAGAGAGGCTGGTCCCTTTACGTCGACATGTACACCTGTAGTGTTGCACAACGTGCATGGAGGGCCTCAAACATGCAGGAAACGGCGCCACATGGATCCAGCAACAAGCGATGCGCTGGCAACTGCAACCAGAGATCCTTGAAATTTGATCGTAACAGACTGAATAGATCACGCATTGTATCGCCATGAAACATGTCTAGTCCAGCCAAGTGGTCGATCAATCGAGATCTAGTATACTACTGTATTTTGCTCCGTTTCCTGAAACCATTGTCCTGGACGGATTCCTTTCATGTTTGATCCTTGTTTCCCTGATTGGATCTCGCGATCTTGCTGTCCTTTGTCTACTCGAACCACTTGAAGATTATTAAATCCATTCTCTTTTTTATGAAAAATATTAAATCCATTCTCTTTCTGTTCCAATTTTCTTCCTTTTGTTTCATGTAAAGTTAGTTTTGGGCTCCTTCTGTTGTCTAAACATCTCTTGTTTGTCCTACCGTCAAAAGTTAACGCCTCTTTTCTTCCACTTATTTTAATTTCACATGTCTATTTTATTTATCGTTCTTCAGAACTACTACTAGCTCAGATTTGTCCATGGCCTCGACACCGAACTACCCAAACAGGTTGAGAAAAGGACTGACGCCGGCAGACTCACCTTCTTCTGAAGCCAGAAATCTCATCATAGCCTTCAGTGTGGGTCTGCTACCTATTGTCAGCTTCGCAGTCGTTGTACAGCGCAACAGCAGTTTTGGTTGGGTCATGGGCGCGCTCCTGCGGCCCGGCCCTGCACCGGGTGTCAAAGAAACATTCGCACAAGGCCAACACCACTGCTATCCCGGCTTTTAACTTTGATCCGTTTATATTTATGCTGTGGTACTTTTTGTTTTTATTTTGGTGGTGTTTAAATCCAGGGGCTAAAGTTGGGGTGTCACGTAGGAGTGTTTGGATAGTAATAATAAAACAAATTATAGAAGTCATCAGGAATCCACGGGACGAATTTATTAAGCCTAAGTAATCTGCCATTGGCACATATTTACTGTAGCATCACATTATCAAATCATAGATTAATTAGGTTTAAAAAATTCGTCTCACAAAGTAGTCGCAATATGTATAATTAGTTATTTTTAATCTTTATTTAATACTCCATGCATACGTCAAACATACGATGTGATATGAACTAAACTTTAGAGGAGAAACTAATCCAGGTTTTATCAACATATGCTGTGGTACTTGGCTTGGTGTTATTGCTCACGTCGGACTGTAAGCTAGTACTCCGTACATCGCAGACAACTAGAGATCGTTCGCGTGATTCGCCAAAGAGCACGTCGGTTGAATTGTTCATGTCGGACTGTCGGAGTACGCTTTTATCTCATCTGAATATCTGATCTGCCGATTTCCAACACGTGAATGGCGATACGTCTGCTTGCTCGGAGAAAGCCGGACCCCGCGGTTCCGGAGGGACAGAGCACCGAGCACCCGCAGGCACAGCTTCTGCTTGCAGCTTGCCTCCACGGCCGCCGGGCCTGCAGGAGCCCGGCAGCGCAGGGCATGACCGACAGAGCGGCGGCCCGCGGGGGCAAGGGGGCCCCGCGCTTTCCTGGACGGGTAAACGGCGGTTGTGTGGTGACAGACAGACCCCCCAGAGCCGCGGCCGTAAACATCGTCGTGCAGCGCAGTCATCAGTTACTAGCTGCTGCCGGCCGGCTGGGGCAGGGCCTGGTCGCCACCGACAGCCCGCGTCCGGCTCCACGGCTCCACCAACGAATCATTCGCCCGCACCTCACGTGCCCCGTCGCTTCCGATGCCTGCTGTGCTGCCGGTGCGGTTGGTTGCGCTCGCGCTAGCTGCGTCTGCCGTCTGCGTCTCCTGCGTCGCACGCTCGCCCTCACGCCTCACCTTGTCTGTCGTCGCTGCCACTGCCAGAGTGCCAGTGCCCGCGGCCCCGCGACGAAGCCCCGCCCGGCGCCTGACAGCACAACTGACACTTGCCGGATCCCGAGACCACCGTCTTCGCACGGTTAATCTTTCTTTGCATGGCGGATTAGTTAATTGATGGAGCTGATTAGCCCTGCCGAGTGGCGTAAAGGCCGCCTCTCCTCTCTCCCTCCTCAGCCTCCTACCGACTCTACTCCAGCTGGAAGCAGAAGCGAAAGAGAACAAAAAAAATGGAAAGAAAGAGATGAGATTTGTACGCAGTAGGAGTAATTGATTATTAGGAGGTGGTGGTGGTGGTCGCGGTAATCATAGGGGCTCATAAAGGTTGGACTTGTCCGAGCCCAGGCGGATTTGGATCCCGGCCGCGACGTGGTGAGCAGTGTGAGCTTCCATCTGCTGCTACCTGCTCTCACTCTCCTCGTGCGTGCGGCGCGCGCTCCCCGCTTTCGTGGGGTCCTGTCCGGGCCGGCCTCTTCCGACCTCACCAGCATTTCCCTCCCTTGTATTAATCCTTGGCCCCCTCTTCTCTCTTGTGAGTGTGCTCCGTCGCTCACCTCGGCCACAGGTGGTCTTGTTGATGAGGTGAGGTGAGGGGCTGTGCTCTGGGGGGAGCCAAAGCCCAAAGCCAAGAAGCGGCGGCGTCTAGGTTTGGGTTTCTGCCTCGAGGTGCCAATGGCGCAGTGGTGGGGCCGGGAGGCGCGGGGTGGCGGCGGCGGCACGTCGGTGGTGGTGAAGATGGAGAGCCCGGACTGGGCCGTCCCGGAGTCGGCGGCGGCCGGGGGGCAAGGCCGGCCGCGGCAAGAACGCTCGCCAGATCACGTGGGTGCTGCTGCTCAAGGCGCACCGCGCCGCGGGGAAGCTCACGGGCGTCGCCCTCCGCCGCGCTGGTCCGTCGCCGCCGCCGCGCGGAGGCGGGTGGGCGGCGGGCGGACCGACGCCGACGGCGGCGCCGCGCCGCACGAGGAGAGCCCCGCTCTGCGCACCAGGTTCTACGGCTTCCTCCGCGCCTCCCTCGTGCTCTCCATGCTCCTCCCTCGCCGGTCGACGTCGCCGCGCACCTCCAGGGCTGGCACCTCGCCGTCGACGTCCCCGACCTGCTCGCCGTCGAGGGCCTCTTCGCCGCCGGGTACGCGTCCTGGGTGCGCGTCCGCCTCGAGTACCTCGCGCCGGCGCTGCAGTTCATGGCGACGCGTTGCGTCGTGCTCTTCTTGATCCAGAGCGCGGACCGCCTTATCCTCTGCCTCGGCTGCCTCTGGATCAAGCTCAAGGGCATCAAGGCCTGTTCCCAAGGCTGCTGGCAAAGGGTCAGACGACGTCGAGGCCGTCACAACCGGGGAGTTCCCCATGGTGCTCGTGCAGATTCCAATGTGCAACGAGAAGAGGTGAGCTGGAAACAAAAGCAAACAAAGTTTCGATTCCCTGCCCGATTCCTTGTTGGGATGTGTTCAAGGTCGCATTTGGGGATTGGGCCTTGAGTGCCCTAGCCGCATTGGTGGTTGCAGAGATCGAAAGATTCGGTTTTCAAGCTGAAACTGGGAGGACTCAACAAATGGTCGATGGGATAGTTTAGATTGGGGAAACCTAGGCTGTAGTGCCACTAGTGGGAAAACAAGGGGCGATAGTTTCTAGGTATCATTTGGGGATTGGGTGTGATGCATATCAAATGGTATGGGACGGTTTCAGTTTCTGGCAAACAACTCCCGAAAGCACCAGTACACGGTTACTGCTTACTACTACTAGTTACTACCGACATTTTGGTGAGTTTTTTCTTCTGCAAGTGTTGGTGGTTTAAAACTTCGATTCTGAAATTGGAATTTGTGGTCATTGGTCAAAGAAAAATAAAGTCGGTTTCGGGTTGGGGGACGGGATTCTAAAACACACTCGTGTCTATCTTGTTTTGCACCTTGGCCCTCCAAACATATTTAGCAAGTGGGAGGAACAGAAAATTCTCAGGAGTTTTGGACATTTTTTTTTATCTTTTGCAAAAGAGGACTACCAAACATTGAACTGATCGTAGGCTTGGAGGAGGAAACCACTGAAACAAATGGTTATTATGTTAGCATCTTTTTACGTTTTAGTAAATTACTACTTCAGGAAAGGCTAAGATTAGAATTTTTTTAACAATCTTGAAAGCGGGGAATTGTCGATTAATTGTGCAGTTATTTTGAACTATAACAAAATGTCCCATTCCTTTGATTTATTTGTGTGCAGGTGTACCAGCAATCTATTGGTGCTGTTTGCGGTCTGGACTGGCCAAGGCCCAACTTCTTGGTGCAGGTGCTAGACGATTCTGATGATGCTGCCACTTCAGCACTTATTAAAGAGGAGGTGGAGAAGTGGCAACGTGAAGGCGTTCGCATATTGTACCGACACCGAGTAATTCGTGATGGCTACAAGGCTGGAAATCTCAAGTCAGCCATGAACTGCAGCTATGTAAAAGATTATGAGTTTGTTGTTATCTTTGACGCTGATTTTCAACCCCAGCCAGACTTCCTGAAGCGAACTGTGCCCCATTTCAAGGTTTGGCGGACATCTTTTGCGTGCATTTTCATCTAAGGATGAGTCCTTGTGAATTCAATTGTCTGACTCATTGTGTGAGGGGTTTCCAGGGCAATGAGGATGTCGGGCTAGTTCAGGCAAGGTGGTCTTTTGTGAACAAGGATGAGAACTTGTTAACTAGGCTGCAAAACATAAACCTTTGCTTCCACTTTGAGGTGGAGCAGCAGGTTAATGGGATCTTCCTCAATTTCTTTGGATTCAACGGAACGGCAGGAGTGTGGAGAATAAAGGCACTTGAGGATTCAGGTGGATGGATGGAGAGGACAACAGTGGAGGACATGGATATTGCTGTCCGAGCACACCTCAAGGGCTGGAAGTTTCTGTTCCTTAACGATGTTGAGGTACTTACATATATAACATTTTACTTTATGGTTATATTATATTGTGTTGAGACTTGTGATTACAAATGAGTGTTGCATGTTTATCCTTTCAGTGCCAGTGTGAATTGCCAGAGTCATATGAGGCATACCGGAAACAGCAACACCGATGGCATTCTGGTCCCATGCAGTTGTTTAGACTCTGCTTTGTGGATATTATTAAGTCAAAGGTGTGGACCTTTCCTTGGATGCATATTTTCAAATTTTATTTTTTTTTAAATGGTTGCGATCTCTTTTCGTGCATGATTTAGGATCATTCTTCCTTTTCTTCCTGTCGAGAATGTTTTAGCAGCCCACTCAATGTGATAATTAGCATTATGGACTGTGAAATAGATTTCTAGAGACTGAATGTCACTTATGTAATTATGTGTCTTCAATCTTCCATTATTCATACTGTGATTGGCCACAATTTTGAGGACTTGCTTGAACCCTTGAAATACGCTGCAGAAGCAAAAACTGGAGAGAAAAAAAAGGAACTTATATTGAGTACATTATTTTCATATGCCAGTGCCAGTTATGTTTGTTGCTATTTTTTTCTTCAAGAAATGTAATTCCAATTTCGCATATTCTAGTTTATGGCATCTCTCTCTCTCTCTCTCTCTCTCTCTCTCTCTCTCTCTCTCTCTCTCTCTCTCTCTCCTTTTGAACCTCATTACTTATTTATTGTCTGCTCATATTTTTAATGTTTTAGTGATGTTTATTGGTTAAATGTTTCATATAGGCTATAGCTAAGTTTTGGGTAAAATAAAATGTGCAAACAACTGGGCACTTGGGCAGCGCACTTCTAGCAAAGAACATAGTATCAAAATACAAAGCTAACCAGTGACATTTCAAGCACTTACTGATGTCTAAATTTTCTTTGTTCTGTGGGACTCGATTCTTATATATCCTTTGTGCCACTCGTAGAAAAACTAATATAGTTGCTCTCTATGAATTTATTCTCAACAATAGGTTAACATGTTTTCTTTTCAAAAAAATTGGACCATTTTTTTATGCTGGGGCTAAACTTTCTTCCCTTTTGCTGCAGATTGGATTTTGGAAGAAGTTCAACCTGATATTTCTTTTCTTTCTCCTTCGCAAGCTTATTTTGCCCTTCTATTCCTTCACTCTTTTCTGCATCATCCTTCCCATGACAATGTTTATTCCTGAAGCTGAGCTCCCTGCCTGGGTTGTGTGCTACATTCCGGCAACCATGTCCTTGCTGAACATCCTCCCAGCCCCCAAATCCTTCCCATTTATTGTCCCCTATCTCCTATTTGAGAATACCATGTCAGTAACCAAATTCAACGCCATGATTTCTGGCTTGTTCCAGCTCGGGAGTGCCTACGAGTGGGTCGTCACCAAGAAATCAGGCCGTTCTTCCGAGGGCGATCTCATTTCCCTCGTCGAGAAGCAGTCTAAACAGCAAAGGGTAGGGTCTGCACCCAACCTTGATTCCCTTACAAAGGAGTCTTCCAATCTTAAAAAGGACTCCAAAAAGAAGAAACACAATAGGATATACAGGAAGGAGCTAGCACTCTCCTTCCTCCTCCTAACAGCAGCTGCTCGGAGCCTGCTATCGGTGCAAGGAATACATTTCTACTTCCTTCTCTTCCAAGGGGTATCATTCTTGGTTGTTGGGCTCGATCTAATCGGTGAGCAAGTTGAGTGATGGGAATACAAGGGAGAGTAATGGGGTATTTATTTTGCTGCGAGTGTGTGGGTGTGTGTGGGGAGCAATGCGACCAAAGAGCACTTCAGGTAAAGGCAAGCACGGTACATGATTCAACGCATACACGACTACACGAGAAGATTTTGATTCCGGATTAAGAGGGGTTATAGTTGGTCAGGGATACTTGAAACGGTGAAATGTGGATTGTAGATATATGGCTTGGGACTCTGGACTGTGAAAGGCTTGGGGGTCTAATTCTTTTGTAAGAAAATCTTCAGTGGTTACATGAGTTATTTTGCTTACTTGACGGTTTACCTTCAAAGGGGGATACTGTTGGGGTCCATGTAATTTGGCCAATTGCTACGAATGCATACTGAATTACTGAGACTGATACTTGTTCGTTTCTTGAACTCGCACCTGTGGGTAGAGGATTGGACTAAGAGGGACCCAGAAAAGGGAAGATGTGCTGCATGAGTGCATCAGTAGTAAACTTAGATTGCCTACGGTTTGTGAATGCAAGAGGGCAAGTATGGTTTATGGGATGAATATTAACCTCTTTGAAGTACTGTTTTTATCCTTCCCATCTGTATTATTATTCAGAGTTTCAAGCGTTTGATTTGTATCGCGCTGTCATGGGGAAAAGGCAGAGCTTAAGGACCAAACGATCTGTCACTTGTGTCGCAACAGTCCGTGTGCGAGTGGGACTAGCTAAGCTAAGCAGCATGATTTTCACGTGCGATGGCGATACTTTGCTAATGTGTTTTCGTTTAGGAAAAAGTTCATTTTACTTCCCTGAACTATCCTCGAAGTCTAGTTTTTCTGCCTGAACTCGAAAACTGAGTAAATCATCTCCCTTAACTTTTGAAACGGTTCATTTTACCTCCCAAATGCGGTTTTGTCCTTTTTTTTTATTTATTTTGATTGAATATTTAAAAAATCATAGTGAATCACAGAAAAATCATAAACTAGAAAATTCAATTTTTTGGACTCCACATGAGTAGATCTACATAGTAAACATATAGTATGGTATTGTCGGTGTTTCGTACAAGCACCGGCAAGTAAATTTATAGTAATGCGCGTTAGGCTCGGATGGTGCGCTAAAGAACACAAGATTTATACTGGTTCGGGCTGAATATTCCTACGTCCAGTTTGTTGCTGCTCGTGTTATTAGCACCGTGAATGGTTCGTAGTAGGGGATACAAACGATTGAGAGAGGGACATGTCCCAAGTCTCTGACGGAAGGGTCGAAAGGAGGCCAAGAGCTTGGTAGCAGCTTGACTGTGTGTGTGTCTTGTGTCCTTCGGTCTCTTCTTTGTTGGAGGAAGCGCATCCCCTTTTATAGATGAAGGGGACGGCTTTACAAGGGTAAGGGCTTAGGATGCGTGCTCTACCTAGACTTGTGGCTCACGTCTACCCAGCTCGGTTACCCATTCTGATGGGTGTGAAAGGATGATAAGCGCCTACAATACTGTCGATGTCTCTGTAGAATGTCAGGTCGGTTACAGAATGCTGCCCTACATAGGGTACGGGCTGTAGTACAGTGATTTTGACTTATGAGCCTCCCCCAGCCTTGCTCTGCACGCCTTCTGGTTCCTATGAGTCTCTGTCGGAGGGACGCGGGGTCAGGGTCCGGAGTAGCGCCGTGGGCAAGGTCTTCTGATTTGGTGGACCCGAGGGGTCGGGAAGCGGGCGCCGCTCCCTTGGGTCCATAGCGTGGTGACGGAATATCCGTCATTCGTGGAGATAGCAAATCCTTTTCTGGAGCGTAGCGGTTGTCGTATATCTTCGTCGGGTTCCGTGTCCTAGAGTTGAAGGCGGCGCCTACAACTCTACAGGGCGAGGAGCACGCGCCTACAATACCTTTTGGGCTCTGCGGCGCCCAGAAGGGTCTAAAGCACCCGTCCAGTCGCTCCCTGGCAGTACCTTTTCTGCCGGGACGCAGGGTATGGTCCTCGAAGCCGTGGTTGACCCGAACGTCTTGTCTTGCTCTGTACCCATCATCATGAGGGAACGGGGAGAAGTTATCAGGTAAGATGAAACCAGTCTTTGGACATCGAACGGGGCAAGGTTCGTCCTCGGTCGTCGGGCGAGACAGAGTCCAGTCCTTATCCCTTGGGCGTGACCGAGCCCACCCCCTGGGGGTCAGGCGAGGCAGAGTCTATCCCTCAACCCTCGGGCGAGGCGGAGCTGTCCCGAAGGTGTCGGGTGAGGCGGAGATTAGCCTTCAGCCCACGAGTGAGGCGGAGCTGTCCCGAAGGCGTCGGGCGGAACGGAGGCTAGCCCTTAGCCCTCGGACGAGGCGAGGTTGGCCCAAAGACGTTGGGTGAGGCGGAGACTAGCCCTTAGCCCTCGGACGAGGCGGGGCTGGCCCAAAGGCGTCGGGCGAGACGAAACCAAACTTCCGTCATTCGGGCAAGGAACGTAGCGGCGCCCTTGTTCGTCCAGAAGTTTTTAACGTTCGATGGTTATTGGTTCCACCTCCTGGGGTACCTCAGTATTAGGTCTCCGACAGGTATGCTTAGTACAAAGTTTTTGTTGTAGCTTTAGATCTATGCTTTTCTGTAATTAATTCATAGCTGCAGTTTATATGGTCCAATTGTGGTGAAATTTTTATGGTGGTCTAATTATTGTATGTTTTAACTGTAGTAAAAATTTCATACTTGTTTCTATTTTTACACACTTTTAACTATTTTAAAACCATTTAGCAAGTATAAAACTAAATAAATCTATAACTCAGTTATACATGATCCAATGAGCATGAAATTTTTACTATAGTTCAATCATATAGTAATTAGCCCACCATAAAAATTTCACCACAATTGGACCATAAAAACTACAGCTTTGAATTAATTATAAAAAAGCATAGATATAAAGCTACAACAAAAACTTTCTACTAAACATACCATATTGTATATTCACTGTGTAGATCTACTCATGTGAAGTCCAAAAAATAGATTTTCTATTTTATGATTTTTCTGTGATTTACTATGATTTTTTAAAAATTCAGCCGAAATAAATTAAAAAGAAAAAAGCAAAACCGCCTTTAAAAACTACCTATAACCGGGTCAGAGAGGTAAAATGAACGGTTTTAAAAGTTGAGGAAGGTGGTTTACCCGATTTTGAAGTTCATGGAGAAAACCTAGACTTTAAGGATAGTTTAGGGGGGTAAAATGGACTTTTTTCTTTCCATTATATGCTGCCTACTGCCATGGTGCGACACGACGGGCCCGTCCAGTAAAGTTCCAAAGCCCGTCCACAGCCCTATAGACTAAGCGGCCTACATAGGCCCAGATCACATGAGGGTCGGCGAACGCTATCTTCCAGCCCACTTATCCCTCAGTTCGGCGGACCCCCAGGCCCGCCAAGCCTCCTTCCCCTCCCCCAGTCCCCCTCCATCACGGTCACGGCGCCTCCAACTCCAAGCGCCGCCTCCGCCTCGAAAACTCGATCCTCGCGCGCTGCAGCCAGGCGTCCGACCGGCGTGTGGACCTCTCGCGCCCCAGCCCGCCCGGCCGCCCGTTGCCACGATGGCTGCCGCTTCCGTTCCACCAGCATCTTCCTCCGGCGGCTGGGACTTCACCTGGTGAGTCCTCCCTCCCTTTTATCCTTGGTCGGCCGTGTGCCGATGCAGTCACATTTGCATGCCGTTTAGGTACGTAGCTTCCTTGCTCAGCCAATTTGCCATTTTGCATCCTTATGCGGTGAGACTGCTGTTGACTCTGCAACGTCATGCTTGTTTCTTGTTCGACGGATTTCCTCAAAAGAAACTTAACCGTTATTATTAGGCAGAAAATGCCTATGTGTGAATGAATGCCTAGACCATCCTCTTTGATGCAAAATCGAAGTAAATAGTATGTGTTTTCTCCATGTATTACCGTGTGTATTTTCATGAATGATTGTTGGGGGAAAAACTGACTGAGCTTGTGGTGTATTTTCATGAATGATTGCTGGGGGAAAACTGACTGAGCTTGTGGGAATTGGTAGCCTGTAGGTGTTTGGCAAGTCCATCCTTATTATAACATCGAGGGACCAGAGGTAACTTGATATCACTATCCATAGCTTGCTTGGTTCCCCGATTGACCTCGACACCATGCTCTGATGATAATTTGAGATGATATTTTACTGACGTGTCAAAAAAGAAATGCAATGACTTGATACATGTTACCCCTACTGCCCTACTGCGCATTTTGTTTCTGCTGTAAATGATTTCTGGGTACGAGGCACAGTGCAACACTGACATATTGTTTGGCAGTAACCTTGAAGTTGATTATGGGTCTGAGGAAAATGCATCCATAGTCTACAAAACATTAGCAGTTGACAAGGAGGTAAAGTAGCTGTATTCTACTAGTTTTCTCATGAACTCATCCAGTTTTCTCTTTGCCGACGACTTTGCAACTTTATATTGCAGTTGCAGCCTGACAAGGTGAAGAGGGAGATGACTCTATCAGGCAGCAAGCTGGCCGTGTTAGTATATCCGCTCTGTCATCTCTAACTGTTGTCTATGCATTGCTGTGTCAAGCCATAAGACTGAAGTCCTCTTATTTTCGGAATTCAGGCACTTTGCAGCCGTGGAGGCCCGGTTTCTGCGAGCATCGTTCAGCGCATTTGTCGACCTTATGGGACTCGTGACGAAGCTTGTCGAGGAATATGGTGTGGCCAAGGAAGAGCATTCTTGAATCTTGATGAACAATATCATACACGGCATTGCGGAGTTGATTTTAGTCCGCCTGTGAGCACTTTGGACAGTCTGTACCAGTGGAATTGCTCTTGATTTGTGTCAAGCTAATGTATCACTGTATTTGCCCTTGATTGGTCCAATCCTATTCGGAACAGTGAATTCTTTTCGGCATACTGTTGTGAAAACGAACTTTCCTGTAACGTTAATGCAAAATGTACAGAGAAGAACAGGTTGTGTTCCGTTCTGAAAAATCGTACGAACACTTCTAATGCTTCATCATCACAACGCGTACGAACACTTTTTTTTATTATTTTCAGACCATGATATATCCTCGATACATATGATGTGCGTACATGGTGAGCTACGATATCGTCTTGTGAGCATTTGTATTCGTACTTTTGAATATAGTAACCAGCATTTGTATCCGTACTTTTGAATATAGTAACCAACAACTAGTTGTCCAAGTTATTATTGTTTTTTGATCGAGATCAATAGAATCATACTACAGGGCAGGGCACTCCGATCTTCTTCTTTTTTAAAAAAAAAATAAAGTGCATATAGCACTACCAAGAACAGGGCAGGGCACAATTTATCCACCGTTAATCGGATGTGTGATACTGTAATTACTGTTGAGCGTGACCGCTCTCAGCAAGGAAGAGAAAATGGAACGTGTATCCTGCTCAACGCTCATAAGCTTAGCATGCAGAGTTCATCCTTGAGATTACATGTATGATGTATCATGTTCCTTAAAAAAAAGGAACTCTGAAGATATCAACATGTAAGTGATACATGATATCTGACAGCTTATAGATGATTCTAATATATTACATTCAGAATCTCGTATCAAAAACAGCTCGTAAGGACAGCGATATAGCAGGAATGCAGAACTGCGTCAGTGCGTCTGGAACTTTATCTACAGAGAAAAAAGATTGACTGCTTAGATACAACTTGGAATTGGGACGCGCCGAGAGACATTGTTACGTGATTCTGCTACTGCAATCAAAGAACCAGACAGTGAAGTGGTAAAGCCAGAGGCACAGAGCAAAGTGTTCTTCATTTCTTCATGAAGCCACCATCTAGCAATGTGCTGATAGCTGGTTCGCGCGATAGCAGCCCCCTAGTCATCCTCTAGATCGCTGAAGGATACATCTTCCTCCTCCCCAACTGCAGTGGTGTTGCCAGTTTTGCTGGGCACATGATCCACATCCTGTAGCCAATCATCTACTTCTTTTTCATCATCATCCTCCGCAGGGTGAGGGTTAGATTTCTCAGTGGGTAAACTCTTGGCCTCAGTTTTCATCACCAACTCTTCTTGAATTACAGACTTGTCAACTATTTCTGCCTCGGTACTTGAGATAAGATGCTTGTCAGCCTCAACATTCGGCACAGGGTCAGAAGTTAGTTCTTGGAATGACGGCGCTTCAGATACTCCATGCTTGTTTTGGATGCTTGACGGTGACAACTCACTCTCTTCAGGTTCTGTAGTATTCCTGTTTTCTGATAACAGCTTGTTCTTTGTTGGTGAACTTTGCAATAGTCCTTCTCTTGCTTCCAGGATCTGCGTGAAACATGAAAATTTTAGGAGGAAAATCCAACAAGTATAGATGCACGATTCAAGCTCCTAATGAAATAAAAGTGCAACAAGAATCTTCCCTTCCAAAGTTACTAATAACAAAAAGAAAGGTATGACAGCCTGTTCGCTTGCTCGTAAACGATCGTAAATTTCCAGCCGGGAACAGTGTTTTTCTCTCACACCAAACTAGCCAGCAGTAAATAATCCACGATCGTTTACGGCCTCCTGAACAGGCCGCATGATTCACGACTTCCATATTTATTATAATGGTACTAACAGCAGTATGATGTGAAAATATGATTCATAGACTTAGCATGTGTAGTAGTTATATTAATAATGGAATGCTTTGTGTTCTCATATATGATATGCAAATTTAACTATATTAATTAGAAAGTTTAGTTTAATTGAGAAAACAAGCAATTAATGAAGGATATCCAGAATACTAGTTAGGCAGTACTTCATTTGAAAAACTGGGGTCTACCTTTGGAAGGCTTCACCGCTTCAGTTTTCAGAAATCAAAATCACCCCCACGACATAAATATCAAAAAGAAAAAATAACCGTCAACGTTGGAGATACATCTCCTCAATCTCACTCTATCTGATAAGAGCTACAACCTGGAAATGGACATACAAATAGTTCTACGTTGGACATGCATGTCCTGAATCTCACTCAGTCTGATAAGAGCTGCCACTTGGAAATGGGCATACAAATGGTTCTTGATCAATGAACTTCACATATGAAGATAACACTTGCATCGAGCGTAATCATCAAATTTTGTGTTCCTACATTGTCTAGTACTCATCAAGCTTTATGTGCTCACATAATTTATCATACAACGGTATCAATTGGGGCAGTTTTGCTTATAACTTTTGTTGTTGCCATATTCCCATCAGCTCAGCGATAAAGAAGTCACTTAAGCTTCAAGCAAGATACTCTGTAACTGTCATGATACATGCTGGATTTATGATTCCTTAACAATTACTCCCTTCATTCCAAATTATAAGACGTTTGGGCTTTTCTAGATATATAGCTTTTGCTATGCAATTAGATATACGCTATGTCTAGATACATAGTAAATGCAATGTATCTAGAAAAGCCAAAACGTCTTATAATTTGGAATGGATGGAGTAGTACTAATGTACAATAACATGGATCCACAAGACCGAAGGCTAAGTTTCTACAGATAGTGTTAACCTCATCTTAGGATACAATACAATATATAAAAGTCAGGCTAGCCAATTTTTCCCACATAGATTGAGGTCCATTAATATTTTAGCCAAGGTTGACCCCAGCCTCAGGTTAGTATTAGTACTTGAGCTCAGGCTACTCACAAAGTCACACTGGAGAATTGACTGGCTCATACTTCAGAGAAAGGATAGACAATAAGCCAATTAAACAAAATGACAGCTTATAGGGAGTAAGAAAATGGTTTCCAGATAGCATATCTCACATTAAAAAAGACCACAGTTCATAACACATAAACAAATAATTTTATTTCTGACAAGATCTATGTAAGTTGTCTTCCAAATCAAGCCTATAAGCAGATGCTTCTGTTTGGATAATTGTAGTCCGCATGAACAGCAAGAAACAGACATGATAAAAAAAAAATTAGAAAGAAAAAAAACAGAACAAAGGAGAGGGAGTATACTTGTGGTGTTGAAAGAATTTCAGCATCTTGCTTGCTGAGTTTCGAATGGAGAAGCACAAAATATATCTTCCAGAAGCATGCTTCACTCATATTGGTAGAGCAAAGCTCAGTCCTGAGGTATGATAGGCTTGGCACAAGGCGCTCTATAGCAACTGCATGTCCATACTGTGCATCTGACAGTTCAAAATCTAAAAACATAGAAGCATATCAAATGTAGGTAAGAAACTGAGGAAATCAATCTGGTATGGTAAGGAACAATGGACATCAATCATACATGAAGGAATGACATACAAAATTGTGTCAACTCATTCAACTCACAGATGTTGAACCTATAACTGTCAACTCCAAAAACAACTCTGACCCAGTTGCAAGTTTGAATTTGAACAAAAGTACGGTAAACATTGCAGCGTCACAACCAGTTGCAAACAACACTTCCCCAGCAAAACCTTTGTAAATATAAGCAAAATAGACTCAATTCCAACATAAACAATGATGACTTGAGTCCAGATGCTAAATTAAGATGAATAGATTTAGTTACACTCTAGAAACCGTAATTTCAGTAGTAAGAGAATACTGTATTGTAGACAAACAAGCTTAAGCAACTAAAGTCAACCCTCTTCTTCCCTTATCCACTACTACTACAACAAAATGAGCACAGAATTGCACCAAAACAATCGGTTCAAACCATCTATGAATCAAAGCAACAAAATAAACAGTTCAGGCACTCTGATCTGATGCCACTTGCTCTTACCATCCGTGTGTCGGTCATCAACAAACAAGGGGAAATCGAGCCATGTCTTTGGATGCTTTGAGATGTTACTGACGAACACCACTACCTCCTCGTTCACACCGACCGCCTCGCCCTCTTCCTCCTCCCCCTGATCCCCGGGCCCGAATGGCAAGAACGACGACGCGATCCTGGAGATCTCCGCCACTGCGCCGGCGTTCGACAGCATCGAGATGCCGGTCTTCACCCTGCCCCCGATCTCCGCCAGGTCACTGCGGATCCCGTCGATCCGTGGGGACTGAGGCACCTCCGCGGCGGCGGCCGTCTCCTCCTCCTCCACCTCCTCCTCCTCCTCCTCCTCCTCGGTCTCTCCCTCAACCGGCGGTGGCGCGAGGAAGGAGGCAACACCCCAGAACCGGCGGGTGAGGGACTCGGTCAGCTCCGAGATATCGCCTTTGACGCCACGGCTCGGGGTGTCTGGCTGCTCGTCGGACTCCCCGGTGTCAGCGCCGGTGGGGTCGAAGGCGCGCGGCGGGCTCTTGTCGCCGGAGGGGCACTCGGATTCATCGTCGTCAGAGTGGGCGGAGGAGAGTGTGGCGGCGATGGAGCGAACGAGCCATGACATCGCGGCGAGCTCGTGCCGTGCGTGCGGACGGGGCGGCGGCCGAGCACTGAAGCGTGGGGGCGGTAGGTAGAGTGGAGTAGCGGAGAACGGGAAGCGTGGCGGCCGAATTTTTTATTTTTTTAGCTCTTTTTTAATTTTTTTTTTCACAAATATACGCGTGTTTAGTTTCAGGAAGTTGGAATTTGGAGCTATTGTAGCACTTTCATTTTTATTTGGCAATTAGTGTTCAATCATGGACTAATTAGGCTCAAAACGTTCGTCTCGCAATTTCCCACCAAACTGTGCAATTAGTTTTTTTTTCATCTACATTTAATGCTCCATGCACGGGCCGTAAACATTCGATGTGATAGGTACTATAGCACTTTTTATGAATTTGGGGTGGAACTAAACAAGACGTATGTATATGGAGTTATGATTTTAAAATTCGGATTCTTAGCTCGGCACCATTGTTGCTGGCGCCGAGGTCTTGGACTCGATGTAGATGTGGCAGTGTCTTAGTAGGTAGCTCGTCGTCGTAGATCCTGGCGCCGAGCTTGGCGTCGTAGATCCTGGTGTCAATCTTGACGTCGTAGATCTTGGCATCGAGCTTGACGCCAGGATCTATGGCGACGAGGTGATATTTTAACCCGCTCCCCAACCTTTCTGCTCGAGCTTTCTTTCTCTTCTTTCTCCTCCCTCTCGGATTTTTTCTCTCCCCACTTCGCCCTACCTCATGAATCGGCTTATTGGACCTTATAAACTTTGATTTGATCCGTAGATCTTCGAGAGCAAGGTATCATCGCTCTCCTCCTAGTTTTTTCGTATAGATTCGGTATATATTAGTCGAATTCTTCAACCTAAGAATCGTCATGACTTATGGTTTCATATAATTTTTAATATTTGTATTATACAACCGTAGGATGCCAATGCGTGAAAAAGCTTACAAACCAAGGTAAACGCAACGCATGTTGTTATGTTATGGGTTCATTGTTGTGCATCAAATGGAAAACCATAGGTTTAGGGTTTAATGTTAATTACTTTTGGTTCTTAGAATGAAATGTGTTGAATTATAGTTATGGCGGATGACCGAAAATGCCTTTGACCCATTGCCTTTGTCTAGTGGTGTTCCAGTGCCCATGTGCTTTTGCGACGATCCTTGCAAGGTAGCCAAGTCCGATGAAAATGACATATATAGGTAGAGATATTGAATGTGTTCCAATTTTACGTTTAAGCCTACACTTCGTCAGCGCCGCATTAACAAGATAGTGAGGAATTGATGTTTGTGTCATATGACATCTTGCATGATTTTTGTGTTTTGTAACATTGTATTTTTTGTAGACCCATCAACCGCTCTGTGATTTGAGCAGTGGATCGACACTGGGATCAAGCCTGAAGACAAGGAATTGATGTAGAACTATTACGGTGGGAGGCAGAGAACAAGGAGATGATGGAGAAAGGACACGGAGAGGAAGCTGTAAAAAAGAAGCACAAGGAAGAGGAGAAAAAGAGGCGTGTCTATCGTTAAACTAGGCAACAAGTTTGTAGAAGGTGAATTGAACGATTGCATTCACGGGCATACCACGTATCCTCAATAGCAACTTATTGAATGGCTCCGCCATGTTACTACACTGAAACTCGTACCTCCATCCACCGGCGTCGTGAGCTCTTGTCCATTTTTCCAAATCCCTCATCAAATATGTGAGCCATTGTCTACCTTCTGCATTTAATGAGGTTCTAACCTGCTCCAACTTTTTCTAAAAGTACTTGTCCTCAAGCTGTCGAGCAGCCTCCTAAAACAGATTAAAGTTATCCTTCACACCATCCTTTTAGAGTAGATTCTTGACAAGGTGCCGAGTACACCAACGATAGTGTAAAGGTGCATACCCCTCCATCTGCTCTCGTACGGCATTAAGTATGCACTGGTGCCTATCAGATATGACGCCAACCTCCCTGCTAGGCCCAACACATGTATTCGGACTAGCATCAAGAATGTAACACCTCTGGTGTTACGAGCTCACTTAGCACCTAGGTTAGACCTAAGAGAAATCAGCCAATAAATTTTCGGGTTTTAAAACACACATGTAATGATGAGTGAGTCTTATGTGGTTCGCTTTGATGGACTAAACTAAATATCTAAGTTAATTCACTTAGTGCATAAAAGTATTTAAAAATGTCCAATAACGATTCTAGCAAGTACATGACGAATGGCTTGTTCTGTTGGATTGAGCATAAAAACAATTTTTATAAACAAAGTAAAATATAACTTGTATTTAGAACTTAAATAAAATTTGAAGTGCAAGTTAGTAGTTGAGAATGCATTTTTTGTTTTGGTGAGTAAATGTTGTTCAATAGTATACTGAGAGCTTCGAAATCGAATCCGTAATTCAAACTAGAACGTTTCATTCAATTGGCGGGGCAATGAACTTATGTTGCGGATACCATTTTTGGTAGAGTATTTGGGCCAAAATAGCTAAAGCATGCTTAAGTATCCCGCTTCATGTGTTAGTATGTAGTGCGGGCTAATGAGTGAAATATTCGTTGGGTGAAATTAATAATGTTTGGGCATCCCAAAATTTTCGATAAAAGTGGTAGTAGCTGTTAGTCTAAAACTGAGCCTTAACTTTAAAATGTTGGTAGGCAATGCCATTTTGACAAATTAATTATAGAAAATCTAGTTAAACACTAGTGCTATATTTTTATTTAGTGGGTTGCACCAAACTAAGTACGTTGTGATGATATGGTGGTTGGTATGTTTGGAGCTTGTTTTGGCCACTAAATAATTACGTTAAAACATCAAGAAAATGAAACGGGTTCGGTCATTGGGCCTTTGGCCGCGGTAGCAGTGAACAACAAGTCAAGCAAGCACGCGCGCGGGCAGGTAGCATAGCGCTGAGCTCACACTTAAGCCGGTGACCGCTCGACCCACCTCTGCGGCGTCATTACTCCGCATGCACGCTCCGTCGCCTCAGTGCCACCATCGTCACGGGCATGCGACGCTCACTAGCCAACACCGGGCTGCTCTCCTCCACCTCATCGAGCTACAACTGCTACTCGTTTCACCTACCCCTGTGTTCATGCTCACGTGGAGGCCGAGCCTCACGCTGCTTCCCCTTCCCTCTCTTTTTCTGCTGTCATGGAGGAGGCACCCTAGCTCCAGTCCGCCCATCGCCCCACCCCCTCGCGAGCACGTGCGAGCGCTCTGTAGGCCCACAGCGCTGCCCCTCCCGAGCCCCGCGTTGCCCCATGTCGTGTCCCCCGCTGTGGTTGTGTCACCACAACCATCCCCGGTGCGCCGTGGCCGCCCGTCGTCACCTCCCCTGCCACGGCCGCATGTGGCCACCATGTCGAGCTCCGCCTCAGTCCGTGCCATGGCCAGGCGAGCTTGGTCATGGCCGCGCACCTCCTCGCTGAAAACTCTAGTTTGATTTTGGTGAATTGATGAAACCCTAAGTGCTAACCTAGTTTATCAAGTGATCATGAGTTAGGTAGCACATTCCAAGTGGTGAAGCAAATGAAGATCATGACATGATAATGGTGATGCCATAGTGATGATCAAGTGCTTAGACTTGAAAAGAAGAAAGAGAGAAACAAAAGGCTAAAGACAAAAGTATAAGTGGTAGGAGCCATTTTTGTTTTGGTGATCGAGACACTTAGTGAGTGTGATTATATTTAGGATCGATAGCCGTACTATTAAGAGGAATGAAACTTGTATCGAAATGTGGTTATCAAAGTGCCACTAGATGCTCTAACTCATTGCCTATGCATTTAGGATCTAGTGGAGTGCTAACACCATTGAAAACATTTGTGAAAATATGCTAACACATATGCACAAGGTGATACAATTGGTGGTTGGCACATTTGAGCAAGGGTTAGAAACTTCACCGATGGAGTGTCTACCCGTAGAGTGCGGACGGTCCGATGGTGCCATCAGCGCCCTATATAAAGAAGACAGGGTGTCACAGAGTGCACCAGACGCTGGTCTTAACTGGACCAGAGCGTTCGGTCAATGGAAGCAGTGAAGACGCTGGCGTCGGTCTTTGACCAGACACTAGGTCACTTCATGATCGGATGCTGGCTGGCTGCGTCTGGTCCTACTAACGTGGTAGCGCACAGAGGAGATAGTGAGTGCTTGGACGCTAGGTGAGTCCAGTCGAGCATGACCAGACACATCCGGTCGTGAGTGGAGGCTTACTGGAAATGGCCGGACGTTGGGGTCCTACATCCGGTCATGATTCAACTGACGTGTCTGGTCATAGCTAGAATCTTACTAGAAGTGACCGGACGTTGGGGTCCTACGTCCGATCGTGGCACTGTGCTGCATCCGGTCATCACTTGACCATTGGGATCGGGCGCTCAGTATTTAAAGAGAGAGATGACGTGGCAGTCATATGTTGATCGGACGCTGGAAGGGTACGTCCGGTCGATCTGACCAGAGCGTTCGGTCACCATGTGTTGTACCCAATGAAGGGGTACAATGACTCTATTTCGTGGAGGCTTCTATTTAAGCCCCATTGTCGGCTCTAGCTCACTCTCTTGGTCATTTGCATTGACATAGAAACCTAGTGAGCTTAGCCAAAGCTCTTCCACTTATCTCCATCATAGATTCAATATTTTTGTGAGATTGGAAGTGAGTCCAAGTGCATTGCTTGAGTGTTTGCATCTAGAGGCACTTGGTATTCGTTCTTCGCTACGTGATTCGCTTATTACTCTTGGTGGTTGCCACCACTTAGATGGCTTGGAGCAGCGAGGATCATCGAGCGGAGGTTGTTGTAGAAATTTTTAATAGGCTATTCATCCCCCTCCAGCCATTAGGACCTTTCAAGTGATATCAGAGCTGAGGTCACCGTGATTTGAGGCTTAACAACCTTCGGTGTAAAAATGGCTCAAATCAACAACACCAAGAAGCCACCTTAATTTGATGGCTCAAACTATCCCTATTGAAAGGCTAAGATGACAACTTATATCAAGTCAATCAATAGGAAGGCTTGGAAGGTCGTAGAGACCAGGATTGAGATTGATGATGAAGAGGCTCCCACCGCTGTCGAAGAAATACTACTCCAAAATAATGGCATTGCTCTTAGTGCCATCCATGATGCTTTGGATGAGAGGACATTTGAGCAAATCAAGTACATTGAGAGAGCTCATGAGGCATGGAAGAAATTGGAGGAATCATTTGAGGGCACCCAAGCCATGAAGGGTGCAAAGACATACATTCTCAAGGAAAAGTTTGCAAGCTTCAAGATGAAAGAGGATGAGAGTATGCCGAAGATGTTTCATAGGCTTCAAGTGCTTGTCAATGATCTCAAAGCACTTAGAAAAATGGTGAAGGACAAGGACTTCTTCCACAAGTTCTTAAGATGCTTACCTTCAAGATTTGGCACATTAGTCACTATTCTAGTAAGGAGTGGTTTGGACATCATGACACCAAACCAAGTGTTGAAAGATATAATGACCGATGATACATATAGAGGTGACAATGAGAAGGAAGAAAAGAAGGAGAAGAAAGATGACAAGAAGGATGACAAGAAGAAGAGTGTGGCATTCAAGGCCACATCATCCAAGGGCAAGGCAAAGCAAGAAACATCAAGTGAAGATGATAGTTCATGGGATGATGATAATGAAAAGCTGGCTATCTTAGTCAAAAGATTTGGCAAGTTTATGGTGAAGAAGGGCTATCGTGCTAGAAGAAAGAAATCTTCATCCAAGAACAAGGAAGAGTCAAGAAGGTGCTTCAATTATGGAAGCAAGGATTATCTTGTTGCTCAATGTCCATACAATAGTGACAAAGATGATGATAAGAAGAACAAAAAGAAGGAAAAGAAGGAAAAGAAAGAGAAGAGGAACAAGATGACCTTCATGAAGAAGAAGGGTGGTTCGTATGTGGTCACTTGGGATAGTGATGCTCCCTCAAGTGCTGATGATGATAGTGACAATGACAAAACCACCAAGAAGAAGGCACTTGCAAGCATTGCTATCAATGAAAAGCCTTCTCTCTTTGACACTTCATCATGCTTCATGGCTAAGGCCACTAAGGTACAGATTTATGATGATGGAAGTGATGAAGAACATGATAATGAAAATGATAGTGATAGTGATGATAATGAACCTACTAAGGATGAACTATTTGACATGCTAGAAGATTCTAAAGAACACTTTGACATTAAGAGAAGGGAATGCAAAAGCTTGCGTAAGGAACTAAAAGCCCTTAAGTAAGCCTTTGATGAGCTCAGTGCAACTCATGAGAGGCTAGAGGAATCCCATGAGAAGCTTGGCAAGGCTCACAAGAAGCTTAAAAAATCTCATTCCTCATTGCTTAATGAACAAAATAAAAAGAAGAATGTTAAGACTTGTGATATAGGCTTAACTTGTGATATAATTGATGAATCATTATCTATGCCTATCATTGTTGCTCCCGCTAACCCTTTTTGTAGTACTTCTACTTCCACCTTATCTAGTAGTGATGCCTCACTAATGGTTGAGAATGAGAACCTCAAAAAGGAGGTCAATAAGCTCACTCACACCTTGGCTAAGGCCTATGGTGGTGAGGACCGCTTGCTTATGTGCTTGGGTAGCCAAAGAGCTTCTCTCTACAGAGAGGGATTGAGCTATACCCCTAAGAAAGGCAAGGCGGCCTTTGCTCCTCACAAGACTAGTTTTGTGAAAAACAATGGTCAGTTTTGCACTAGTTGCAAGCAAGTTGGTCATAAAGAGCATGAGTGCAAGAACAAAAGCAAAAATACTAATATATCCTCAATTAAGCTTGATTCTTTATATATGCTTACCAAGGGTGCAAATGGTGTAAAGGCTAAGTTCATTGGTAAACCATGGATAGGCTCAAAGAAGAAAGCCATTTGGATGCTAAAGAGCTTGGTCACTAACCTTCAAGTACCTAAGCAAGTTTGGGTTCCTAAGAAGAATTGATCTTCTTTTATAGGGCAATTATAAAGCCGGATGAAGGCATTGAGTTTTTGATAGTGGGTGCACTCAATATATGACTGGTGATGCAAGAATGTTCTACTCAATCTACACCAATGGCAATGATGGTTATGATAGTATCACATTTGGTGATAATAGCAAAGGCAAGGTCAAGGGGCTTGGTAAGATTACAATATCCAATGATATGAGCATTTACAAAGTGTTGCTAGTAGAGAGCTTAAACTTCAACTTGCTATCTATGGCTCAATTGTGTGATCTTGGATTCAAATGCATATTTGGGATAGATGATGTAGAGATCATAAGTGTAGATGGCTCTAACTTGATCTTCAAAGGCTTTAAATATGAGAATCTATACTTGGTTGATTTCAATGCTAGTGAAGCTAAATTATCTACATGTTTGTTCACTAAGTCTAGCATGGGTTGGTTATGGCATTGAAGGCTTGGTCATGTTGAAATAAAACAATTGAATAGATTGGTTAAGCATGACTTGGTTAGAGGCTTGAAAGATGTTGTGTTTGAGAAGGATAAGCTTTGTAGCTCTTGTCGAGCCAGCAAACAAGTTGGAAACACACATCATAAGAAAAACATAATGAGCACTAGTAAAGCATTTGAGTTATTGCACATAGATTTGTTTGGGCCAACTTAATACACTAGCATTGGTGGCAACAAATATGGCATTATGATAGTAAATGATTATACTAGATACACATGGGTATTCTTTCTAGTGGACAAAAGTGATGTGTTTGCAACATTCAAATCATTTGTCAAGGGCATTCACAATGAGTTTAAAACAACCATCAAGTGAGTTAGAAGTGACAATGGTAGTGAGTTCAAGAACACTAGAATTGATGAGTTGTGTGATGAATTTGGAATTAGACATCAATTCTTGGCCAAGTACACTCCATAATCAAATGGCCTTGTTGAAAGCAAGAATATAACACTCATTGATATGGCAAGGTCTATGCTTAGTGAGTACAATGTGAGTCAATCCTTTTGTGCTAAAACTATCAATACGGCTTGCTATTGTAGCAACCGTCTCTATTATCATCCATTGAAAGAGAAGACACCATATGAGCTCTTGAATGGTAGAAAGCCCAACACTACATATTTTCGGGTCTTTGGTTGCAAATGCTATATCTTGAAGAAAGGCACTAGATTGGGCAAGTTTGACAAGAAATGTGATGAAGGATTCTTATTTGGATACTCAACCACTAGCAATGCATATAGAGTTTAGAATTTAGATAGTGGTACTCTTGAGGAAGTTCATGATGTTGAATTTGATAAAACCAAGGGTTCACAAGAAGACAATGAGAACTTGAAAGATGTTAGAGGCATTCAACTTTCAAATGCCATAAAGAATATGGATGTTGGTGAATTAAGACCTAAGCAAGTGAATGATGATGAAGATGATCAAGTACAAGTGCTCTCTAACTCAAATGTGCAAGATGATACAACTCAAACTAGTACAAGTGGCTCTCATGACAATGAACAAGATCAAGTGGCTAGTACATCATCTCAACCTAATGATCAAGTAAATACAATCAATCAAGTTCCAATCCTCCAACCAACCAATATTGCAAGAGATCATCTATTGGAGACTATAATTGGTGATATTTCTAGAGGTGTACAAACAAGATCTAGATTGGTTTCATTTTGTGAATATTTCTCATTTGTGTCATCTATTAAACCAAAGAAGATAGATGAAGCATTGAAGGATGTTGATTGGGTGAATGCTATGCATGAAGAATTGAATAACTTCACAAGAAATCAAGTATGAGAATTAGTAGAGAGACCAAAGGGACATAATGTGATTAGAACAAAATGGGTCTTTAAAAACAAGCAAGATCAAGATGGGATAGTAGTAAGGAACAAAGCAAGATTGGTAGCACAAGGATATACACAAGTTGAAGGTCTTGACTTTGAAGAAACATATGCCCTGGTTGTTAGATTGGAAGCAATTTGAATCTTGCTAGCCTATACGTGTGCCCACAACATCAAGCTTTATCAAATGGATGTTAAGAGTGCATTTTTCAATGGTTACATCAATAAAGAAGTATATGTTGAGCAACCTCTCGGTTTTGAAGATGACAAAAAGCTCGACCATGTGTACAAGTTGAAGAAGGCATTGTATGGCTTGAAGTAAGCACCTAGAGTATGGTATGAGAGATTGAGGGACTTCCTACTCTCTAAAGGATTCATGATGGGGCAAGGTTGACACCACTCTTTTCATTAAGAAGATTGGAAAAGATTTATTTGTGTTGCAAATCTATGTTGATGACATAATATTTGGATCAACCAATCAAGACTTTTGTGAAGAGTTTGGAAAGATGATGGCTAATGAGTTTAAGATATCCATGATTGGAGAGTTAAGTTACTTCCTTGGTCTTCAAATCAAGCAATTGAAAAATGGTACTTTTATGAGTCAAGACAAGTATATCAAGGACATGATCAAGAAATTTGGCATGAGTGATAACAAAGCCATTAGCACACCAATGGGAATAACTGGCAATTTGGATAGTGATGCAAGTGCAAATATGGTGGATCAAAAATTGTATCGGTCTATGATTGGAAGCCTACTCTATGTGACCGCATCAAGGCTGGATGTCATGTTTAATGTATAGATGTGTGCAAGATTTCAAACCTCACCAAGAGAAAGTTATTTGAAGGCTACAAAGAGAATATTGAGGTACTTGAAGCATACACAAAATATTGGTTTGTGATATCCCAAAGGAGCAAAGTTTGAGCTGGTTGGTTACTCCGACTCATATTATGCAGGATGCAAGGTTGAAAGGAAGAGCACCTCGGGCATATGTCAATTGTTGAGAAGATCACTTGTTTCATGGACATCAAAGAAGCAAAATAGTGTTGCATTATCAACCGCTGAAGCCGAATACATATCCGTCAGTAGTTGTTGTGCATAAATACTTTAGATGAAGACCACTTTGAGTAACTTTGGAATCAAGTTCAAGAAAGTGCCATTGCTGTGTGACAATGAGAGTGCAATCAAGTTAACCAACAATCCGGTTCAACATGCAAGAACAAAGCACATTGATGTCCTCCACCATTTCATAAGAGATCACCAACAAAAAGGAGATATTTGCATTGAGAGTGTAGACACCGAAGATCAACATGCCGATATATTCACTAAGCCATTGGATGAGAAAAGGTTTTGCATACTAAGGAATGAGTTGAACATATTGGATTTCTTAAATATGTGTTGATGCACCTCCCCACTTATATGACATGCCTCTTCTTTGAGCAATCCAAGGTAGAAGTTGATTGACATGACATACATCCTTGCTAAGGACATGTTTAGTGCATCTAGTCATTTTTCACATTTAATAGACTCATTCATGAAAATCAAATGAATTTGATGAGTATATGGTACCACTATTGCTTCTATGCTTATTTTGATCTAGTGGTAGCATATGACATGTTTGTGGGCTTATAAACCTAGTGTTTGATCTAGAAAATGAGCTCTAAGTGTTTAACTCAACATGGTACAAGAAGGTGTGAAGAAGCTTGTTCTTGGATCAAACTGAGTTAAATATCTTTGGCAAGTATTCTAGATTGAACCAAATTTAGAAAAATGATCCTTACCCCGTTGATTGACATTGATACTCTCAACCTATCCACATTTTGAACATTTGTGGTCTTTGATGACAAAGGGGAGAAAAACAAAGATATTAGTGATACTAGTACATGGGGAGAAAAAGAAAGATATTAGTAAAAAGACAACAAAAAAATAAAGATATAAGTGATAGGGGGAGAGATATAACAAAGGAAGGGGATCAATTAAAATTTTGAGCACATAAGTAGGGGGAGCAAGCTCATGAACTTGTATGGTGTATTTGAATGTGCATTTCATATGTTTGCTTGTATGGCATAAGTTTTAAATTTCAATATCCATGCTTGTGTGGTGTATGCTAGTTGTAGGTTTGAATGATGAAATGAAAAAGTAGCATGCATAGGTTATCTAGTGATTTCATTTCCAAGTGGTATCGAGCTAACCTTGGTGCTAAGGATGGTATATTGGTGCACTCTGATTGGTATCATGCTTCAAATGTCCATCTTTTATACCCTAGCATCATTTGGTAGTTATTGTCTCCTATATTTTCTATCTAAGCATATGTGCAAGCTACAATCCAAACTCTTAGCACATATGTAGGGGGAGCAATTGCTAACATATGGGATTTATAAAACTTATCCATATCCTTTTACACATGGTAAATAAGCTTGGGCAAGCAACATGGATTCAAATGAATTTCAATTCATATCTTTGTAAAAGGGTTGTCATCAATTACCAAAAAGGAGGAGATTAAAAACTCTAGTTTGGTTTTGGTGAACTAATGAAACCCTTAGTGCTAACCTAGTTTATCAAGTGATCATGAGTTAGGTAGCACATTCCAAGTGGTGAAACAAATGAAGATCATGACATGATGATGGTGATGCCATGGTGATGATTATGTGCTTGGACTTGAAAAGAAGAAAGAGAGAAACAAAAGGCTCAAGGCAAAGGTATAAGTGGTAGGAACTATTTTTGTTTTGGTGATCGAGACACTTTGTGAGTGTGATCACATTTAGGATCGATAACCATACTATTAATAGGGGTGAAACTCATATCGAAATGCGGTTATCAAAGTGCCACTAGATGCTCTAACTTATTGCATATGCATTTAGGATCTAGTGGAGTGCTAACACCCTTGAAAACATTTATGAAAATATGGTAACACATGTGCATAAGGTGATACACTTGGTGGTTGGCACATTTGAGCAAGGGTTAGAAACTTCACTAGCGGAGTGTCTACCCGTAGAGTGTGGACAGTCTGACGGTGCCATCAGCGCCCTATACAGAGAAGATAGGGTGCCACAAAGTGCACCGAACATTGGTCTCAACTAGACCAGAGCATTCGGTCAATGGAAGCAGTGAAGACGCTGGGTCACTTCATGACCGGACACTGGCTGGCTACGTCCGGTCCTACTAACGTGGCAGTGCACAGAGAAGACAATGAGTGATCAGACACTGGGTGAGTTCGGTCGAGTATGACCAGACGCGTCCGATCATGAGTGGAGACTTACTGGAAATGACCAGACGCTGGGGTCCTACGTCCGGTCATGATTCAACTGACGTGTCCGGTCACAGCTAGAACCTTACTAGAAGTGACCGGACATTGGGGTCCTACGTCCGGTCGTGGCACTATGCTACGTTTGGTCATCACTTGACCATTGGGATCGGGCGCTCAATATTTAAAGAGAGGGGTGATGTGGCAACCATCCATTGACCGAACGCTAGAAGGGTGCGTCTGGTCGATCTGACTAGAGCATCCGATCACCCTGTGTTGTGTCCAGTGAAGGGGTACAATGGCTCTATTTTGTGGGGGCTTCTATTTAAGCCCCATTGCTGGCTCTAGCTCACTCTCTTGGCCATTTGCATTGACATAGCAACCTAGTGAGCTTAGCCAAAGCCTTCCCACTCATCTCCATCATAGATTCAACATCTTTGTGAGATTGGGAGTGGGTCTAAGTGCATTCCTTGAGTGTTAGCATCTAGAGGCACTTGGTGTTCATGTTTCGCTGTGGGATTCGTTTATTTCTCTTGGTGGTTGCCACCATCTAGACGGCTTGGAGCGGCAAGGATTGTCGAGCGGAGGTTGGTGATTGTCTTTAGTTCCGATCGTAGTGATTGTGTGGGGTTCTTGACCTTTCCCCGATGGAGATCCAAAAGGTACTTTAGTGAATTGCCCATGGCATGTATAATCCTCATCTTGTGTTGGTTGTGCGGCACCCTATTGAGGGTTTGGCGTGTGATGCCAATTAGCGCATGAACCTCCAAGTGAGTGAATCACCATAACGAGGACTAGCTTGCTGGCAAGCAAGTGAGCCTCGGTAAAAAATCATTGTGTTATCATTTGATTTCAAGGTGATTGGTCTTCATTGGTATTCATTCTTGTGATTGATTGGCTCATTCCTCGACACGGTGGTATAACCATCTTGCTCACTCTCTCTATATTACCACAAACTAGTTGTCAAGCTCTTTAGTGTAGCTAGTTGTGAGAGCTTGTTAGTTTGGTTAGTGTGGCTCTTTAGTTAGCCTTTGAGAGCACACTAACTTAGTATAGTGACGTAGTTATTGTATGGATAGAAACTACATAAACTAGAATTATGGTAGGTGGCTTGTATTTTTAGTAGGCTAGCCCAACACTCGCTTTGCCTCATAATTGTCTAACCGGTTTGTTAAGTGTTGTTGTAGAAAATTTTAATAGTCTATTCATCCCCCTCTAGCCATTAGGACCTTTCACCCACACCGCTCCGTCTCTACTGTAGCACCCAGCAGCGTTGTCCTACGCGAGCCCAAGCTTGGCCACCACCGCTGTTGTCGCACCAGTCCGCTGCCGCCTCGCCGCTACGCGCATGGCAGGTGCTCCACCAGCCCCGCCCGGTCATGTTGTTGCCGTCCACGGGTACGGTCAGAGCCGCTGATGCCCCACGCGCCGCCCCATGATAGCACCACCGCCGGTGAGCCGTCCTATCGGTCGGCGGAATGTTTCCCCTACCGTGCTCTGTTTTTAAGGAGGGAGAAGGTGAGAAAGTGTAAATAGAAACTAATATAGGGTTCTAAGTGTATTAACGTGACTCACATGAATAGTGTATGCTAGACTGTGGATCGGTTTGGTAAAACTATAGGGTCCTTTCTGCAAAAATGCGCGCCCGTGCCCAGGCCATGCCGCGTGTGCTGGCCTGTTGGGCCACTCGTCCTACGCCTCTATGGCCGTGGCCTGCTCGGCGCCCCGCCTGGGCCGCGTGCGTGTGCTGTGTGCCTAGGCCGCGCGTCCGCGTGGGCCGATTTGGTGCCCGCTGGCCCTTTTAGTTTTCTAAAGCAATTGCTAATTTAGTTTCAGAAATAAACTTGTAAAATCAATATAAATTTGTGTAGTTGTCCAAAAATTATGAAACTAATTTTGTTAAGTTCCTAAAATCATGATCTATCTATTAGCGTAATTGGTTCATCTAGTTTTAAAATGTTTCCAGGGTTGCCCTAATTATTTTAAAATGTTTAGTATTGTTAAAATATTAACTTTTAGGAATTTCTGTGATAAATCGATGATAGTGTTGACTCTAAAAAATTCACAGTAAAGTACTAATATTATTAGCTGCTCGCTGTAATTTTTGTAGCTCTAGAATAATTAGTTTGCTAGATAGATAATGATGCCCTATTTCGAATAAAGATTAAACCGATAGAATGGAATAACAAAACAACTGGGTTTGTATAACTAAAACACTTGTTGGGAAATTACACCTTTCTCGACGATGTTGATATGCAGATTAGTACGTTAATCATCAGAGCTAGCTTGTTAGTTCATAGTATGTACCCTATTTTAAAAGTTGTTGTTGTTGCCTTGTTAATTAATTATTGTATCATCTCTACATCGCTTTGCATACCATAATAGGGACGATGATGGATCGATGGTATCAAACAGAGTAGCTAAAAAGATGGTACCAGGGATCAGGACACAAAGATTGAATACTAACTTTTGGTTATATTTTACCCAGACAAGCCCCGGTGCATAACCCCTATTATTCTGCACTTTATCTTTTGCTTGTGCATTAAGTTTTAAGGAGTTAAATGGAACCCACTTGCATATATATCTTTATCCTATGAGTCTTACTAGTATGACAGGATCATGTAGATTGCTATACTATAAGATTCTAGTAGAAGCCGAGTGATTGCCTCTCATGAGAAATAGGAAATATATTATTGTTGTTACTATGTTATTATCACCTGGAATATATATATATATATATATATATATATATATATATATATATATGATAATTGGAGATCGGGCGGAATGGTACTTTGGATCTAGACTTGGTTTGGCATTCGAGCGAGGCTCGGATTGCATTTGTTCTGCCTATGTCGGTTAAAGACCAGTCGTTGCATTGGGTTCTAGGCAGGTCACAGACTTATTATCCCGAGCACATACTTGTGTATGGGCGCAGAGAAGGCTTGTTGCTCTCTTGTCGTGGGTTCTGGCTCTTTTTGGACCGACTAATTGGAGACGAGAATGGTGGAGGTCTAAGCACCGCACTGAGTCCGAGACTTAGGAGCGGGGGCTTAGAGTCCAAGTTTGGACAGGGACCTAGACCTCATGACAGGAGAGTGGCGGGTTAGTCCTGCTTGTGCCTAGGGTACAAGCGGGGTGTGTGTTTTGGGGTACACAGCTGGGCACATTGATTCACAAATCATCGGCGATTTGGTATGACTTGTCTATAGTCTAGCAACGTAGTAAGAACTAGAAGATAAAAGATGGTAAAATAATTCTAATTGCTTACCACCTGTTTGAAAGTAGCACAGGTGCTTACATAGAATGGTTAGTTAATGACTAATGATGACTGCTAATAAAATTGAATATAAGGACGCACGTTTAGTAATGCTCATATAGATGCAATAAACCCACAAGCCAGATAGCCTTGCATATCCTTGGAGTCTTTTATTTTCTCCTATCGGGTAAGTCTTGCTAAGTATAATTAAGTACTTAGGGTTTTATTTCTCCCTATTTTAGGTAACAGACGGATGCTAGAGCTGACTCTTGTGTGTGGATTCCTCCTGATGGGCTCAGAGAGGATTCCTTTACGCTATGATCATAGTCTTTATTTATAACTCTCATTTATTGTTTTATAAATGTAAGTTTTATAATCTATTGTCATAGTTTATATATCAATGCTTCATCATATCATGAATAAATATTTATTTCCGCTGTAACTCTGATCACATGTTTATATTCCACTGTTAAATTAAATAATTCATAACTCTAATAGCATGGGTATATTTCGCTGTTATAATCAACAAATATTATACTCTGATGCTGCATGAAAAGTGATGTAAGAAATGATTTAAGAATGTTGTAAGCTTTATTCTCTCATTTATGATCCTGATGGAAAAATGTTGATTTTTGGTTCTCCCTTGAGGTGTGCTCGACGGAACCGTGTAATTGAGTGTCTTTCCTTGTGTACTTAGTGTCTAATGGAAGATAAGTACTCCTAGGAGGCATTAGATTAGGCGGTTCTACCACAACGAACCATCCCCAGCTATCATTATTCTCCTTCTTAACCAAAGCAAATGCCCAAGAAACCAACTTGTTGTTTGCGTCATAGGATATGGCTATAAGAAGTGTGCCCTGGTATTTGCCAATCAAGAACGTACCATCAATAGAGAAGACGAGACGACAGTGCCTAAAGGCCTCGACACACTGAGAGAAGCACCAAAAAGCATGGAAGAATATCTGCCTCCCATCCTTCCATGCATTTAGTTTTAGGATGTACTCATAATGCATGCCTGGATTCACCGCTTTGATTGCATTGGAAAGTACTGGCAGCTGCTCATACCTATCCTCCCAGTCTCCATATATCATCTTCCATGCTTGCTGCTTAGCCTCCAAGCTTTACCATAAGTTATCACATAACCTCTATACAACGCCTCAACGGTCCTGATAATTGTCCTACCCTTCATGTTGGGTTCTCTCTACAATATTCCCATCAACCACTTGGCAATGAGGGTAGATGTCAACTACTGATGCTTCAGTGTCAGCACATGGTCAGCACAATTATGTGGCCTGACAACTTTTGTGATCTTCCACTTTCTAGTGACCTTTTGCTTCCTTGCACAAACCCTCAATGGGCAACGTTCCTTGTCACACACAACTATGTAATGGTGCTTCACATATGAATGCAAGACCTTATAAAGTCTCTTTCATATCACTATAAATGCCTACAACCACCTCTTCAATGCAGGGAGGTCCTTGAATACCCTCCCATTCTCAATTACCATGTTAGGGCTAGCCTCAGGAGCTTCTATGAGCTCATCATCACGTCCTTCTGCACACGCCTGATCGGAATGAGCAAGATCGCTGAACTCGTGAACTCTTGGATCATGGCGGTCAGGAAAGATACGCCTCAGCATCTCAACATCACTCTCTGTCAGCTCTCCAATAGGGCGATCATCATCAGAATCAAGAGCCCTTGCCATCTCATATGGCTCCGAATCATTCATAATTTCAACACTATTGAAGCCACGGAATCCATCTTCACAGTGCACTTGTGTAGCAACAGGGGGCACATCCACATTGTCGGGAATGTCTCCTGCAACATAAGTAGAAAAATAAGGAAAGAATAAAAGAAATGGATGTAAGGAAGGGGGTAAGCTCCCAATAACCATGCAGATAAGACACTTACTTGGATGATTCTGTGTCAAAGGGATCTCATGAGGAGGATCTACCACAACATCATGAGTCTGACAAGCATCTTCAACTACCTCATTGGGGGCAGATTGAGCATCAGAAACCATAGGTGCAACCTCCACATCCATATCAGGTTCTAGGACAAGAAGGTCAAAGTGTGCCCGCTGACCCATTGGTGGGGAAAACCCATGAGGGATGGGATCAACTAACACCCAATGCACAACCACGTCCAAACATTGCAGATGGCTCTTTATAGCCGATCTCACATAGTTCTCCCACTGATCCGCACACCCAATTGGGAACATTCGCCTAAGGATGTTGGGAGAACCTAGGTGCAGTACACCCTCAACTGCAATACCATCATCATATCCAAGGCAATGCAACTCCTCCCAAGCCATTGCAATAATCTCACTAAATGAAGGCCTATCATTGAATAGCACAGGCATGCTTTGTATGTCAACAAACTCAACATATCCATAGCGACTGCATTCAACAGTGCCTCTATGATATATGGTCACTAGGTTGTCCATCTAGTTCAAACACATAATGGAACACATGTCCTTTAGTCCAAATTAGACGATAGATAGTACCTAACAAGTACTTTCTAACTACAAACTAAGTAAATAAGATAATAACTATGTATATATATAGTGCACTCATAAAATAGCTATGTCTATGTACCTATGTATATATGTTTCTATCTATCTACATATCTAACTATATCTATGTACCTATGTATCTATGTTTCTATCCATCAATATATCTATCTCACTAGATCACTAACTAAATCAACTACCTGAGTCATCACATTAACTAGTAAATAACAAATAATCGAACTACTACATTACAATCAAAGCTAAGTACCTATATTGCATATTCACAATTTTTACCAGGCACTGCAGGGCTCGAGGATGGCGTGGGCTCGGGCGGGGATGGCCGCTGAGGGTGCGGACGGGGCTGGGGACGGTAGGCGCAGGAGCGGAGACATGGGCGGGGACGACCGCCGAGGGCGCGAGCATGCGGGCTCGAGCGCTGTGGCACGGGGGCGGGCAGGGTAGCGTGGGCATGGGCGGGGATGCTGCGGCAGCGGTAACGGCTTGGTAGAGAGAAAGAGAGGAAGAGAGAACGGAAGGGAGGGCCCATACGTAAGAGAGGGCTTGACGTCAGAATTGTTGGCGCCGAGCTCGGCGCCAAGATCCACGGTGCCGAGCTAGCTGCCATGTCAGCGTCCACGCCACCAACGTGGCGCTGAGCTCGACGCCAGAATATATAATGCTGAGACGTGTAACCTCAGCGCCACCATCGATGGCGCCGAACTAAGGGTCTAGATTTTGAAATCATACCTCCAGGGGCATATTTGTGATTTTTTTTCAAAAAAGGTCTAAAAATAAAAAAATTGGGCGTGGCGGCCGACGAAGGAGGTGAGGTGAGGTGAGGTGGGGGCGAGGATCGGTGCGTGTTCGGCACGGATGCATATTGGATACGGATAAAAAAGGGTTAATTCGATCCATGCCATTATAACTTCTTCGTTTATGAAGAATGTCATTACTATTTGTCTATTTGGAAGTATGTCATTATAATTCTTCGTTTCCCATAAAAATGCCACTGAATACGTAGACATAGCCTGGGCCTAGCTGCAGACGTATATGAAGACGTATACTTCATCTTCCCTATCACTGACATGCGGGTCCCACATGTCATCTTCTTCCTCATCTTCTCTGAATCTCTCTCTCCTATTCTCTCTCTCCATCCCGAGCGCCAGGCCGCCGCGTCACCATTGCCGGGCCTAGCCCGAGCTCCCCGACCTCCCACCATAGACCACCTTCGGTTCCATACGCTCCATCGTTGGCACCACAGCGACACCACGAGACCGCCCCACTGCTTCTTGTCGTCGATCTGTGCCCACAGCGCCATTGCCGCGCTCTCCCAAGCGCCACCGCCGCCATGGCCGCACCGGGGTCGAGCTCTTCGATTAGCCCCGAGACACCACCGTTCACTTCGCCGCTTCCTCCGTTGGCATCGCAAGGAGACAACGCATCCAAGCAGCAGCTCTTTGGCATCAATCCGTGCCTAGAGCACCTCCTTCCATCCTCACCGAATCTCGCCGTCGTCGCCAAGTTCTGCTCTGCGCAGCAACAGCCATGACCAGTACCCTTCCCGGTGTCATGGGCCCCACCAGTGTGTTCGCCGTGGACCGCTCCTCCTCTGCCACTCGCCGGCCTTCCTCGGTGACCGGAACACCAAGTCCGCCATGCGCCTCACGGCCACCGACCACCTCTGCTATGCATGCTGCTGCTGCTGCTCGTGGGCTACCGATGTGCTGCTGCTGCTATGCGTGCTGCTACTGCCGCTCGCGGGCTGCAGGCGTGCTGCTCGACGTGGACGTGGCTGTGGCCACGTCGGGATGGAGAGAGATGAGGAGAGGAGGAAGAAGAAGATGACATGTGGGGCCCACGTGTCAGTGACAGGGAGATGAAGTATACATCTTCGTATATGCCTGCAGCTAGGCCCAGGCTATGTCCATACGTATTCAGTGGCATTTTTATGGGAAACGAAGAATTGTAATGGCATACTTCCAAATAGGCGAATAGTAATGGCGTTCTTCAGAAATGAAGAAGTTATAATGGCATAGATCCAATTAACCCATAAAAAAGCCTACAGTCATGATGCTCGCTCATGATATACGGAGTGATTCTACGACTCTACCAATAGTAGTACCAAGACAACCAAAATTGTATGAGTTTTACTCAAATGTAGTTGCTTGATATTTTATTTTCTTGTCAGTTAAATTTTGCAGAACGTCACATGTATACTATCCGAACATCACAAAATACATCACAGAACATTATAAAATATATCATAGAACATCACATGTATTTTAGCAGCCACCTAAGAACATAACTGAACATTAAAATACATCACATAACATAATGGAACATTACATGTGTATCACTTGAACATCACAAAATACATCATAGAACATCACATATATACTACGTGAACATCACGACATTATAGAACAACATGTATATTATGCAAACATCAAAAAATACATCACAAAACATGACTAATGGTTAAGCAAACCATCAGTCACCTGCCACAGAGACAGACCCAAATTGTATACTCTCTCCGATCAAATTTAGGCACGTGAATTAAAGTCAAGCAACACAATGTTTATATTGCACATCAGTTATTATCGGAAGTAAGATGAATGCTAAATATATTGAATTAGAAATGCTTAATTTTTGATGCACGGATCTTAGAGCTTTTGATTGCACACCACTACCATCTGATCCCATTGTATAGGTGGAGACAAGGAACACATATGGGGAGATGAGGGTGCAGACAAAGACCTCACCACTTGTCAGAGTTAGGTTTCAGGCTTCGGGGGTTAGGGGCTACAGCGGAGGCCACCAGACCGGTGATAGCGGTTGGTAAGGTGGGGCGGCGGGCGGGGCGTCGCTCATCGGCGATGGGAGAGGCTGGTTAATAAGTTAGGCAATGCCGGCTAAAGGAGGAGGGTAAATTGACCGGAGAAAGAAAGTGTCCAGGATTAGCAATGGCGGTGGTGGTAGTGCGCCATCGAGGTTGGCGGAATACCATGAAGACGAGGGCTCTTGCCCTGACATAGGAGAATTCTCCTTGGATTTAGCGAGGGGTGGAGAAGGTGGCGGAGGAGCAAAAAAGGAGGAGGAGGCGTGTGGACAAGTCCAATCAATCTGCGCACATAGCTGATAGTGCTGCTCATCATATTGAATGGAGTAATTAGTAATATGAAAGATAAAGAAAAACTCATCTATAGTTATCATAAATAAATTTTGAAAGGAGCTTAGATAGACTTATAATAATTAGTATATTGAAGGGTGTGTAGATACGAAATTCTGAAGCTAGTTACATATGCTCAAGTTAAGTAGAAGTTAGAGTGCATGTTAGGATCACATTTCTATTAGCGAACTGCAATTAGAATTGTAGTTGTTTATATTTTTCAACTAATTATTTAAAGTGATAGGAAGTTTTACATGGTTTGCATCTTAAGGTGGCGGATGGTACATAAAATACCATATCAGTGATTCATGTGTCAGTGACACATGTTATGCTGGTGTTCCTTGTGATGGTAAAAAATTAAATGTCCCAAAGTGATAGGTGATCGTGATGGGTTCAATATAAGCTTTTGAATGTGTTTATAGGATGAGTGCATGAGTGTTTGTCAATGTGCATCTACATCATACTTCACACTATATTTTGTCATTAGTAATATAGATTAATAATCAAAGCTTGCGCCTTCAATAGTGTAAGAAAAACAATTCGTCAGACAAAACATAAAGTAACCAGTAGAAAAGTAGAGTTGTTTCTTCACTAGGTATTTACCCGTGGGTGGGCACGGAAAAAAAAAATTGATGCAGTTAGTCAAGTGAGGCAGGAGAGGGCGAGAGACACGAGCCGAGAGGGTGAGAGAAGGAGGGGAATCCCGTATTTGGGGTCGCACGGGTCCGATAGTCTGCCAGGTTGGAATGCCAGCTGCCAAAATAATTCCAGGGGGTTAGTTAAATGGTTTAGCAAACTTTAATATGCTGGTTAGACGGTTTTAAGCTCCTTGGGTGGACCGGCCAGAGTGCCAAATCTCAGGGGGTTACGTAATTTTTTTTTCTTTTCTGATGAAATGGTTTGGCAATTGGCACACAAAGAAGTCGTCTCTCTCCCTCCGGCTTTGTCAAGTGGTTTGTCGGATATCGAAGTCCGCCTCTCGATTGAAATTAGACGCCAATAACTGTCACTCGTGCATGACCGTGGCTGTGCCATTTGTCTGTGTAGTCTTTCCCTTCAAAATTCCGAAACTAGCGGCCAATTCACGGCGATTTCTGGCGTGGCATGATTAGTACAGCCCCAACTGGGCCGTTGATTTCTTTTTTTCATTGGTTGACTGACACTTGACAACTCTGTTTTTCTACACTAGGGTACCAGCGTTGAAGAAACGCTACCGCCTACAGGCAACACTACTACAGTCGTGATATCAGGTAGCACCGCTAAACCATCAACTTCGACCGACACATGAGCGTATCCGGCCACCAATGGTCGATGGCCCATCAGCCGCCGCCCGCGGCCCCGTTCTCTTCGGCCAGCTCAACTCAAACAGCTTCACAATTGATATGGACCCTGTCCCAAAACCGTGGACAAACACCTCTCGATTTCCAGCAGAATATGCGCGAATTCTGACCATTTCCCTGTACGGCCCCTGCTGAAAACTGCCGGCCCCACGCGGCCACGCCATTCGCCGAAGCGAACCAACGTTAAACAAAGTATCAGCCTGTTCGCTGGTTCGTATCGTTGCTGGTTCATAAAAAAAATACTGCTGACTAATTTATATGAGAGAAAAATACTATTCCAGCTAAAATTTACGATCATTTACGACATGCCACAGCCAAACGAACAGGCTATGTACACAGACCCATCAAACGAAGCAAATCGCTGGTACTTTTCCAAGAGCAGCACGTGGAGTCCTGGACTTTGCCGCATTCAGATTAAAAAAAAAGAAATGGAGGAATTTTGCCGCGTTCTAGACGAGTACGTTACTGGCAGCCCGGAGGAAACACCCAGGGTTGCCATCATTGTGCTCATCACTGCCCGGCCCCACACATGCCTATAGCCATCGCGCGCCTGGACCTCATCTCTGTTACTGCTGCTGCTCTATAAAAGTGCCGCGAGCCTCATCGGCACGCCTCATAGTCATAGACACGCTAGCTTCGCAGTAGCTTGCAGTCTTCGTCCTTGTCTCTCTCGGGATCCTGGATCCGAAGCCAAGTCCACGCAGCACGCGCGCGCGGATGAAGAAGAAGGGCGGCGGCTGCGGGTGCCTTGCCGCGCCGATGCGCGCGCTGTCGCGGGCGTGCGACTCGGCCTGCGACCTCTACGTGCGCGGCATGTCCGGGTGCGCGCGCGGTCTGCCGTCCGGGTCGTCCGCGGGCATCGTGGGGCGCGGCTTCGGCGGCTCCGGCGCCGCGTCCCTGCGCCTCCGAGTCAGCTCGGACAAGGCCGACGACCTTCTCCGCGCCGCGGCCGCGTCCAGCAGGCGCCAGCGCCGCGTCGCGGCCGAGCCGGCGGAGCCGGAGCCGGCGACGGTGGAGGCCGTCGGCTACGGGGCCGGTAAGATGCTGGGCAGCGCCGGAGGCCATGTCGGCTGGGCGGTGCCGGCCGTCAGGGCCCCCTCGCGGAAGAGGCCCGTGGCGGCGACCATGGACACCATCGCCGAGGATGCGCCGTGCGAGTTCGGCCCAGACGGCGGCGCCTGCGCTGTCTCCTCGATGAAGCCGTCGCGCCGCGGGGGTTTCGGCGCCGTCAAGGCGGGGAGCGACGACGTCTTTGCACGCTGACCCATGCATGGGTACTCAAGCTAGGAGGATCGCGCCCTGCCAGTGCAGAATTAGTCATCTCATGTGTCATGGCACCACTTTTCTCCTCGTTCTCGTCTCTAGCTTGACGTGTAAATTACTCTACGATAACTACGAGAGCAGTGTATCCTTAAGAAATTAAGTATAAACTATGCATGCGTGACGTACGTGATTGGCAGAAAATTTCCACAAGTACCGTTTTAAATGGTAGTATAACTTCAGCTTAAACACGCAATGCTACGCAGGAACTCTGGGTTTGATTTTGATTTTAGAGTAGTCTCGGTGGGAGTTTTATTTGCATTTAATATTATGACATATTAGTAAATTTAATGACTACATGAAAAAAGAGGAGTTTCATCTGAATGAAAAGCAGATGACCTCTCTTATGCGTTAAGCGATTGCATAAAGTCAGTCAAAATGGAGGTTTGCACTCCTATGTGCATGTGCATCGATCTCCACGCATAGTTCTCGAAGCTGCACAGTCTGAGACGGTGACATGATCCATCTGATGCTGAAATCCACGAATGAAGCGAGGTTTCTTTGCTTGCAGAGGGATGGGGGCAGCACGCGGTAACCTGGCTCCTATCTTCTCGACCCGTACGGGCTTTTTCTCCGCCCGTGCACGACATTTCTCGGTGGAGTCGGCGCTGATCGCGGCCGCGCAAAATTTTATCGTTTCCTCGGTAGAAAACGCCGCTACCTTTGTTTGCGAGCGCTCGTCACTTTCAGCGACGGCGGCTTTCTATGCGTTTCTCAATGATTGATGTGGAAGTGCAGTGACTTGGGGGCTCGTCACTGCCAGCGACGGCGGCTTTCTATGCGTTTCTCAATGATTGATGTGGAAGTGTAGTGACTTTCGGGACTAAAGTTTAGTTTCTGTCGCATCAAAAGTTCGGATGCTTATTAGGAGAATTAAAATAAATTAATTATAAAACTAATTACACATATGGAGACTAATTTACGAGATGAATCTATTAAGCCTAATAAATTCATCATTAGCACATATTTACTGTAGCACCACATTGTCAAATTATGGAATAATTAGACTTAATATATTCGTCTCGTAAATTAGTCTCAATCTATGTAATTAATTTTATAATTAGTCTATATTTAATACTACAAATTAGTGTCAAACATACATTGTGACAAGAACTAAAATTTAGCGCGTGGAACGGAGTTCTCTACACTGAGGTACCTGTCAGTCAGTCTGCCTACCTGCTTCACGAGATGGCTTCCCGGACGAAGGAATTGGCGCCGTGCCGTGTGCCGTGTGCCGTGTGCAGGTCGTCCGTGACGAGTGACGATTAAGGCCACGTTGGGCTGGCCAAAAAAAACGATAGATGCCGACGCTAATACTGATTTATTTTGAGAGGAAAAATACTGCTATTTCACTAAAACGGTACGACTCATAGGTTCAAGCGAACAGGGCCTAAGCTGGGCTTACCATTTGTCGACGATCAGGTGTGAGTGTGACAAAAGAAACCGTCGATCTGGAAAGTATGTAGAGTATCATTTTCTTTTGAAACGATGTAGTACGTAAGATTGGCAAATATTTCAATTGGTGCAACCGAAATCGTCCGTTCGGAGGCGAACACTTGTGCGTAGCAAAGGGCGAGTTAAATGGCTAAAAGTTTGTCACGAGTCTCTCGAAGAGAAACAAAATGTCTAGCTAAAGGATGTGTAAAGGAAAACGAGGCCATTCTTATCTAAAGGGCCTCGCGCGACCATGTGACGCCTTCTTCCTCCTTTTCGCTTGGTCCTTGGTCCTAGTTTGTAAGCCCCAAGGTGAATGGAGAATAGTACATATCGTGTATACATACATGTTCGTCAAAACAAATAGCATATGCAACTACAAATCATTTGATCGCACACGTTTGAACATTTTCCTTTCATCCAGGGAAATTTTGTTATACGGAGAAGAAAGAAGAAACTGATCTAGAACAGAATAATCGAGTGCATGCACCAGCTCCTGGCAGAGAGAGACGAGGGAGAACCGGACAAATGCTGCACAGATAAAATAAGTGTTGACTGTTGACACTCTCGTAGAGCGCTATCTGCTCGACCTGCGAACTCTTCACTTTGCCCTCGACCAATTCGATTGTTGTTATTGGAGAGTATAGGCCTTCACTCTTTAGAGACAGAGAGACAAAGAGGAGAACCGACGAAGATGACAGACAAGATCATGGGAGACAGACCGTTAGATTGCTTTGAGATTTTGGAGGAAGGGAAGTAGATTGGATTTGTCCATTTAGAAGATGTATGTCGTTTTAGTTCTATTTAAGTCAAACTTATCTAATTGTGATAAAATTTATAGGAAAAATATCAAAACTATCAAATTGTGAACAAATTTATAGGATAAATATTAATACTTTGTGTGTCCTAAAATATAAGAAATAATTAACATTTGTCCAAAGTCCAATTATTCAAAATTTGATAAAATTTAATTTATAGAGAACCGACATGGAAATTATAAAAAAAACATATCTCATTGATAGTGAAGGACCGGAAACGGCGACCAGAGGGGGGGTGTGAATGGGAGCCTCAAATTTCTTTCGAAATCTTCGACCACTGTCCCAACATCAATCCCCAAAAAGCATACACGAAAGACTTGATGACCACGACCCTAGAGAAGGGTGGATGCTCCCTCAGAACACAGCGGGTCACCACAGAGCAAACGGAACACAGATCGAAGCCCAAACGAGCAAACTCCCAAAAGAAAACAGCACTGCTCCTGCAAATATCGGACACGTCCGGTATTTTTGGACACGTCCGGTATCATCTCGGACACGTCCGGTATTTTCAGCAGCAAGCTGACCAAAAGAGAAAAATCTAAAACCCCGTCAAATGGTGTCCAAAAATCATGAAATTTTAACCATAGCTCTTTAGACACCAAGGGAAGGTCTCCACCAAATTTCAGCTCAAAACTCCAAAGTGAGAAATATCGGACACGTCCTAGATCATATCGGACACGTCCGGTATGAACGAGCAGATCAAATCAACTCCAAATGACTTGAAACTTTGCACAAGGGTTCACAAGCGAGTAGAAAGGCAACCTCTAAAGGATCATGGCCCGAAACAAACTCTAACTCCGTGAATCGAAGGAATTGAAGAATCCCTCAAAAAATAGGTCAAGAACTTAAATTGCTCGGATCTGCGATCTCGTGAGGAATTAGTGGATTTCCTTCGGTGGAAAGCTTCTACTCATGTCATTGATCGATCCAAGGCAACAAGAACGAACCAAAACCATCCCAAAACGAAGAAACGAGAGGGGAAACAAGAGGGGACAAAAGGAGCTCGTGAAGAACACCAAAATCATATCAAGAACACAACTAAATCATGAATCCCGGAGGGCATACGGTGGTTACGGCCACCGATTTCTTCAAAACCAAGTCACAATTTGAGTTGTGGACCTCTCTCATACATGGAAGCAAACTAGAGGAAGAAACCCTAAAGGAGAAAATGAAAACTGGAGGAGGTAAGGGAGATGGGGGCTCCCTCATCCTATTTAACAGGGCTATTACACATTCCCAGTTTTGCCCCTGGATACAAATGAGTTGAACCGCTAAGCCCAAGGGCGTTGTTGTCCAACCCGGTGTAATCTTGATCCGACGGCCACCGCGCCTTCTCATCGGTAGCTTCGCCTCGACGCGAACTCCCCGATGCTGCCACGTGCCGTCCGTCCCTCCTCGAAACCTCCGCCTGGGTTTTGAGGCACAAACCCGTAAACCGTCCATCCGATGGTTTTGAGGTCCAAACCATCAAACCGTCCGCGAGTAGCGTACTCCATACGCGTCCCCTGCCATCCGACGCGTGTCACTGCCGTCCTCGACCGGCCGGCCCGCCAAGTCCTCCTAAGCCTCGCTCGACTCACGCATCCGCCGTCTTGACCTAGTCAACACCGTCACTCCATGTCTTCTTGCACTTGTCGATGTCCCAAGTGTTAGCCACCGCGGCTAGTCACCCGGCCTCTGGGTCCTTCGGTCCAAGCCTCACTTCCGTCCTTCACCGCTCCCGGTCTATCGGCATGGCACGTCCTCCTTGACCTTCACCTCGCCGTCGACCACCGCATCCGAGCTCCACACCTGCACAACAAAAAGACATGTCGCACACATAGCTTTCGCCATGGTAGGGTTAGTCACCACTCAACCTACTTCGTGGATCACATTGACAATCACTCATCACAAAACGAACACACAAGGGTACTTATCAACCTTGTGTTCACAATCTCCCCCTTGATGAGTGCATTGTCAACACCAATACACGAACAGCTTGAGCAAAAGAAAAAGAAGAAGAAGAGAAAAGAAAGAACTCACCCAAATGACCAAAAGCCAAAGAAAAGCTAAGAAACGGGTCATTTGAAAATGAGCAAAACTTGGTCCCCAAAGACATGGGCAACGGCTCGACGCAACCAAGTGAAACAAAGCTAGCCCTCAAGAAGAGGCAACGGGCTCAACACCACTAGCAAAGCTCGAAAAACTGAAAAACTGCTAGACCCTCCAGAAGAGGCAAAGGCTCAACACATCTAGCAAAACACCTCAAATGCAACTCCCCCTGAACAAGTGCAATCTCTCTCAAATGAATGCATATCTCTCAACTTTAAGTGAAATTAGAAGTTTCTTCCCCTTGTGTCATTGTGAGTGTGGAAAACTTCTCCCCCTTGTTGACACATGCACTTATCAAGCTAGAGCCCAAAGATTGCATCTCCCCCTCAAATCATGCTATGAATGCAGAAATGCACGAATGTAGAAGCTTCAAGATTATAGTAAGTAGATTGAAAAGAGGCTCTAGTTGATGCTGTCATGTATATATAGCAACACATACAAGTGCTAGCAAATGCTCAAAGTGACCAAATGAGATGAAATATGGCATTTAAGCAATTTTGATCAAGTTTGAGCAATTTTAAAAGAGGGTTCACCACCAAAGGAGCACATAGCAAAAGTAGACAGGAGATTGACCTTGTGCTACACATGTATGCAAAGTGAACTACCCCAAACAAAGTTCACACATCATGTCACGAGACAAACTTGTGGTTTGATCAAATTTTAGACACCAATTGAAATTTATCGGAGTTATGTAGCTTATTACCAAAGTTTGTCAGACAAGTGTGTGCGGGAGGTTATCTGTGCCATCAAAACCTGACTTAGCGACCATGTCAAGCCTATGCCAAAGGCAATCAGAAGCTTAAGACAATGATCTCGGTATCCATTACAGAGCTCAAGTTCACCAATAAGTGCAAGTTGGAGCTGTCTCGATACTCTGACATAGGATAGTACAGACCCATCCTGATCTTTTCAAATCACTTAGTTTGATTTTCAAGTTTTAGCACAAATTCAAGTTTCTCAAGCAAGTGTGTAACTCAAGGTATGAGCCGTAGCAACTAAGCATATATATGAAGCAAGAAAAAGATCTCGACACATTCTACACATGCTAGTGCCACAAGTAGTGGTGAACACATTTCATGTTTCAACAAGTTTTAATCAAGTTCACAGTTTGGAAAACAAGCTTAGCTCATAACATGTATCAATTGATCAAAAGGAGCCTAAGCCAAAAGCACATCATTGTATATCCATAACATCCCCAACAAGAGCATAGTGTCAATCTAGCTACTATAAGGATGAAGCTCAGGATGCAATATGATACATGATGATATGATATGCAAGAATGATATAAAAACAAAAACAAAGGCTACACTACAAAGAAAAGCAAAACTAGAATAAAACAACCAAAGTTCCCCTCCTCTAAAAAGGGAAACAAACTCCAAGCTCCCCTCGCAAGCGAGCAAACTGGGCTTGGTCAAGTGGTTTGGTGAAGATATCTGCGAGCTGGTTTTGGGTATTAATGTGGTGCAAATCGATATCACCTTTCTCATAGTGGTCACGCAAGAAGTGAAAGCGAACTTCTATGTGCTTTGTCTTTGAGTGAAGGACTGGGTTTTTTGCTACACTTATGGCACTGGTGCTATCACAAAACAAAGGCACTCGTCTAAACTCTAACCCAAAGTCTCTCAGAGTAGCTATCATCCAAAGCAACTGGGAACAACAAGCAGCAGCAGCAACATACTCAGCTTCTGTGGTGGATTGGGCGACGCTAGACTGCTTGCGAGAAGACCAAGACATAAGAGAAGATCCAAGAAACTGACAAGTCCCCGAAGTGGACTTCCTCTCAACACGACAACCAGCATAATCCACATCAGAATACCCACAAAGAGAAAGAGAGGAGGAAGCTGAAAACCAAAGACCAAACTTGGGTGTGAAACGAAGGTACCTGAGGATCCGCTTGATGGCTTGACGATGAGACGTGCGCGGCGAAGACTGAAAGCGCGCGCACAAGCAGACTACAAACTGGATGTCTGGTCTCATCGCCGTTAGGTACAGCAGGGACCCAATCATGCTTCGGTATTCCTTCTGGTCCACGGCTTCTCCCTCCTTGTCCTCATCTAGGGCCATCGTGGTTGACATGGGCATCGAAAGAGGCTTGGCCTCACCCATATCAAATTTCTTGAGCACGTCCTTGGTGTACTTGCCTTAGTGCATGAACGTCCCCTCACGAGTTTGCTTGATTTGCAGCCCAAGGAAGAAAGTCAATTCGCCCATCATGCTCATCTCAAATTCCCTGCTCATAGTATCTGAAAACTTGGCAACAAGAGCATGAGAAGAGCCACCAAAGATTATATCATCCACGTATATCTAAACCAAAAGGATGTCTGTGCCTTGCTTGAGGAGGAACAAAGTCTTATCTACGGAACCCATCCTAAAACCCTTATCAAGCAAGAAAGCTTTTAAACGCTCATACCAGGCTCTCAGGGCTTGTTTCAAACCATACAAGGCTTTGTGGAGTTTAAAAACATGGTTGGGGTACTTTGGATTTTCAAAGCCAGGGGGTTGCCTCACATAAACCTCTTCCTCTATGTACCCATTCAAGAAGGCACTCTTTACATCCATCTGATACAGCTTGAACCCTTTCGAACCTGCAAATGCTAAAAGAATCCTAATGGCTTCTAGACGGGCAACAGGAGCAAATGTTTCTTCATAGTCTATTCCCTCTTTTTGGCAAAAACCCTGAGCCACTAATCTCGCCTTATTTCTCACCACCACCCCATCCTCACTCTGCTTATTCTTGTAAACCCACTTTGTACCTATGGGGTGGCACTCTGGTGGAGGTGGAACTAAAATCCACACTTGGTTCCGCTCAAAGTTCTCTAACTCCTCATGCATAGCATTAACCCAATCGGCATTAGATAGTGCGTGTCCAATATCTCGAGGCTCAAAAGAAGCTACGAAAGCAGAATGAGCAAAATGGGAAATATGATAAGACTTGGAACGCGTTACCCTTTCGTCGATGTCACCGATCATGGTCTGAGGAGGATGGCGTCGCTGGATATGTCGAGGTGCACCCAAAGACGAAGTTGCCTCCCCCTCATCCACAGCTAGGGCCTCCTCAGTCGATTGAGGAAGCGGCTCGCACGGACCCCATGAAGTAGAGGTGGAGGGCTCGGGGCCATGAGCCGAAGTGGTCGAAGCTGGCTCGATCGGGGCAGCCGGTTGAGATGGCTTGGGATCATCCCAATCGACGTCATCGTCATCCTCAATGAAAATGCTGTCACCCATCTCTTCATCACCTACACGTTCAAAGACCGAAATAGAAGAGGGCATGGTTTCGTCGAAGGTGACTTCACAAGTCTCCACGACACGGTTAGTCTCAAGATTAAGCACACAGTACGCATGTGAATGAGAAGCGTAACCGAGAAATATACCATCCGAAGATCTAGATTCAAACTTGTCAAGATTACCTTGCTTAAGAATGAAGCACCTGCAACCGAAGACTCGAAAATGACTCACCTTGGGTGGACGCCCAAACCGCAACTCGTAGGATGTCTTCTTCAAGAAAGCACGAAGAAAAATGTGGTTTGAAACATGGCAGGCGGTGTTGATGGCTTCGGCCTAGTAACGCCTAGGAGTCCTATGCTCATCGAGCATCGTCCTGGCCATTTCAACCAAAGTCTGATTTTTGCGCTCAACAACACCATTCTACTGAGGGACATAGGGTGAAGAAAACTGATGTTCAAGACCCAAGGAAGCACAAAAGGTGTCAAACTGAGAGTTTTTGAACTCAGTGCCATTGTCACTGTGGATAGCTCGTATGGCATTCTTTGGTAACTCAGTTTGCAACCTCAAGATCAAGTCACGAGCATGAGAAAATGCTTCATCCTTGCCCTCCATGAAAAACACCCAAGAATAACGAGAAAAATCATCCACGATCACAAGAATGTACCACTTCCCTCCCTCTGACCGAACCCGAGCTGGACCAATAGTGTCCATATGGAGTAGCTCACCGGGTCTCGTGGTCATGACCTGAGTCACTGGAGGATGGGAAGCAGCCACCATCTTTCCGTGGTGACAGGGATGGCATACCAGATCCTTCTCAAACTTAAGTTTGGGCAATCCTCGGATCATGTCAAGAGAACTCAACCTCACTAGGAGATCAAAGCTCAAGTGACCAAGTCTCCTATGCCACTTCCACAAATCAGAAGAAGATCTAGCAACCAAACAGCATGAAGAACCGAAAGACTAAGAGAAATCAGCTCTGAAAACTCGGCCAAAAGGAACGATCTGACAAACTAGATGTCCCTGAGAATCGAGCACACGAGAAAGTCCAGTCTTAAAGCGCACCTCAAACCCATCTTGAAGGAGTTGCGAAACAGAGAGCAAATTGAAATGCAGGCTTGAAACCAAAGCAACGTCCTTCAAGATAAAAGACTCATTGACCCGAATGGTCCCACGAGACAACACCTTACCTTTGCTATTGTCCCTAAATGTGATGTACTCCTTGTATTGTATGGGGTCGAGGCTGGAGAACCATTTGGAACTTCCGGTCATGTGGCGCGAACAGCTGGAATCAACAAGCCACGTGTTCTCTAGGCCTCTGCTCTGCATCAATAGAAAGATAGGGTGTGAGCAAATGGCACAACACTGGGGTTAGTGAAATGAGGAGAATACCAGTGTTGAGTCATTTGCCCTGGAAAAGTGTTAGGAAAAACACCATACATGCCATGTCCCATTGGAGAGAAGCGATCACCACGTGGGGGGAAACGTGGTCCGCTAGGAGTGTGGGACTGAAAGCCACCGTTGCGAGGTCCAGAGTCATATAGATCATGACTTGGGCCACGCCGGGCATGACCACCACGTGGTCTCACCACCTGAGGCCTAGCACCTTGAGGCATTGCACCTCTAGGCCTAACACTGTGCCTCTGAACAGGCGGTACATGTACGCCATGGGGAGGATGGTACATGTTCCGGTTGTTCAACTCGTACTCACGCCGCTCATCTCTCTTCCTCCTAAAGCAAAACTCAGCCAAATGACCATCTCTATGGCAATAGTCACAGTGGTACCTCACCTCTCTCTTGGATGGTGGTTGACTCACTCTCTTGTGGATGTGGTTCACTCTCTGAGGCTTTTTGGCTTTAGGAAGGGGTGCACTAGAGATGTTGGGTAGAGTATCGAGTGAGTTCTGAAAGTGGTTCGATTTGGGAACCCAAACTTGCTTGGATGGTGGAGCTTTTGGTGGTTCTTCAAACACACCATCTTTGATCATAGGCTTGGTAGACTCTGGTGGAGGGATCTTGATCAATTTGGGAGTGTTGGTGGGTTTCTCACTTGGGTTCAAACCACTATGTTCACCAACCTTGCCATAGACATGCTCACCCTTCCCACCTATAGCAAAGCCTACTCCCGATGAGTTAGTTCCCCACCTGAACTGGCTCACCATCATGCCCAACTGAGGCTCATTGCACGACACCCAGCTCAAGATGGACCGAAGTTGTGTGTTTTCTTCCTCAGTTCCCATCTTGTCGTGCCTACAGGACTCAAGCTCCAACACCAAAGCTTCACATCGAACACATGTAGTGGTGGTGCTATCTGAGTTGGCCTTCTCAAACTCAGCAAGTTTGGCAACCTTCTCTGCCAACTCAGATTGCAAGCCTGAGCAGGACTTGCATGCACCGAGCAAACTAGAACAAGACTTCAGCTCATCACATTCATCAAGCAAAACAGCATACTTGGATTGCAAGTCAGAGAGGTTAGACATGTGTATAGCGCACTCATTGCACTCCTCCTCCTCTGACACCACTACACCACTCTTGGCAAGCTCCAACTCCTTCAAAGCAACCTCTAGCTGGTCCTTAAACTCTTTTCTCTCGTGGGTAGCACGCTTAAGCAACTTATCTTGACTCATCAATGTATCATTCGTAGTATCAAGTTCAAGCATAAGTGAGTCAAGTGTGGGCGGTACCTAATTTTCGTTGTCGTCGACGTCGACGTCCTTTTTGAGCTTTGCTCCACCGTCAACCGCCATAGTGCAAAACCCACCACGGTTTGCACTGGCAATAAAGCAGAGACCGTTGAGCTTGTCCTCGCGCTTCTTCTCGGACTCATCGTCGGTCGAGGGAGAAGAAGAGTGATCATCGTCGGAGTCGTCGTCGAGGTCGCTGAGGGAGGCGAGGAAGGCGCGTTCTTGAGCTTTGGCCTTCTTGCAGTATGCCTTCTTGATCGCCTCCTTGTCGAAGCCGCCCTTGGCCTTGTGCTTGCCGGAGGTGTAGTCATGCTTATCCTTGCGCTTGCCAGAGTCATACTTGTTGGTGAAGGGCTTCTTCTTGGGGTAGTGCACGACAAAGTGGTCCGGATCTCCACATCCATAGCATCCCTCCTTCGGGCCACCACTGCGCTGGTGGTTCAAACGGTTGTTGTGAAACCGAGAGAACCGACTGATGATGAGTGCCAACTCATCATCCCCAAGAGACTCCAGCTGCTCCTCTGTGACTGACATCAAGCACGACAAAGAGAAAGAAGCTTGTGAAGGGTTAGTCAATGAACTTGAACCACTACCTGAGAACAAAGCCATGGTTGGTGCAGAAGGATTCTTGAGCTTGGCTTGGGTTTGGTAGTCGATCTCTATGGACTTGAGCTTGCTGAAAAGCTCGTCGACGGTGAGGGTGTTGTAGTTGGCCGACTCGATGATCGCCGACACCTTCACATCCCATACCTTTTGATCAAGGGCATAGAGAAGCTTGAGCGCCCTCTCATGATCACTATAAGGTAGGTTGGCCTTGTTTGCTTTCATTTTGTTGACGATAGTCTGAAAGCAGGAAAACATGGCATCGATGGACTCGCCATCAAACTGAGAGAAGTTCTCGTACTCGCACTTGTATGTCTCGTAGAGTCTAGTCTTGACCTGTGCGGTCCCCTCATGATAGCTCTGAAGCCTCACCCAGATCTCTCGAGCTGTAGTACAATCGGAGACACGCTCGAACTCAGAAAGCGAAAGACTCGAGAAAAGCACACTGCGAGCTTTGCTATTTGCATTGTGCCGATCCTTGTGATCCTGGGTGGTACGGGCCGCAATAGGGAGCACAACGTAAGTAGCATCCTCGCAAATTTCCCAGACGAGCCAATCAATCCCCTGGAGATGCGCAGACATGTGAATCTTCCAATAAGGATAGTTGGACCCATCAAAGTGCGGTGGTTTGCCAGAACCACGCTCCATGTCGCCTTCATGGATCACGGACCGATTAAGGTGGAATGATCCTTAACCGGCTCTGATACCAATTGAAGGACCAGAAACGACGACCAGAGGGGGGGGGTGAATGGGAGCCTCAAATTTCTTTTGAAATCTTCGACCACTGTCCCAACATCAATCCCCAAAAAGCATACATGAAAGACTTGATGACCACGACCCTAGAGAAGGGTGGATGCTCCCTCAGAACACAGCGGGTCACCACAGAGCAAACGGAACACAGATCGAAGCCTAAACAAGCAAACTCCCAAAAGAAAATAGCACTGCTCCTGCAAATATCGGACACGTCCGGTATTATATCGGACACGTCCGGTATCATCTCGGACACGTCCGGTATTTTTAGCAGCAAGCTGACCAAAAGAGAAAAATCCAAAACCCCATCAAATGGTGTCCAAAAATCATGAAATTTTAACCATAGCTCTTTAGACACCAAGGGAAGGTCTCCACCAAATTTCAGCTCAAAACTCCAAAGTGAGAAATATCGGACACATCCTAGATCATATCAGACACGTCCGGTATGAACGAGCAGTTTCTCGGGAAAAATCAAATCAAACCATAACTTGATCAAATCAACTCCAAATGACTTGAAACTTTGCACAAGGGTTCACAAGCGAGTAGAAAGGCAACCTCTAAAGGATCATGGCCCGAAACAAACTCTAACTCTGTGAATCAAAGGAATTGAAGAATCCCCCCAAAAATAGGTCAATAACTTAAATTGCTCGGATCTACGATCTCGTGAGGAATTAGTGGATTTCCTTCAGTGGAAAGCTTCTACTCATATCATTGATCGATCCAAGGCAACAAGAACGAACCAAAGCCATCCCAAAATGAAGAAACAAGAGGGAAAACAAGAGGGGACAAAAGGAGCTCATGAAGAACACCAAAATCACATCAAGAACACAACTAAATCATGAATCCCGGAGGGCATACGGTGGTTATGGCCACCGATTTCTTCAAAACCAAGTCACAATTTGAGTTGTGGACCTCTCTCATACATGGAAGCAAACTAGAGGAAGAAACCCTAAAGGAGAAAATGAAAACTGGAGGAGGTAAGGGAGATGGGGGCTCCCTCATCCTATTTAATAGGGCTATTACACATTCCTAGTTTTGCCCCTGGATACAAATGAGTTGAACCGCTAAGCCCAAGGGCGTTGTTGTCCAACCCGGTGTAATCTTGATCCGACGGCCACCGCACCTTCTCATCGGTAGCTTCGCCTCGACGCGAACTCCCCGATGCCGCCACGTGCCATCCGTCCCTCCTCGGAACCTCCGCCCGGGTTTTGAGGCCCAAACCCGTAAACCGTCCATCCGATGGTTTTGAGGTCCAAACCATCAAACCGTCCGCGAGTAGCGTACTCCATACGCGTCCTCCGCCATCCGACGCGTGTCACCGCTGTCCTTAACCGGCCAGCCCACCAAGTCCTCCTGAGCCTCGCTCAACTCACGCGTCCACCGTCTTGACCCGGTCAACACCGTCACTCCATGTCTTCTTGCACTTGTCGATGTCCCAAGTGTTAGCCACCGTGGGTAGTCACCCGGCCTCTGGGTCCTTCGGTCCAAGCCTCACTTCCGTCCTTCACCGCTCCTGGTCTATCGGCACGGCACGTCCTCCTTGACCTTCACCTCTTCGTCGACCACCGCATCCGAGCTCCACACCTACACAACACAAGCCAAAAGACATGTCGCACACATAGCTTTCACCATGGTAGGGTTAGTCACCACTCAACCTACTTCATGGATCACATTGACAATCACTCATCACAAAACGAACACACAAGGGTACTTATCAACCTTGTGTTCGCAGATAGTGTTGTTGTTGTCATCGTTCTGGCAAACTCAATTCTCTTGTATTTTGAATACAATATCTAGATACACAATCGATGCAATTTATCTAGGCTGTAGGCAATTTATCTAAAGGAACCATTTGGGAGAGATGGACTTCAAGAGACTTTTTATATACTTTCGTAGAGACTTTTTATATCCCTTCATATTGATATAAATAGAGATTGTCGACAGAATATTGTCGGCAGTCCTCTGAGGGTATCACACGAAGGTAGATTGATTGACAGAGATGCGTGTAATCAAGAACAAGAAGGCAACAGAGACATATGAGTTAGACAGGTTTATGCCATCAGTATGACGTAATACCGTACTCCTGTGTTCTATTGGATTTTATTTGCTATCGTATGATATTGCGTGAGTTTGGAGGGGTCCCTGCCCGCCTTATATAGTCCGAGGGGCAGGGTTACAAGTTGGTTAGATCTGAGAGATAACCAGAAAGTAATAACAGATTATAGGAATCATGAGATCATACGTATCCTAACAGATCTCATAGTATCTTTAGGATATATTTTCGATGTCTTGTGGGAGGCACCGAGCAGAGTCGTGCCCCACAAGGCTTCGTCTTGTGGGCTAGGCTATCCCGGGGGGCGCAGCCCATGTGGTCTACCGTGGGTATCCGGGGTCGTACCCTCCACAGCTAATCCCCGAGCGTCTTGTATCCGTTGTACAACATCGTCTTGAGCTTGTCCGAGCAGGTACGAACAAAGCCGAGCAGTCAAACTCATGACCTGACCACCGTGATGAGTTGTCAAGTAGTTGTGAGCCATGGCCAAGCAGCGTGAACCATCGGCGAGCAACATGAACCATCGCCGAGCAACGTCAACCATCGCCGATCGGCGTAACCCAAGTATGGCTTGCCATAAGGGTGTAAGGAGCTCAAGTTCAAAATCAAAAATTTCCTCGTAGTGGACCAAGTGTGCTCACTTAGAGTCCAACCATGAGAAAGGAAGATAGTCTTCTTCAGCTTCAAGAGGTGTGGCGTCTTCCAAATTAAAGCAAACACACTCACCGCGAGGTGAAGTGTGCCCACTTCATCCCCGAGCCTGATAGTAGATGACACAGTCATGTGGTGCCAGGGTCCAAAGTAGAAGAATAGCAGAAGACCAGCCGAGTAGACAACCAGTCCCCGGGCATAGCCTCGAGATGAGAAAAAAGCACATTCACCGCAAGGTGAAGTGTGCCCACTTAGTTCCCGAGCCTGACACTAGGTGACATGGTCACGTGGTGCCAGGGTCAGAAATAGTAGTCAACAGAAGAAAGTCCCCAATATGGCGAGGAACCGAGACGTAGTGCTGACGCAGTCCCCGAGCCACAAGAGGAAATCTTGGAGAAATTAAATCATGGAGAAAATACCGGAGTAATGGTTGTACAGTAGTAATTACTGAGCCGCAATGGTTTGCGGAGAAGTCAGCGAATATTCGGCGAGCCGTAACAAATTGTGGAGATAAATCGGTGATACGGACCACGGTTGCACGAAAGCCCAGGTAACGGCGCACCTTGCTGTTGCGGAGAATTCAGAGAGGCGCCAATCATGGTAATGGTTTCCCAAAACCCTCGAATGCGAAAGGGTGGGGGAGTACTTTATAACTGCGCCGCCGCACCCCATGCTCCCACCTTTGCCACTTTGCCATTTCATCTTCCTCCTCAGCCCTCGCATTTCTAGATTCACATCCACACGCACTTTCACCACCAGTCTCCATCCGGATCTAAGAGATGGCACCTAAGAGGGGAGCTGCGAACCCAAAGAAGGCGAGCCCAATGAAGGCGAGCGTCAGAGCCAGCCGTGACAAAGAATGGGTGCCGTCACGCACGGGGGAGGCGGAGCTCAATAGATTGGTGGAGGCGAGTGTTCTTCCTGACCGCGTCACCACCGGATGGCGGCCAGCCAGCGGTGAGCCCTTCCTAATGCCTCATACTGATGAAGTAGTGTTGTTTGAGGATTATTTCTAGCGAGGGTTGGGATTTCCTATTCATCCATTTTTGAGGGATCTGTTGGAGTTCTGGGCACTTAGTCTATGCAATCTCCACCCAAACACCATCTTACACATCTCGATCTTTATCCACTTCTACGAAGCGTATCTGGGGATTCTTCTGCACTTCAACCTCTTTAGATACCTATTCTGGTTGAAGAAGAAAGGCAGCAATGTTTTCAAGGTGGTCGGTGACGTATATCTACAACTCTAGGATGGGATGGCGAGCGAGTACATCACTGTATCGCTAAATACTTCGCTGAAGGAGTGGAACGCCAGGTGGTTCTACATGAAACAGAGCCACATTGCAATCCACTACGACGCTGACCACATCCCAGAGAGCCAGAAAAGCTGGTCGGAGAGGCCAAGTAGTGCTGACATGGAGCAGGTGATGGAGTTCCTTGACTTAATAAAGGGCGTGAGAACCAATGGTGGACTGGTGGCGGCGAGCTTCATAGTGCGCCACATCTAGCCCTTCAAGGAGAGGGCCCACACGAGCTATGACTTCTAGAGCAACACGGACGGTACTTGGGAGAGGACGGAGATGCTGTCGAGGGACGATGTGCAAGAGCGAGCTGTGGAGCTATTCGCTCTATTTGCCTCGTTCAACGTGTTAGGGATGACGAGGCCCTTTAACTGCAAGAATACACCTCCTCAGGTAAATATCTCAATTGTTTGTTCCTGATACTTTTTATCTTTTGTTGTTGCCGAGCAGTGGACTGATTCACTTATGCGAAGATCCATTCACAGGAAAGAGCGGTGTACTTCTCGGGCGTGTTGAGGGGCAGTTGGCCACAGGCAGTGGATGCTCGGCCACCAACGTAGCCTAAAGAGGGAGCCATCAGCGTCTTGTCAGAGTCTGGAGGCACGGACACTGGTCGGATGGAGAGTCAATCCCTAGTGTCAGAGAAAGTCTGAGGGAAGAGGGCAGTGGCAGACGAGCCAGCCCAAAAGAAGAGAAAGACGGCGAGTGCTGCTCCCCTCAAGCTAGGCGGCATCCCGCTTGGCGGTGAACAGACCACTCGAACACGGAGCACCACGATGTCTGAGTGGTCGGATGATGATGAAGTGATGGTGGCTCCTCCACCAAGCACTAAGGCACCTCCGCACAACACTCGCATGGAGGGGCAATCGAAGGGAGGGAAAGTAGTCCCCGATCAGCAGGCGACGGGAGTCCCCACGTAGTAGTCGATGGGAGTCCCCGAGCAGCAGGCGAGGGGAGTCCCAGAGCGGTAGGCGAAGGAGAGGCCGACGGTGGAGACCATGAGACCTCCACCCCAAGGCGCAGGAATCGACCCTAAGGCTATGGCTAGGGTCTCGAGTAGGCAATGTTGGTTTAGAAAAGTATACCGGTAGGCCGACACATAAGTATCCTTGTCTTGGAGTTATTTTGTTGTCGTATCCTTATCTCTTTTGGCAACGGACAAGCTGATCTAATGCAGCACGAGGCATGTGGAGGATCTGACCCTGCCTATCCAGACTAACGAGCAGCCGAGGGCTAGTCCCGAGGCAAAGGCAATGTCGATGTCTCCTGTCCTAGAGTCCCCAGGTGCTCGGCAATCGGTGGAGGAGTCGGTCGCTGCTGCTGATGGACTTGGTGGCAGCGAGAGGTTGGCATCGATGGTGGACGGGTCGACAACGGTGCTTGGGGCAATAGTGGAAGCCATCGGGTCTTCGGGAGCGGAGGCTAGAGTTGTCGATGCCGCACCGAAGGCCAGAGTAGAGAAACCTGTAGTGCCCAAGGAGCAGACGATGCTCCCTGAGGCGTCGAAGGGCGTGGTCAGACACACTGTCCGGCCACAGAGCCCCCCGGTGGTGCCTCTAGCTACAACAGAGGAGGACGAGGTGGAAGAGATCTAACGTGAGGAATCTCAACCCCAAGCTGTCCAAATCCTCCACAAACATGGTGATGAGGTGGTGGTTGTTGAGGTGGAGGACACCACCAGGGAGCTCAGGAGACTAGAGTCCACCCTTGCCAAAGTGATAAAGCAGATCAAGGTCAGTACTACATCTGTAATGTTCATCTTTGACATTGGAGATCATTCTTCTTCTTAATCTTGGTGTTTTTGTAGGGGATGACTTGGACTATCGAGCAGCGGCGCCTATTGATAAAGAGGATGGAGCCCCTCACCGAGGAGAATGAAAAACTCAAAGAGGCGATGAAACTTATGGAGAAGAACATCTAGAGGGCCCAGCACGAGCGAGACCTTGCTGAGTCCAACGTGTGGGACCTAGAGTACCAGAAGGGCATCCTATCCGAGCAGCTGGTGACCATGTCCGAGCAGCTATGTGGTAGGTCTGAGCAGCTGACGGCTGCTTCTAAGCAGCTAAAGACCAAGTCCGAGCAGCTATGGAAAGTCTCTAAGCAGAAGAAAGCTATGGCAGATCAGTGAATTTGCTTGGTGTTGCTGAAGTATTATTGTTGCTGATGACCGTCGTGCTTGTTGAGTAAGATGCGGAGCTCAGCCAGCTGCACCAAACCGTCGAACAACTCTAAGAGGAGACGGCGAAGAGTCAGGGTGTGTGGGCAAACTATCCGAGGAGCTGAAGGGTGAGTACTTCATGGTCAGAGTTACTGTTGGAGTAATTTCCTTGCTTGATGATGCGTGTAATGCCTGTAGACTACCGTCAAAGGGTCAAGGCGTAGTTTGATGTGCTAGATCAGGAGGCCAGAACCCAGTGGAACAAACTCGATGATGTGGTTACTGGAATCAAGCTAATGCTCGACTGCATTGACCTAGAGGTGTCTCCTCAACCCGAAGGTAGGCCGCCACGTCCGGACACCATCATCAAGAGGTGTAAGGCGGTGTGGGAGAACTTCAAGAGCTTCAACCGTGACGTCATTGTTACTACCGTTACTCATGCCCTTGTGGTGGTCCGGTCCCACTACCCAGCCATTCACCTTTAGGTGATAGGGGTAGGTTTTGCTAGAGAGATGGGCAAGGTAGAGAACCAGCAGCTAGAAGATGAGGTGGAAGATGCGGTGAAGAAGCTAGCCGGCGACATCGACCTATTCGGCAGATAGACGGCGATGGTGAAGCTCGGTGATCTACTCAGAGAGTTATGCTGTATTAACTAGAGAGAGTAGTTAGAACACGCTAGGGGCATAAATAAACTTTTATGGATATGTATAAATGTTGTAAAGTAACAAGTGCATGTTTATGCAGTTTGTTGATGTTGCGGTGAAAAAAATCATTGTAGTATTAATCCTAACACAATTATACGTAGTATAAGTAGTGTCCTGAGCAGTTAGTTTGTCACTAAACTCTTTGGCCTTAGCTAGCCCATAGTCCATAACATCGAGCACTGGAGCCCGTTCACGTGTAGGAGGAACAGGCTGTGACCAAGGAACCACAGTCAACCACCCATAATGTAGAGCGCACGGAGCCCATAGCACATGTAGGGAGAGATAAGAGACTTGGGTCTTCTCCATAGAGAACAAAGCGGAACATGTGTGCTGCTCGACGGTTGACAAAATAACTTGGAGATAAACATAGTATAAGTGGTATCGAGCAGTTAGTTCTTCACTGAGCTCTCGGCCTTGGCTAGCCCATAGTCCATAACATCGAGCACTGGAGCCCATGCACGTGTAGGAGGAATAGGCGTAACCAAGGAACTGCAGCTGACTCACCCATAATGTAGAGCACGAAGCCCAGTAGCATGTGTAGGGAGAGATTGAAAGACTGGGTCTTCTCTATAGAGCACATAACAGAACATGTGTTGCTCGGTGGTCAGCAAAACATTTCGAAGATATAGAGAAATGTGGTGGAGTGTTCATGGCGATCACATGTTGGAGATATGGAGAAATGTGGCGGAGCAGTTATGGCGATCTCATATTGGAGTTCATTAAGGAGTAGCTTAGAGCTCAGGTGACCGTAAGTGGAGATTAAATCATAATGGAGAAATAATGGAGACAAATTATGGCTGATCAAAACTTTATTCACCATGGAGTGGAGAATACATATCTAGGAGCATTTCAAGGATAGAAACGTATAAGGTGCTCGATGTGCCATGAATTAGGGATATCGATTCCTGTCCAAGTCATATAGGCGATAAGACCCTGGTCGGGTAACCTCTTTGACGACGTAAGGCCCCTCCCAGGGGGAGGAGAGCTTGTGCATCCCTTCGATTTTTTGCTTTCTACGGAGAACGAGGTTGTCGACAACAAATGAATGACCTTTGATGTTGTGGTTGTAGTATCTCCGCAAGCCTTCTAGATATTTGGCTGTGCGGACGTAGGTGATCAGGCGTTCTTCTATGGCCCAGTCGACGTCCTCTATCCGAATAGCTATGGCTTGCTCTTCATTATAATGTTCCACCCTAGGTGCTCAGAAGACAATGTCTGCTAGTAGTATGGTTTCTAAGCCGTAGACCAAGAAATATGGAGACACATTGGTGCTACGTCTAGCTTGAGTGCACAGTCCCTAAACCACAGTTGGTAGCTCTTTGAGCCATCTACCCGGATGCTTTTCTTCTTTCTGATATAGCCTCTTTTTGAGGGCATCAAGGATCATGCCGTTCGCTCGTTTGACCTGGTCGTTGGCTCTGGGATGGGCAATAGAGACGTATTTAACAGAGATGCATCGGTCTTCATAGAAATCCCAAAAATGATGACCAGTGAATGTGGTTCTGAGGTCGATGATGATGCTATTTCGAGAGACCGAATTTGTGGATGATATCTTCGAAGAGCTCGACTACTTTCTTTGCAGTGGCCGAGACAAGCGGTTTATACTCGATCCACTTGGAGAACTTGTCAACTGGCAACATACACATACCAGAAACCACCTAGCGCTGGCTTGAATGGCTCGATCATGTCCAGTCCCTAGCATGCAAAAGGCTAGGAAGCTAGGATGGTCTGTAGTTCTTGTGCCAGGCACATGTATTTTCTTAGGCGAAAAAATTGACATCCTTCACAACATCGAACATGGTCTTCTGCATCAGAGATGGTCGTGGGCCAGTAAAAACCTAGATTGAAAAGCTTTGCTGACCAAGTTTCTCGAGGCCGCATGGTTGCCGTAGGAACCAGAGTGAATTTTGAGAAGTAGCTTCACTCCCTCTTCTTAGGTGATGCATTTCTACAGTATCCCTTCCTTAGGCACTTTTCCTCATCAAGTTGCCGTCCACCAGCACATAATGCTTGCTTCGATGGATTAGGCGTTCAGGTTTCGGTCACAGGTCTTGTCGGTGGGTACTTCGGCGCTAGTGAGGTACCTGAATGAACTGTTCCCTCCAATCGGTAGTCAGCAAAGGTACCATAAGTACTAGCTGCTCGACGGGGGGAATCTCTTGAACTTCCTTCTCTTCCTTAATGGATGGCGCCAAAAGATCTTGAATGAAGACCCCTGGTGGAATCATAGCATGAGAGGAGCCTAACTTGGATAGGTGGTTGGTGAGCTAATTTTGATCTCGTACCACGTGGTGGTACTCGATACCATAGAATTTTCCTTCAAGCTTCATGATTTCGGTGCAATATGCATTCCATCTTTTCACTGGAGCAGGACCAGTCTTTGTTGAGCTAGGTTGATGACCAACGCGAATTCCTCATATACCATGAGGCATTTGACATCGAGCTCAATGGCTATACGGAGTCCATGGAGACATGCTTCATATTCGGCGGTGTTGTTGGAGGCTAGAAAATATATTCGGAGAACATATTGGAGCTTATCCTTGGTCGGCATAATGAAGAAAGTGCCCGCACCAGCACCATTGATGTTGAGGGCACCATCAAAGTATATCACCCAGGGCTTGGGGCAAGTAGCGGCGATGGTGAGGTACCTAAGACTTGATGGTAGGCCTACTTCTGAATTCGATGGAGTAAGTGCTGAGCTCGACAGCCCACTTGATGATGCAGCCATTGGACTCTTTGTTGCGGAGAATGTCCCCTAGAGGGAACTCGGTGACCACAGCAATCTTGTAATACTTGAAGTAGTGGCAGAGCTTACACGACATAATTAGAATGGCGTATAGCAGCTTTTGGACCTAAGGATAACGTGTTTTGGGCTCATTAAGAACCTCGCTGATCAAGTAGACCGGATGTTGCACCTTATAGGCATGCCCGACCTCCTCATGTTTGATGATGATAGCTGTGCTGACGACGTGAGAAGTGGCGGCGATGTAGATCAGTAGAGTTTTCGTCTGGTCAAGGCACTGTCATGATCGGAGGCTTTGTTAAAAACAACTTGAGCTGCTCGAAATCTATATCTACCTCCTTCGACTAGGAAAAGCGCTTGGAGGCCTTGAGGAGTTTAAAGAAAGGTAGTCCCTTTTCAACAAGGCGCAATCTAAAGTGGCTAAGAGCAGCCGTGTAACCTATAAGCTTCTGAATATCCTTGATGTATGTTGGCCGTTTCATATTGGTGATGGCAGAGACCTTATCACGGTTGGGTTTGATGCCACATGTGCTGACGATGTAGCCTAGGAGTATACTGGACATAACTCTAAAGATGCACTTTGAAGGGTTCAGCTTCCATCGGTACCTTTTTAGGTTGGTGAAAGTTTCTTCGAGGTCGGCGATGATATTATTGGCGGTCTTAGATTCGACGACCACATCATCGATGTAGGATTCGATGTTGTGGCTGATCTATTGATCAAGGCATATCTAGATTGCCCTTTGGTAGGTCACCTCAGTGTTCTTGAGTCTGAAGGACATGGTGGTATAACAGTACGCACCGAAAGGCATGATGAACGACGTCTTGATCAAGTCTTCTTCCTTGAGGGAAATCTGGTGATAGCCAGAGTAATAGTCGAGGAAGGAGAGCAGTTCACAGCTGGCGATGGAGTCTACAACCTCATCTATCCAAGATAGATTGAAGGGGTCTTGAGGGCAGTGTTTGTTAAGATTAGTGTAATCAACGCACATTCTCCATTCTTTATTCTTTTTTAAACGGGAACAGGGTTTGCTAACCACTCAGGATGATATATGGATCCGACAGCTAGGAGCCATTTTATTTCTACCCCAATTGCCTCCTTCTTGTCTATCATGAATCATCGGAGTTTTTGCTTGATCAGTTTGGCGGTCAGCGAGACATTCAAGGAGTGCTCGATCTTCTCCCATGGTACCCCGGCATGTTTGTAGGTTTTCAAGCAAACACGTCGGCGTTGGCACATAGGAAGGAGATGAGTGCGCTTTCCTATTTGGGGTCGAGGTGAGCCTCACTTCACTGGTCTTGGAGGGGTCAGTCGAGGCCGAGGCCAACCTACTTGGTTTCCTTAGGACTTCATGGAGGTGCGAGGAGGCTCTAGCGATGGGATCTCCAGGTCATCGGTGGGCACCGTCTTGGCATCGGTGACCACACTATCCATCTAGATGGAGAGGTCGGTGGCTTCGGCGAGGGCGAAGACTCTCTGTCTCGCAGGCAGTAGACGATGGAGAGGTTGACTCAGCAAGGCCAGGACTCCTATAGGCGAAGGCATCTTTAGCACTAGATAAGTGTAGTGTGGTACAACCATGAACTTGCCTAGAGCTAGCCGACCAAGTATGGCATGATAGGCGGTGTTGAAGTCAACGACAGTAGAAGTTGATGCAGCTCGATGCGGTAGTTGCTTGCCTGTGCTGAACTGTACTAGTAGGGTGATCTCTCCAAGCAGGTTGGGATGCCCTAGCCAGGTACCACACCCTAGAAGGAGGAGTTTGACGGGTGTGAGATCTGTTATCCTGAGGCCCAACTCCTTTAGGGCTCCAGCAAAGAGGAGGTTTAGAGCGCTCCCACCGTCGATGATCACTTTTATAAAAAGCACTTTCTAGATAGTTGTGTCGAGGACGAGGGGGAAAAGCCCTATGTAGGGGATGTCCACCCACTGGTCGGCCCTACTGAAGGTGATGGAGACCTCAGACCAGGGGCGATAGCTAGGGTTGGCGGTAGTGTCTTCTGCATTGACGGCGAGCACCCGGTGGGCGGTGTGCTTCCGTTCTCTTCTGCTCTCGGTGAAGGCGAGGCCCACGAAGATGGTGGCGACCACCATTGTCGTGATCCTAGAAGGCATTGTTATTGCCCCTAGGTGGTTGGCGGCCTCTGGTGCCATCATCAGTTGTCGTCATCTAGCTTTTTGGCCTGGAATTCCTTAGGCAAGCTGAGGCAATCCTTCATCTTATGCTTGACATTCTTGTGGAGAGGGCACAGGCCATCGAGGATCTTCTTGTATTGCTTGTCGTAGTTACGCTTGGCTCGAGGCTCGTCAACAGCCGGCGATGATATGGTCTGGTCAACGGCAGGCGATATTGACCAGACTTGGAGCGGTGATACAGTCGATTTTGATGACTTCATGAAGTTTTGTCAAATGCTTATATTCCTAGTGAAGTTGTTTATGTTACTAGTGCATGATATGTCTGTTAATGTTACTTTGAATATATACATGTGCTTTCATATTGTGTTCGTATTGCATAACAAGTAGTTCAAATTTTGCAATGCTACATAATGTTAATTTGAATTTTGTTAATTTAAATACTCTAACGCTTTGTTTATCAATTATGTAACAGGATAGCCCCTCCCACGCAGCACCCATGTTGTACCCCATTCTTGAGGTGGAGTACGACGACCAGCACCGAGCACACATCTTGAGTGACAACGATGTAGAGGTGACCAGCACACCTTCGACGAGTACCCTGCGGTGGCTTCATAGGTCTACAAGGACACATATCAAGCCCCCATACACTGAGGAGGTGATTGACGAGGACTCGAAGGAAGATGTCATCGAAGATGTGTACGATATTACCACTAGGGAGGACACACGGCTATAGAGAGCCCTGCTTCAAAGATACGTGGTAAGATACTTGAATGGTACAATTTGTTATCCTTTTGGTATTAAGTATGTGTACTAAAACTGTCCAATCGCGTTTCTATACCTAGGTGACACAATTGTTAAGGATGGCTAACGAAGCAGTGTTCTAGCTTCATGAGTCTAGAGGGCAGGGGCTAGACGTTCTCGTGGCTTTTGTGGAGGTAAACATAAACTAGTTTGTTCCAAAAATATTTCTTTAGTGTATATGCGTTTGGGAAATGCACTAACTTTAACGTCTATTTATGTAGAAGGTGAAGAAGAGCAGCATGAAGCTAGCTCAGAAGCTGAGCTGCATGGACACTCCTTATGAGGAACCGCCACTCCCGACGCGGTCGGGTGGCACGTCTTCAGCCCCTTTAAGGACACCAGCCGGCTCTTCTCAGCCGATGATAGGTGCCACTTCCACAGTGCGTACACCACCACATCATGGCATTGGAAAGGACCCTACAACCAAGGACAATGATGACGATGACGATGACCCCCTAGGCTTCCACAAATAGCATGACCAGTGGGACGATTGGCCGCAGGACGAGATAGGCATGTCTATGGTGGCTTCACAGGTCTACGAGGACACATATCAAGCCCCCATACACTGAGGAGGCGATTGACGAGGACTCGGAGGAAGATGTCATTGAAGATGTGTACGATGTTACCACTAGGAAGGACACACAGCTACAGAGAGCCCTGCTTCAAAGATACATGGGACCCGCTTGGTACCCAAGGAGCCTCATAGGTACTAACAAAGGTAGTTTCTTTAAATACATATGCTACATGAATGAATGATCATAAAGAATTCTAAGCAATCGTGCATATCATATACTTGCAGGGTACGAGCTGTACGCACCAGCGACACGACCACACCGACGTTGGCTACACTCCTAATGTGTTGCCAACAAATCCGAAGAGACAGAGGCGTCCGAGGGATCCTTACACTCCTAGGTCTTAGTTTGTTAGGTCGAACTATTATTGGCGTTCGAAACCTGTAGGCTTAGTTGGTTATGTTATGTCAAACTTATATCAAACCAATGAAAATGTTATGTGGTAGCTTGTCAACTTGCGCATGGACTTCATTTATTTGCTTCATATTCGTTTCAATGCGTCGCGGCATCACTACATGCGAGATTAAGTAGCAACTAGTTTAGAAACCGATAGTCTCAGGGTATCGTGACGCCGGTGGCTGATGTCTTGCGTGAGGGGTCGAGGAAGCCGGGGTCCATGGTCGCGTGATCGCCGATCCTACAATATGGGGCCAAAAAGCCAAATAAATAAGTTCCCTTAAAAAATACTCGTTTCAATCCGATTAATTTTTTCGTAATCGATTAGTTAGCATGTTGGGTAACCGTATTATGAAAGACGAAAAAATCATTGGCTTATAAAATTCTCTATTCGGTCATGAAAAAAATACAACAAAAGACATAAATAAATCCACTATTGATTTTACGTCAAGCAATACTTAGAATAACTCCCACTATCGACGCGACGCGTTCCGATTAAACCGTCCAGGTACCGCTGGGCAAGCGGCGAGCGTGGCGGCCAGGCGGGCTTGCTACTTGGGTAGGCGGGACTGGCCATGGGGTTTTATTCGGCTCTGCCACACCACAGATCAGGGCGCGGCACTGCCGCGCCAAGGTCGATGGCGTGGCAGGCCCTACCACATCAATGGTCAGCGAATCCGGTCGCCACCACATGAGCCCTCTTCCACTCCACAGTGCATGGCACGACATAGGCATTTAGCCATGCCAGGATAATAGGTGTGGCCAAAAGTGTTAGTTAAAAAAATAGGCAGTGTTAGATTTAAAATTAGCTTTCAAAAGGTGTTAAAATTAAAAAAATCTCTTCGACGGGGGCCCCCCGTTTAGGTGCCGTTGTTAGGGTTGTGGCTGATCATGATGGCATAGTCCCTAGACACCCTAGTAAAGGCACCACAGTCACCGCGTGTGGTGCTCGATGTTGCAGACGATGGCGCCCTTGAAGATCTCGTGGAGCGGTAGGACGTCGCCGATGGAGAGCATAGCGCGGCGACCATAGTAGTGCTTATAGTAGAACTGGTCAGACACTATAATCGAATAAATCATGGGGAAACCTTCATGTGAACAGTCTTTTGTATTTATGAATACAACAGTCTTTTCATGATGAAATCACTTTGTAAGCGATGAATTTGTGCAAAAAATGAATAAGTTTTCAACTTTCGTTACGGCAAACAGCTTTTTAGCTCTTCTCCCTCTTTTTGTAAAAGAGGTTTGGTGCCTTCCGACCCTTCCCATAGTTAAGGTCGCAAAAAACTTAGAGTGCGGATGAGCCAATTCTGATCACGCTGGTGAGCAAGGAGGCCGTAGCTGCTGGGGCGTGGGTTTCCCACAGTCCTACCAATTATACACAGATTTTGTTGCTGAAATCCTAGCCCTTAGGACTTGTCATGAGAATAGAGGAAAAACTTAGAGAATGTTTGCAAAGATAACACATAGAGTGTTTGCAAGATAATCATACTTACATCAACCCCCGAGTGAGGTCCGACCCCTCGCACTTTACAGGAGTTGGATGTCACTAAAGATCAGGGATTTTTAGGACAAAAACTAATAAGAAAAAGTATGTGTTTATTTAAGGTTAAAAACAACGTAACTGCTCATTGTTCCAGGCGTTGGTGAAGACCTCACCATCGATGGTTTTCAACATGTAGGCGCCTAGCCGGAGTACTTCTATGATGACATATGGCCCCTCCTAGTGCAGGGAGAGCTTATGATGGTCCTTGTTGCTCTGCACGAGGCGGAGAACCAAGTCCTCAACATTGAAGGCTCAATCCTGCACCCATCGGCTATTGTACCGACACAGCGCCTGCTAGTACTTGGCCGAACAGAGGAGGGTGATGTCGCGAGCTTTGTCTAGCTAGTTCATGGTGTCTTCATGGGATGCCTTGGCTCCCTATTCATCGTATGCTCTAATTCTTGGTGCTCCATAGTCGAGGTTGGTTGGGAGGATGGCCTCGGAACCGTAGACCATGAAGAAAAGCATGTAGCCGGTGTCCCGGCTGAGAGTTGTCCTCAGGCTCCTAGTGTGCGCCATGTTTAACTGGTTGAAGATCCTAGGCTTGAGGCCCTGTAGGAGCATGCTGTTTGCGCGCTCGACCTGCCCGTTTGTTCGGGGGTGCGCGATAGCGGCCCAATCGATCTGGATGTGTTGTTCATCACAGAATCGAAGGAATTTCTTATCAGTGAACTATGTGCCGTTGTCCGTGATGATGGAGTTTGGTACTCCAATGTGATGGATGATGTCGAGGAAGAACAACATAGCCTGCTCAGACTTGATTACGGAGATCGGCCAAGCTTTGATCCATTTTGTGAACTTGTCTATGGTGATAAGTAAGTGGGTGTAGCCCTCAGGCACCTTCTTGAGAGACCCAACCAGATCAAGACCCTAGACCATGAAGGGCCATGTGATGGGGATCATCTAGAGTGCCTAGGTTAGGAGGTGAGTTTATCAAGCATAGTACTAGCACCCTTCATAGGTGTGTATGATCTGCTCGACGTTGGCTACTACAGTGGGCTAGTAGAAGCCCTATCGGAATGCATTCCCAACCAAGGTTCTAGGCGCAGCGTGGTGACCATAGAACCCACCGTGAATATTGCTTTGTAGAAGCTTCCCTGTTCAATGGGGATACAGAGCTGCAGGATCCTGGTGTGGCCTCGTTTGTAGAGTTCGCCCTCTACAAGAACAAAGGACTTGGCACAACGTGCGAATCATCGAGCTTCCATCTTGTTCATCGGTAGCGTGTCATGGAGGAGGTAGTCGAAGTATAGTGTTCTCTAGTTGTCTAGAGGGTTGGGCTCTATCGCTGGATCCTCTTCAAGCTCCATGACCTTAGGGCCAGACGAAGTCATTGGTTGGTTAGCCCCCAAGGCTAGATAGGATGGACCGTTGTCGGCCCGTTCTGACCCTTTGTCGTGTACCGAGGGCTTGTGTTGGTCACTAGCGAAGACACCCATTGGCACTGGCTCTCGACCAGATGCCGCTTTTGCAAGCACGTCGGCCGCTTCATTGAGGCACCTTAGGATGTGATTGAGTTCGAGGCCGTCGAATTGGTCCTCTAGCCGTCGGACTTCTTGGTAGTACGCAACCATCTTGGTGTCATGGCAACTCAACTCCTTCATGACTTGGTTGACAACTAGCTAGGAGTCGCCCTGAATGTCGAGGCGTCGGATGCCCAACTCGATGGCGATTCGTAGGCCGTTGATGCGCGCTTCATACTCGGCCACATTATTTGATGAGGGGAAATGGAGACGAACCATGTACCTCATGCGGACCCTAAGGGGTGATATGAAGACCGGCCCCATGCCGGTGCCCTTCTTCATCAGTGATCCATCGAAGTACATCGTCTAGTACTCTTGATCGATGATCATCGGTGGTGTCTGGACCTCGGTCCATTCCGCGATGAAGTCAACCAACACCTAGGACTTGATCACCATTCGGGAGGCATATGTGATGCCTTGATCCATCAACTTGAGTGCCCACTTCGTGGTTCTTCACATGGCATCCTAGCTCTAGATGACCTCACCGAGGGGGAATGACGTCATGACCATCACAGGGTGTGACTCGAAGTAGTGGCGTAGCTTCCTCTTGGTGATGAGGATGGTGTATAGGAGCTTCTAGATTTGGGAGTAGCGGGTCTTGGAGTTAGATAGTACCTCACTGATGAATTACACAGGGCACTACACCTTGAGGGCATGCCCCTATTCCTCACACTCTACTACCAAGGTGGCGCTGACCACTTGCGTGGTGGCCGCTATGTATAGCAGGAGGGATTCTCTATCACTTGGAGGAACTAGGATTGGCAGCCTTGTTAGAAGCAGTTTGACCATGTCAAGTGCCTCCTGGGCCTCGAATGTCCACTCGAAGAGGTTGACTTTCTTCAAGAGTCCATAAAGGGGGAGACCTCATTCGCCGAGGCGTGAGATGAATCAGCTAAGGGCGGCGAGACACCCTATGATTCGCTGAACCCCCTTTATGTTCTGAATTGAGCCCATCCTTGTGATGGTTGAGATCTTCTCCGGGTTGGCCTCGATGCCATGCTCGGAGACGATGAAGCCGAGTAGCATGCTCCTCGGGACCCCAAAAATACACTTCTTAGGATTGAGTTTGATGCTATTTGCCTAGAGTTTCGCAAAGGTTTGCTCAAGATCGGCAACGAGGTGGTCAGCCCATTTGGACTTAACTACGATGTTGTCAATGTAGGCCTCAATGGTCTACCCATTGAGGTCCCTAAAGCATCTAAGCATACAGCACTAGTACGTAGCCCCAACATTCTTCAGTTCAAATGGCATTGAAACATAGCAGAACGATCTGAAGGGGTGATGAAAGACGTCGTGAGCTAGTCAGACTCTTTCATCGCAATTTGATGGTAGCTAGAGTACGCATCAAGGAAGCAGAGGGTTTTGCACCCCGAGGTAGAGTCGACTATTTGGCCTATGTGCGGCAAAGGAAACAGATCCTTTGGGCATGCTTTGTTGAGACCCGTATAGTCACTTAACACACATCCTCCATTTTCCGCTCTTCTTTCGTACAAGAATGGGATTAGCTAACCACTCTGGGTGGTATACTTCCCTGATGAATCCAGTCGCCGATAGTTTTGCTATCTCTTCACCAATAGCCCTACACTTCTCCTCGTCGAAGCGATGCAGGTGTTGCTTCACCGGCTTGGAGCCTAGATGGATCTTCAAGGTATGCTCAGCGACCTCCCTTGGAATGCCTGGCGTATTCGAGGGTTTCCACGCAAAGAAGTCTTTGTTGCCATGGAGGAAGTCAACGAGCGCGCTTTCCTATTTGGAGGAAAGTATGGTACCAGTGCATACCATTTTACCCTCAAAGCTATTGGGATCTATGAGGACCTTCTTGAAGCCCTCTACCAATTTGAATGATCTGGTCGATTTCTTCACGTTGGGCACTTCTTTGGTGATCTCCTCCTTGAGGGCGGCGAGTTCTCTAGAGGCAACGATTACTGTGGCATGGCCGTGTCACTCGACCTTGCACTCGTAGGCTAGCTAGAAGGAGGTGCCAATGGTGATGACCCCATGGGGGCCTAGCATCTTCAGCTTGAGGTATGTATAGTTGGGGACGGTGTGGGGGCATGACCCCAGATACCCACGGTAGACCACATGGGTTGCGCACCTAGGGGCGGCCCAGCCCTCAAGATGAAGCCTTGCAGGGAACGACTCTGCTCGGCACCTCCCACAAGACATCTGGAAGATATCTTAAAGATACTACAAGATCTGTTAGGATATGTATGATTCCAAGATTCCTGTAATCAGTTATTACTTTCCAGTTATCTCTCAGATTTAACCGACTTGTAACCCTGCTCCTCGGACTATATAATGTGGGTAGGGACCTCCTCCAAACTCATGCAATATCATACAATAGCTAATACAAACCAATAGACCACAGGAGTAGGGTATTACATCATACTGACGGCCTAAACCTATGACTACTGATCCAATCTCAGAACCACCTCTGAGGTCGCCTTTATCAGCAACTCGCCGCCCGCTTCCTCGCTACCAGAGGAGGCAGATCAACAACGATGATCTAATCAAATCCATCGATTGGGTCAGTATGAAGCTCGTCGATTGCCTCTTCATCGTCGAATCAGCTCTGGACACTTTGGTTCATCGCTGACCACCCTCTGATCCAAATCTATCAGAGGCTGCTTGGAAAACTCTAGGAGTTGCGGCTCTGCCCTTCAGGCTCACCAATGTCGCCGCTACCTTCCAAGACACCCTAAGGGGCAAATTCACCAACCATGAGGGAGACATCCATCCTCACGCTGACTAGATCACCGACCAGCCTCCGCCGGCCATCAACATGCTCCACATCGGCCGATGCTCTAGAGCGTCCCTCCAGACCATCCCGGAGGAGAATCTAGTCTCCGAGTCCCAAGGCTCTATGGTGACCCTCGCCAAAACCTTCACTGAGCAACTTCCTCTCCCTCCTTTCTAGGGTGGTGTGATCTTCAACGTTAGCATCGACAGCCCCTCGGAACGGCAAGACTGAGGAGGAACGTGCCGCTCGTGAGAACCAAAATGTTAACCGTGCACAACACCAAGCAAACGAAAATGCCCTTGCGATGGCCGAGCAGCAGCTCGACTCGCAAGGAAGGCCACTCCAGCACAACCATGACGAAGAGTTTCTCTACGTTGATGACCATGATGTCATCAAGACTCCAAGCGCCAATCTGGCAGTGGCCGCCAATGAGCTTGCCTACCTCCTGTAGATGCCCGAGCTCATCAAGGTCACCACCATGCTTAAAGCGAGGCACTGCCAGGTCAATGAGATTTGCCGGGATCAGAGACCTTCATACTCCGCCACTTTGATTCGCCGATCAGTCGCCATAAGAACCGATCGCTGCCAAAGTCGCTTCACCGACCAGCACTGCGATGACAGGCAACTCCTCTAGGGTGAAGCTAGGGGCAACCGCACTAAACATCACCACCAACATGACCATGAGGTCAACCAGGACATCCGAGTGCACCTCAACAATCTCTGAGATGCACGACAACGTATCGACGAACGCCACTTCGGTCGCCATGAAGATGAAGTACGCCACCACCAGGAGTACGAGCAAGAGTATGGTGACCTAGACTTAGCTCTCAAACCAATCGCCGCCAACGACACTGTAGACGACGGTGCCGACAACCTCGAGGGGCCGCCAGCTTTCATAAGGGTGCTCCAAACACTCTAGTGGCCCCACGGTTTCAAAATCACTGGGGTCAAGCCCTGTGAAGGAAGGATGAACCTAACACTATGGCTATAGGCTTACACCATTGATGTCCGTGCCGCTAGAGGAGACACTAGTGTCATGGCAAACTATCTCCCTATCATGCTCATGCTGACCGCCATGAGCTGGTTCATAAGCCTTGCCTCGGACTCCATCAGATCATGGGAAGAGCTAAAAAAGTCTTCATCGACAATTACATGGCTACGTGTACTCGGTCAGGCACCAAGCATGATCTAAACTACATCAACCAAAAGTTGTCTGAGCTCCTCCACAACTACATCCGATGCTTTTCTGAAATAAGGAATTCTATTTGAAACATCATGGAAGTCGAGGTCATCACCGCCTTCATCCGAGGACTCCATCACCGAGAGCTTTGCTCCAAGTTCAACCGCAAGCTGCCCACTGGGATTGGCGAGATGATCACAACCGCCAACCAGTACATCGATGTCAAGGAAGCCGAGGTGCGCTTCAATGAGGATGCAGGAACTCATCACCCAACACGTCGCTACGATGATCGCCCCAACGATCGATGCCACAACGACCGCCGCTTCGACAACCATAGTTACCATCATGACAGCGGTCATGATCGGCCAGAAGGGCCCAAGTCTGGTCAAAATAGTTGCCGACGGCCGGACCACATCAACGCTACCATCAATGAACCACACTGCCAAGCACAACTACGATGAGCAATACAAAAAGATCCTTGATGGCCCGTGCCCTCTCCATAAGAATGCCAAGCACAAGATGAAGAACTGCCTTGGTTTAGCTAAGGAGTTCTAAGACAAAAAGCTAGATGACGATGCCAACGATGGAGCCAGAGGTCACCGACCACCTGGGGGCAATGACAATGCTTTCCAGGAACATGACAAGGTGGTCGCCACCATCTTTGGGGGCCTCACCTCTACCGAGAGTAGAAGAGAATGGAAGCTCGCCGCACATCGGGTGCTCACCGTCACTATAGATGACGCCATCGCCAACCCCTAGCTATCGCCCATGGTCTGAGGTCTCTAATACAAAACTACCATAATATTGCTGAACGTGTTTTCTCAAAATCACCAACGTATTTTGCCAAACATGTTTCTCCAAATCACCGAACAATTTGCTCCAAATCTCCAAGATATTCCACCGATCAGCGAGGAGCATACGTTCTTTTCTGTTCTCTTCAGAGAAGACCCAGTCCCTAATCCCTCCCTTCATGTGCCACGGGCTCCGTGCTCTGCATTATAGGTGGTTAGCTGTGGTACCTTGGTCACGCCAGTTCTTCCTACACGTCCACAGGCTCTACGCTCGATGTTATGGACTATGGGCTAGCCAAGGCCGAGAGCTCAGCACAGAACTAATTGCTCGGACACCACTTATATTACGTATATCTCCAAGTTATTTTGACAAACACCGAGAAGAACATGTTCTGCTCTGTTCTCTATGGAGAAGACCTAGTCTCCGATCTCTCCCTACACTTGCCACAGGCTCCACGCTCTGCGTTATGGGTGGTCGACTACGGTTCCTTGGTCACGCCTTTTCCTCCTACATGTGCACGGGCTCCACGCTCAACGTTATGGACTATGGGCTAGCCGAGGTCATGGGGGTCAATAGCGAACCACCTGCTTGGATGCTACTTATACTACACATAATTGCGTTATGGTTAAAACTATGAAGATTTTTTCGCTGAAATACAAGCAAACTGCATACACATGCCCCTTATAACATTTATCACATACATAAGTGTTTTTTGCGCTTTCGCGCGTTCTAACTACATCATCCAGATATTACAGATGATAATCTCCGAGTAGATCACTGAGCTTCCCCATCGCCGCTTGTTTCACCAAATAGGTCAATGTCGCCGGCCAGCTTTTTAGCCACATCCTCCACCTGATCCTCTAGCTGCTGGGTCTCCACCTCGCTAGCCCCTTGGCGAATCCGGCCCCTATCGACTGAAGGTCAATGAATTGATAGTGGGACTGGACCATCGCAAGGGCATGAGTAATACCAGTAATAATGGCATCACAGTTGAAGCTCTCCCACACCGTCTTGCACCTTTTGATGATGATGTCCAGGTGCGGTGGCCAGCCATCGGGTTAAAGAGCTACCTCCAGGTCAATGTAGTCGAGCACTGGTTTGACTCCAGCAACTATGGTGTCAAACTTGTCCCTCTGGGTTCGGGCGTCCTACTCCAGCACATCGAATTACGCCTTGACCCTCCGACGGTAGTCTATAAGCATTACAAAGTTCCATCAAGCAAGGAAACTACTTTAGCATTAACTCTGACTAGTGAGTACTCACTGTTCAACTCCTCGACCAGTTTGTCTGCTTGCCCTGTTTCCTTTGCCTTCTCCTCTTGGAGTTGTTTGAGGGCCTAGCGTAGCTAGGCGAGCTCCGTGTTTTGCTCTACAAGCACGACAGTCATCGCAAAAAATATGGCTGTTCAGCAATACAAAGCACATTCACCGATATACCGTACCTACTTTCTGCTTGGATACACTTTGGAGCTGCTTGGATTTCTATTCTAGTTGCATGGAGGTACTCGCTAGCTCTTTGGTCTTGCACCGAAGTTGCTCGGACGCAGCCGCCAACTGCTTAGATAGGACCCCCTTCTGGTGTTTCAGGTCCCACGCGTTGGACTCAGCAAGGTCTCACTCGTGCCGGGCCCTCTGGATGTTTCTCTCCATTAGGTTCATCACCACTTTGAGTTTTTCATTCTCTTCGGCAAGGGGTTCCATCCTCTTTATCAGTTGGTGCCACTACTCAGCAGTCCAAGTTATTCCCTGCCAATCCATAATTATAATGATGAACTCCGATCTCCAACATCAAAGATGAGCACTACAGATGCAGTACTGACGTCGACTTGTTTCATCACTCTGGCAAGGGCAGTCTTCAATCTTCTCATCTCCCTGGTGGTGTCTTCCTCCTCGATAACCACCACCTCATCACCACGCTTGCGGAGGATTCAGACAGATTGGGGTTGAGGTTTAGCGTGCTCGATCTCTTCCACCTCGTCCTCTTCCACCGTAGCTCGAGGCACCACCAAGGGGGCTCCATGGCTAGACAGCGGGTTTGACCATCCCCTGCGACGCCTCAGGTAGCGCCATCTACCCTTCGGGCGCCACCAACTTCACCACCCTAGACTCTGGCGCATCATCGGCAATTTTAGCCTCTGCTCCTAAAGACCCGGCAGTTCCTGTCGTTGCCTCGGGCACTGTTGCCGATCTGTCTATTGTCAATGCCGCTCGTTCATCGTCGCCAAGTTCACCGGCAGCGGTGGTTGACTCCTCCTCTAGCTGCCGAGCTCTCGGGGACTCTAGGACAAGAGCTGTTGGCGTTGCCTCCACCATGGGATTAGCCCTCGACGGTTTGGTAGTCTGGACTGTTGGGGTCAGACCCTCCGCATGGTTTGCACTACATTAGATCAGTTTGTCAAGCACCAAAAAAGCTAAGAAATGACAACAAAATAACTCCAAGGCAAGGATACTTACAGTTTGGTCTGTTGGTACAATTTCTTAAACCGGTGACGCCTACTCGAGCACCTAGGCATGGCCATGGGGTTGACTTCCATGCTCTAGGGTGGAGGTGCCGTCTCCTCCACCGTTGGCCTCTGCTTCGCCCGCCGCTCTGGGACTTCCTCCGTCTATAGCTCGAGGATTCCCATCGCCTACTGCTTGGGGGCTTCCGTCGCCTGCTGTGTAGGGACTCCCCTAGCCTGCTGCTCAGGGACTTTTTCACCTTTCTTTGCTTGTTCCTCCATGCACGTGCTGCACAGAGGCGATTTAGTGTTCGGTGGAGGAGCCACCGAAGTTTCGTCGTCATTCGACCACTTGAGCACCGTGGTCCTTCGTGTTCGAGTGGTCTGGTCACCACCAAGTGAGATGTCACCTGGTTTGAGGGGATCAGTGGCTGCCATCTTCCTTTTCTTCTAGACCAGCTCGTCTACCGTTGCCCTCTTCCCCCAGACTTTCTCCGATATCGGGGGCGAACTCTCCGTCCGACCAGCGTCGGTGCCTTCGAACTCTGACAAAGTTCTGGCCGCATCTTCCTCAGGCTGAGCCAGTGGCCGGGTGTCTACACCTCTCAGCACTCCAGAGAAGTACACCACTCTTTCCTATGAATGGATCTTTGCATAAGTGAATCAGTTCACTGAGAAGTACACCGCTCTTTCCTGTGAATGGATCTTTGCATAAGTGAATCAGTTCACTGCTCGGCAATGCTTTAGGATTAAGAGTATCAGGAAAAAACAATCGAGATGGTTACCTGAGGAGGCGGATTTCTACAATTGAAGGCCCTCATTTGCCTTGGCTAGCTGGTAGCTCTGTGGCCCGCTCTAGGACAATTTTTTCATTAGCCGCTCCGTCCTCTCCTGGGTCCCATCGTCATCACCTCTGCAGTCAAAGCTCGGGTGGGCCCTTTCCTTGTAGGGCTAGACGCGGTGCACTATGAAGCTCACCGCCACTAGTTCGCCGCTAAGCTCCATGCCTTTAATCGGGTCGAGGAGCTCCCTTACTTGTTCCATGTCAGCACTATTTGGTTTCTCCGACCAACTTTTCTGGTTCTCTGGGATATGGTGGACATCACAGCAAATTGTAGGGTGACTCTGTTTGATGTAGAACCACTTGGAGTTCCACCCTTTCAGAGAAGTGTTTAGTAGTATGTTAATGTACTCGCTGGCCATCCCATCCCGGAGCTATAGATATACGCTACCGACCACCTTGGAACCACTGCCGCCCTTCTTCTTCAACCAGAATAGGTGTCTAAAGAGGTTGAAGTGCGGCAGAACCCCAAAAACGTCTCACAGAAATGAATAAAGATCGAGATGTGTAATATGGTATTAGGGTGGAGATTGCACAGACTAATCGCCCAGAACTCTAGCAGATCCTGCATGAAAGGATGAACAGGGAACCCCAACCCACGCCAGAAATAATCCTCAAAGACTAAGCTTCATCAGTGTTAGGCATCGGGAAGGGTTTACCATTGGCTGGCCACCATCCAGCGGTGACGCGGTCAGGAAGCATGCCCGCCTCCACCAATCTCTTGAGCTCCACTTCCCTTGTGCGTGACGGCACCCACTCTTCGTCACGACTGGCTCCGGCACCTGCCTTCTTTGGGCTCACATTCTTTGGGTTCATAGCTCTCCTCTTTGGTGCCATCTCTTAGATCTGGATGGGGATTGGTGTCGGGAGCGTGTGTGGATGCGAATCTAGAAATGTGAGCACTAAAAGCTCTAGTTTGGTTTTGGTTAATTGATGAAACCCTAAGTGCTAACCTAGTTTATCAAAGTGATTATGAGATAGGTAGCACTACTCCAAGTGATGAAGCAATGGCGAAGATCATGACAATGGTGATGGCATGATGATGATCAAATGCTTGAACTTGGAAAAGAAGAAAGAGAAAAATAAAAGGCTCAAGGCAAAGGTATAAATAGTAGAAGTCATTTTGTTTCGGTGATCAAGACACTTAGCGAGTGTGATCACATTTGCATTGACATAGCAACCTTGTGAGCTTAGCCAAAGCCCTCCCACACATCTTCATCATTGATTCATCATCTTTGTGGGATTGGGAGAGGATCCAAGTGCATTGCTTGAGTGATTGCATCTAGAGGCACTTGGTATTCGTGTTTTGCTATGGATTTCGCTTGTTGCTCTTGGTGGTTGCCACCACCTAGACAGCTTGGTGCAGCGGTGGAGGATTGGCACGAGTTGGTGATTGTTCATGGCCATCTCCGGTGATTGTGAGGGGATTTGTACCTTGCCTGATGGAGCGCCAAAAGGTAACTCTAGTGGATTGCTCGTGTCATTAAGTTACCTCACTTGTGAGTAGGTTCTTGCGGTGTCCAATTGTGTGGATGAGGTTTGTGCAACACCTCTTAGCCGCCGAACCACCAAGTGTTGGTCGACACAACGGGGACGTAGCGTGTTGGCAAGCACGTGAACCTCGGGAGAAAATCGGTTGTCTCTTGCCCCTTGGTATTCTCCTGGTGATTGATTTCATCCTCATCTTGTGATTGGTTCATCCCTCTACACGGCGGTATAATCACTCTACTCACTCTTTTATATTCTTGCAAACTAGTAGTGGCAAGCTCTTTAGTGTAATTAGAATTGAGAGCTTGATTTGTTATTTAAGTTCATCTAGTGGAGCTCTTTAGTGTAGCAAGTTTGAGAGCTCTTAGTGAGTAGTATCATAGCAAGTTGTGTGTCTAGTAATCATTGCAACTAGAATTGTTGGATAGGTGGCTTGCAACCCTCGTAGAGCTAGAGCAAGTTTGCATTTCGTTATTTATCTTACTAATCAAATTGCTCTTGTTGATTTGTAGAATTTTAAATAGGCTATTCACCCCCCTCTAGCCATATTAGGACCTTTCAAGTGGTATCAGAGCCGTGGTCACTGTTTGATTGAAGGCTTAACAACCTCGGTGTTAAATTATGGCTCAAGTTGTGTTCAACCATGTAGGGGGCAAACCACTGTTCTTTGATGGCACATGCTATGATTATTGGAAGAGAAAGATGAGGATGTATCTTGGTTCAATCAATGATCAAGTATGGGAAGTGACCGAGAATGACTATGCTATCATTGATCCCGATGATCCCACCAACTAAGATAAGATCAACAAGCAATGCAATACAATGGCTCTTAACACCATATACAATTCCATTGATTCCAAGGTGTTTGAGCAAATCAAGGATTGTGAAAGAGCAAATGAGGTGTGGAAGAGATTGGAGGAAACATATGAGGGCACACCGGCGGTGAAGAGTGCCAAATTGTATATCCTCAAGGATAAATTGACAAGCTTCAAGATGAAGGAAGATGAGAGCATTCCGGAGATGTTCCATCATTTGCAAGTGATTGTCAATGATTTGAAGGCATTGGGAGAGAAGATCAAGGATGATGATGTCTCTCATCAGTTCTTGATGTGCCTATCTCCAAGATTTGAGATGTTGAGATTGCTCATCATAAGAGGAGGATTGAAGGAGATTACCCCCAACTAAGTACTAGGTGATGTCATGACCTAAGAGACATACCGTGTGGAAAGGGAGGGGGATGACAAGAAGGAAGAAGAAGACAAGAAGAAGAAGAGTATAGCATTCAAGGCTAGCTCATCATCATCCAAAAACAAGGGCAAGTCTAAGAAAGAATCAAGCGATGATGATGATCTTAGTGATATTGATGATGAAGCTATGGCTCTCTTTGTCCGTAAGATGGGAAAATTCATGAAGAAGAAGGGCTATGGTGCAAGAAAGAGAAGAGATCACACCAAGAGCAAAGAGTATGTGAGAAGATGCTACAATTGCAAGAGCCCCGATCATGTTGTAGCAAATTATCCCTACAATAGTGATAATGATGAAGATAAGAAGAAGAAGCACAAGAAAGATCAGAATGAAAAGAAGGAGAAGAGAATGACCTTCCAAAAGAAGAAGAAGGGTAGAGGCTATGTAGTCACTTGGGATAGTGATGGTTCCTTGGATGGTGATAGCTCTAGTGATGATGACAAGAAATCTATCAAGAGAGCACTAGCAAGCATCGCCATCAACAAGAAGCTCTCCATCTTTGACACTCCATCGACATGTCTCATGGCAAAGCCTACCAAGGTAAAATATGATGAGAGTGATGATGATGAATATGAAAGTGACTCTTGTAGAAATGATAATGATGATGATGATGATGAGGAGGAGTACACCAAGGAGGAGCTCTTGTACATGTGTGAGCAAGTGCATGCTTGCAATGAGATGAAGAGAAAGGAGTGCAAAGAATTGCGCAAGAAGTAAAATTTCTTGAGCAATCCTTTGATGAGCTCAATGCTACTCATGAGAGGCTAATGGAAGCCCATGAGAAGCTTAGCAAAGCTCACTCTAAGCTTAAAAAGGCTCACTCCTCTCTCATTGAGCAGGTCAAAGTGGAGGAAGCCAAGAAGGAGAAAGTGATCATATCATGTGATATGGGACTTACATGTGATCTTATTGATGAATCTATTTTTATTGCTTCCACTAACCCTTCTTGTAGCACTACCACTTCCACTTTACCCTTGAGTGATGGTCTCACTTGTGAAAACTCACTAAAAGTGGAAAATGAGACCCTCAAGAAGGAGGTGAGTGAGCTCACTCATGCCTTAGGCAATGCCTATGGTGGTGATGCCCGCTTGCTAAAGTGCTTGGGTAGCCAAAGGTTCTCCTCAACAAAGATGGATTAGGCTATACCCCCAAGAAAGGCAAGGCAGCCTTTGTCACTCCCAAAGCTAGCTTTGTGAAGGGCAATGGTCGGTTTTGCAATAGATGCAAGCAAGTTAGGCATATAGAGCAAAATTGCAAGACTAACAAGAACAAGCTACCTAATGTATCCTCAATTAAATTTGATTCTTGTTATATGCTTGTTAAGGGTGCCAACGGTGTGAAGGCTAAATTCATTGGTACACCAATTGTGGGCCCAAAGAAGAAGGCCATTTGGGTACCAAAGACCTTGGTAACTAACCTTCAAGGACCTAATCAAGTTTGGGTACCTAAAAAGAATTGATCTTCTTTTGTAGGTCAATTATAAAGCCGGAGGAAGGCATTGGGTGCTTGATAGTAGGTGCACACAACACATGATCAGTGATCCAAGAATGTTCAATTCAATCAATGAAAACAAGAGCTATGGGATTGATAGTATCACATTTGGTGACAATGGCAAAGGCAAGGTCAAAGGGCTTGGTAAGATTGTAATATCCAATGACTTGAGCATTTCCAATGTGCTACTAGTAGAGAGCTTGAACTTCAACCTAAGCCTGGGCGTTTGGGTTACCCGATTTTTTCGGGTCGGGTAATTCGGGTAATTCAAAATTCGGGTAATAAAAATTGCTACCCGATATTACCCCCGAAAAAACACTACCCGCAAATTCGGGTACCCGATAATTCGGGTTCGGGTTTGGGTATTACCCGATATACCCAAATTTACAGAAAACAACAAACTACACTAAATTTCAGTAGCGATCTATACATAATTTCCGCAGCAATTTGTATAGAATTTCAATAGCAATTTGTAGAGAATAATATATTACAGTCACTCATTCAAATAGAGAGAATTATATTCTAATAAAGTGATAAGTTAAATGGTTCAGCTAACAACACATGATGAATACAAAGACAAAATAAATCTTTGGGTAGTTTGGGTAGTTTGGGTATCGGGGGATATTACCCGAATTACCCAAACTAATTTTGGGTAATTAAAATCGCTATCCGAATTTGGGATCGGGTACCTCGGGTTCGGGTAATTCGGGTCCGGGTTCGGGTAATTCGGATACGGGTAATGGGTATCGGGTATTTTGCCCAGGGTGGCTTCAACCTATTATCGGTAGCTCAATTATGTGATCTTGGTTTCAAGTGCATATTTGGTGTGGATGATGTAGAGATTATAAGTGTAGATGGCTCTAACTTGATATTCAAAGGATTTAGATATGAGAATCTATACTTGGTTGATTTCAATGCTAGAGAAGCTTAATTGTCAACATATTTGATCACTAAGTCTAGCATGGGTTGGTTATAGCATAGAAGGCTTGGTCATGTTGAAATGAAACAATTAAACAAGTTAATCAAGCATGACTTAGTTAGAGGCTTGAAAGATGTCACTTTTGAGAAAGATAAGCTATGTAGTGCATGTCAAGCCAGAAAGCAAGTTGATAACACACATCCTAAGAAGAGTATGATGAGCACATCTAAGGCATTTGAGCTAATGCATATGGACTTGTTTGGACCAACCACATACACTAGCATTGGAGGAAACAAATATGGATTTGTGATTGTGGATGATTTCACTAGATATATATGGGTCTTCTTTCTTGGTGACAAAAGTGATGTGTTTACAACATTCAAATCATTTGTCAAGGGTATTCACAATGAGTTTGAAACAACAATCAAGAAAGTTAGAAGCGGCAATGGAAGTGAGTTCAAGAACACTAGAATTGATGAGTTATGTGATGAATTTAGAATTAGACATCAATTCTCGGCCAAGTACACTCCTCAATCAAATGGCTTATGTAACACCCAAAATTCTACTACAAATTAGCAATTGAATTCTTGCCCTTTTAATACATTTTCTAGGTATTTCTAACTTAGGCCAAATAATAAATATTGTATAAATAAAATAAACTATAAGATTAGAAACTTGTTTGTTGCATTCATGCCGGAGCATATTATTTTTTGGTTGAGTGTAGGGCTAGTTGATTTGAAGTTGAATTCAAATTCCATTTGAATTTGGCTTAGAGTTGAAAAATATATTTGGAAAAGAATTTGGTTTTGAAAATTTACTTTCTTCCTTATTCAGCCCAGCACAGGCCTAGCTTTTCTTTTTTTTCTTACCTTCTAGCGTGGCCTACTGGCGGCCCAGCCGCGCCCATCCTCCCTCCTTCCTCTTTCCTTCCGCGTCGGCCTGTTGCTCCAGCCCACTCGGCGGCCTGCTCCATGGCACAGCCCACCAGTGTGGCCGCATCGGCACCACGGCCTGCAATGCCCATGCCCACTGCTCTCTCCCTTCTCTCTCTCGCTACGCAGCTGGTCCCACCCGTCAGAACCGCCTCCCTCCACTTTCCTTCTTCCCCGATGCCCCTTTCCTTTCTCTGCCCGTCGATGGCGCAGCCCCGAATGGCAAGCCGCCCGTGCCTGTATGGAAGGCCACCAGTGCCCACGCAAGGAAAGCACCAATTCACCCCGCTACCCTTCCTTCCACGCCGTAGCCCCGCCCGCCTATAAAGGCCGAGCCCTCCCCTCTGCCCTTCTCCATTCACCGCTAGAGCTAGCCACCGCCGCCCATCAATCCACCCCTCCCGTGCCTTGAACCTTGTCTCCGACGTCTCCTAGAGCTCCACCGTTGTCCTCAGCGCCCCCGTCACCGCCGCCATTGACTAGTGCCTTCAAAGCCTCCCCGTACGCTGCAACCACCACCATACGCATCATGGTGAACTCCTCCACCTACCCATGCTCTCCATACGTCGATTCACGCACTAGAATGCCGTATCATCGAACTACAGCCACCGCCGGCCATGGCACCCTCGCCGGTGATGCCGTGCTGCCACCGGAGTTTCTTTCGTGCGCCTCTCACCGTCAGATCTCACACGAATGGTCATGATTAGAGTATACCTGTTCGTTGTGTAACCGGTCCACTGGGATTCGTGGACTCGGTCCACCCCGCCAAGTAAGCAGCGTCCACCGCACGCATGGCACACCGCGCCAACAGTGTGCTACCACGTGGCTGCCTGGTCAGCAGCCGGGTCAACATCCAGTCAAAGCCACGCCGTTTTATAGTTTAGCCCCCGGATTTCCATGTAATCAACCCGCAGTCTGATTTAGTTCAAAATAATTTCTTTTAAGCCCTATTTTTATTCGATTAGGCCCCTATATATTCTAGATTTAATGCCTACAGTCCTGTAACCATGATAATTTATATTTTTAATTGTTTTAATTCAAAAATAGGTTTACTTTATTTACAGAATTGCCATTACATCTTATTTCGTGCATAACTTTCACGTTTTAAGTCCGATTTGAGTGATTCTTTCGCTCACGTGTTCTTAGCAATGTGTAGGATAGTTTTGTAAGCTTTTCAACTTATGTTTTCACTGTTTGGTGTACTGTTCTAATGGAAGTCTATCTTGTATGCATGTAATGATTGGAATGATGCTTGATTGATGATTGGATCATGATTAGAGGGTGAGCCATTTGAGGTGACTGAGGACCCCTAGCAGGATCAGTAGTACTCTCAGGATGACTTTGAGGAAGGCAAGTGTACCAAAGGCCCCATGTTACCTATGAACTACTACCACTTACATTCATGCATGTGTTTAATTTGAATTGCCTTTAAGGACTTTACCTAGATGATTCTTGTACCACATATCCTTAATACCTAGGTTTATTGGGTAGGCATTTTGGATAGATGCTGTAGCGCTTAACATGAAGTAATTGTTAAACATGATTAAAGACTATATGCAATGTGATAAAGTGAAGCTTTTAGCAATAGATAGGGGGCTGGAGTACGGGGTTGAGTACTCTAATGCCTCTCCATAAGGACTTAATCCTAAAGCGGCAACCTAGGAGGGACCGTACAACCTTGAGTGTCACATGGCTTTGACTTTAACCTATTAACTAGATTATACTAGCTCGTCTGTAGCTCCAGTAAGGGGTAAGAGGGTATCTTTCCTTTTTCTGTTAGGGTGTGCACCGTGCTATGATGCCCACGCATGCCATTCCTTTGTAGCTAAGATTTGTTAGTGCAACTAGCTAAGGGTTTCATAGTGAAACTCTACCACACTTCCTAGGAAGAGGTGTAGTGGGTCTCGTGAACCCCAGCATTGGGAATCATGACTCGATGGGTAAAGATGTACAATTTCTGTAGAAATAATTAACCTGTTATAACAGCCATGCTCACGGATATGAGTGGTCTGAATCCTTCGAGATTAGTGGTTACTGTGGATGATGGATGGTTGGGATATGAGATAAAACTTGATGATACTTTAATACCACTTGGGAATTGGGACTGTTCATTAAAGTAGTGTTTCAGGATGCTAAAATCTGATCAACTAAAATTGCGAACCGCGGTCAAACAGTGTCAAGCCTTTTTGAGCCTCATAGATCCCTTTGATATACTTGCTAAGCATGGTGAGCTTACACTTGCTTTACATCCAATGAAAATCCCAGATGGGTAACAGATAATGGATATGAAGAGTTTCTAGAGGATGTCCAGAACTACTAGGGAGACGTTCACCAGTTGGAGTCCCTATGGTAGTTGGGCTAGTTATTCCACTGTGATTGTAATAATATTGCCTTCGAGCAAACTTTGTATTAACTTTATGATGAGTTATGCGATGTAATAAGTACTTTACTTTGATACTATTGCAATTTGTGATATATGTGTGTGTTTGGACATTCTAGGCGCACATATATGAGTACTTGGTTTTGCTTTGCAAAATTGGGTGCGACAAATTGGTATCAGAGCTATAACTGACTGTAGGACGAACAACCTAGTTAGAAATGGACGCTTCTAGGATTTCATTATCTTTATTTTACTACTTTTACTTTGCTATAAATTTTTTTTGCTTATATTATGTTCTTTATCTGTTGCCAAAAATTATTTTGTTCTAATACTCAACCTTTTCATTCTTGTAGATGGCCTATACCAAGCAGACCCCGCGCAAGAGGACTATCCTAATGCCCACTAGGAGGACTAGGTTCACTCTAGGCAAGCGTGTCCTGGCACATCTGGTGGAGGCTCTGAGGAACCAAGAGGAGGAACCACCTGTGGAGGTGCCCATGGGGGAACCTTTGGAGGACTTGCTGGAGGATCCAATGGATGAAGAAACAGAAGAGGGACCCATGTTCGAGGAACCCATTGAGATAGAGGAGTCTGAGGAGGATCCTGAGGAGGAGCAGGAACAAGGTGGCCAGGAGGGAGCTAGTGACCTCGATGATGGAGATGGTTCTGATGATTCTGATGCTGATGGAGGTGATGATGGTGGAGATGGTGGAGACGATGGGGGTGATGACAGTGATGATGATCACAATGCACTGTTGGCTCAGGGATGGACTGCGGAGATCCACTATGACTTAGAGGGTGATGGCTACTACCACCCTAGGCTTCTCGCACTTGTGCATCGCTACCACCCCAGAGGCACTGTTCAGTATAGGACGGAGCATTGGACCCACCCCGACTACACCGGCTTCTGGGAGATGGAAGTGTACATCTGAGAGGGGACTCGAGTGCGCTACATCCACCGCGCCACCACTGCACGGCTCACATGTGCGGCTGTCATCAGGGATGCAGCTCGATAGGCGTTGATGGTCAACCATGACCGTCACTTCGATGACATCGCCTGGGAGGATGACCGCTATCTTCCCCACCGTCGGAGCGGACAATCTACATGCAACATCGCTGCACCACTTGGAGAGGCGAACCTAAGGCTGAGGCCTACCCTGTTGTGCTTGGCTAAGACCCACACTGACTTGGATCAGGCCCTGGACGAGCTCGATGTCATGGGGAGGGCCAACATGCAGCTGGCCTGTGAGAACGCTACACTGAAGCAGCAGCTAGGAGGTCCAGATGTGGAAGATTCAGGAGTACCCGCTCAGTCACCCCCGAGGACCAGAGGAGAGTCTGGAGACCCCAGCACCAGCACCAACATCGACCCGTACCCATAGGAGAGTCTTAAAAATATGTAATAAGCATGCATAGCTACGCGAGAGAGTATTTAGTTTCTTTCTTTTAATGGTTGGACAAGTGTTAGTTGCATGGTTGGATGTTTATTATTATGAATAAAGTTTGATTTGGATATTTGATATGATTGTGATGACTTGTGGGCATGTCCACGGTCATTTAGTTAAGGTTAAGGTTTAAGGATATTATGAATAAATAGTTGGGTTTCGTTTTATCATGTTGTCCATTCTGTATCATTTGGAGCAGTCTGTCTTTATCAGTTCATATTTCATAGTCTAGATGTCCAATGATCATGAAATTTTTATGGAGATAAGTAGGCTTCAACATCTTTCTTTTAGATCTGGAATCACCTCAATAGCTATTATAAATTGTGAGATACAGCTGTTGTAAGTTGAGGTTTTTGTGCTGTCAGAATTCCAGAACAGTACTGCTTATCGTCTGTATTTGACTAAGTAAACGTTAGAATCTGAAAAAGTGTTCTAAACGAAAGTTGTAGAGAATTTCATAAGATTTCCAGAAAGGTAAAATACGCAATCATATGATAAACAGAGTGTGAGATATGCTCATTTTATAGACTACTGTTGTTGTCCAACTTGCTGGAAAAGTTCAGAACAAATATCTTCTTGCATACCCTACATATATCTCTTGTCTACACCTTACTCTTGTTACACCAGTATCTTGTAAGAGTTATATTCTTGGACATGTGAGACTTATATGATGCATCTACAGATGGTGAACACCAGGAGGAATAACCAGGGAGGCAAGGAACCGCCACCACCACCCCCAGTCACCATGGAGCAGCTGATGATGATGCAGACCCTAGTTGCTTCAGCAGATGGCCCTAGAACATGCAGAACATGGGGCAAGGGAATGGGAATGCACCCCCTCATGTCAGAGATAAGAGGGGAGAGTTCCTAAAAGGACACCCACCTGTATTCAAGCACTCTGCCGACCCACTCCAAGCTGATGGTTGGCTACTGTGCCATTGAGAGGCAACTGGAGATTACCCAATGTGATGATAGGGAGAAGGTTTTATATGCTTCTAGACAGTTGTAGGGAGCTACATAGGATTGGTGGGACTCATTCCACTTCGGTCGCACCGAAGCTAATCCCATCACTTGGGTTGAGTTCTGCAGTGCCTTTCGCACTCACCACGTGCCTGCAGGACTGGTGAAGCTGAAGAAGAAGGAGTTCTTGGCTCTCAAGCAGGGGAGCATAACCGTTGCTGAATATCATGATAAGTTCATACAATTGTCACGGTATGCACCTACTGAGGTAGATGAGGATGGAAAGAGGTAGGAACTGTTTATGGAGGGCTTGAATGATGGTCTCCAGTACCAGCTGTTGTCTCATACCTTTGCTAACTTCCAGCAGCTGGTGGACAAAGCTTTAGTGATTGAGAACAAGCGCCGCCAGATGGAGGATAAAAAGAGGAAATTTCAAGGACAGCAATCCAGGAGCAACTCTTGCTTCCATACCAACCCTTAACAAGCTCAACCTCAGCAGCGCTATCAAGGTCAGACAGGTCCCAACCGCAACCACCAGCAGCAGTGTGCATAGCAGCAGCAGCAGTATAAGGCACCAGCTCAGCGCCAGCAGTAGCCCAACAATGTACCGGTGAGGAATAATGCCCCCAATGCTCCGTAGAGGAATGGTGCACCAAAAGCGCCAAATGCAGTTAATGACAACAAATGCTTCAATTGTGGAGAGCCAGGACATTACTCCAATAGATGTCCCAAGAAGACGGCTAACTCACAGTAGAACTATGTTCTGGGAAAGGTGAACCATGTTACTGCTGAAATAGCTTAGGAGGCACCGGATGTGGTGATCAGGTACGTTTCCGGTCAACTCAAACTCAGCTACAGTACTTTTTGATTCTGGTGCTTCGCATTCCTTCATGACATATATATTCATAAAGAAGCATGGTATTCTAGTAAGTGTTATGAAGAAACACATGTTAGTAAGCTCACCTAGTGGGGTAATGAAAGCAGAGTGGATATGCTTAGCTGCTAGTCTCAGCATAAGGGGGGTAGAATTTCAAGCAAATCTTGTAGTCATAAATTCCACCGGTATCGATGTCATCTTGGGTAGGGATTGGCTAAGGTTGCAGAAAGCAGTTATTAATTGTGGTAATAGTTCTATGAATCTTATCACTTCAACTGGAGAGAAGTGGTGTATGTGGCAACTCAGTCAGCTGTAGAAATCTACCAGGTTAATCAGTTGGAGGGCACAACCTTAGAAGATATAAGGATAGCAAATGAGTACCTAGATGTCTTCCCTGAGGAATTGCTAGGTATGCCACCTGACCGAGACATCGAGTTTATAATTGAACTTTTACCTGGAACTGCACCCATAGCTAAGAGACCCTATAGAATGGGAGTGAATGAATTAGCAGAACTTAAGAAACAACTAAGGGAATTGTTAGATAAGGGTTATGTTCAACCTAGTTCATCACCATGGGGTGCACCAGTACTGTTTGTAGAAAAGAAAGGATGGTACACAAAGGATGTGCATAGACTATAGGTCACTTAATGAGGTCACAATTAAGAACAAGTACCCATTACCTAGAATTGATGACCTATTTGACCAATTGAAAGGGGCTTGTGTGTTTTCCAAGATTGACCTTCGATCTGGATACCATCAGTTGAGGATATGGCGTACTAACATCCCCAAGACCACCTTTGTGACCCGTTATGGACTGTATGAGTTCACAATCATGTCTTTTGGTCTAACAAATGCACCTGCTTACTTCATGTATCTGATGAATAAGGTGTTCATGGAGTACCTTGACAAGTTTGTCATCATGTTCATTGATGACATACTAGTATACTCTAAGAATGAAGAAGAGCATGAAGAACATTTGAGATTGGTGTTGCAGAAGCTTAGAGAACATCAGCTTTATGCCAAGTTCAGCAAATGTGAGTTCTGGCTAAAAGAAGTATCTTTCCTTGGTCACATAATCTCTAATGGGGGAGTAGCAGTAGATCCCAAGAAGGTTAGAGATGTGTTGAGTTGGAAGCCACCTAAGGATGTTAGTGAGATTTGGAGTTTTCTAGGTATGGCTGGGTATTATAGGAGATTCATCGAGGGATTCTCTAAGTTAGCCAAGCCCATGACTGCTTTGTTAGAGAAGAATGCCAAATTTGTATGGACTAAGCAATGCCAGGACAGTTTTGAGGAGTTAAAGAAGAGACTGACTTCTGCTCCAGTGCTCATCTTACCTGATCTCACCAAAAGTTTCTCTATCTATTGTGATGCCTCACGGCAAGGTCTAGGAGGTGTTCTTATGCAAGAAGGCAGAGTTGTTGTCTACGCATCCAGACAACTAAGAAAACATGAGTTAAATTATCCGACTCATGATCTGGAATTGGTAGCTGTGGTGCATGCTCTTAAGATTTGGAGGCACTACTTGATTGGTCATAAGTGTAAGATTTATACGGACCACAAGAGTTTGAAGTACATATTTACGTAGTCAGATCTGAATCTGAGGTAGCGTAGATGGCTAGAGTTAATCAAAGATTATGATTTAGATATCCACTATCACCCGGGAAAGGCTAATGTTGTAGCAGATGCCTTGAGTAGAAGGAGTTATGTGAACATGGCCTATACAACTCAACTACCTGAAGAGTTGTGTGAGGAGTTCAAATACCTGAATTTGGGTATTGTGGCCAACACCATGGAGTTAGAGGTAGAATCCACTCTAGAACAAGAGATTCATAAGGGACAGTTGAATGATGAAAGGATCAAGGATATTGCAGAGCATATAGTGATTGGTAAAGCCCCAGGATTCCGCATAGATGATCAAGGGACGGTATGGTTTGGTAAAAGGATTTGTGTGCTAGAAGTAAAATCTATTAGGGAGTCTATCTTGAGGGAAGCTCATGACTCAGCCTATTCCATACACCCAGGAAGTACTAAAATGTATCTTGATCTTAAAGAGAGATACTGGTGGTATGGACTAAAGAGGGATGTAGCTGAACATGTGGCTATATGTGACACATGCCAAAGAGTAAAGGCAGAACATCAGAGGCCAGCAGGTTTGCTATAGCCTATGAAGATACCCTGAGTGGAAATGGGAAGAAGTTGGAATGGACTTTATAGTTGGATTACCCCGTACACAGAGAGGATTTGACTCTATCTGGGTGATTGTTGACCGTCTGACAAAAGTGGCACATTTCATTCCTGGACAAGGTAACTTATTCAAGTGCAAAGTTAGCAGAGTGATATATGGAAAGGATTGTATGTTTACATGGTGTACCAAAGAAGATTGTTTCGGATAGGGGTACACAGTTCACATCACATTTTTGGCAAAAATTGCATGAGTCAATGGATACGAAGTTGAACTTTAGCTACAGCTTACCATCCTCAAACAGATGGATAGACTGAGAGAATAAAGCAGATCTTAGAGGATATGCTAAGAGCTTGTGCTCTGTAGTATGGGACAAGTTGGGATAAGAGTTTACCTTATGCCGAATTCTCCTATAATAATAGCTACCAAAAGAGTCTTAAGATGGCACCGTTTGAGGCATTGTATGGCAGGAAGTGTAGAACACCATTGTTTTGGAATCAAATGGGAGAAAGTCAAGTCTTTGGACCAGATGTTTTGCAACTAGCAAAAAAACAAGTGCAAACAATAAGGCAAAACTTGAAGGTTGCACAGTCCCGACAGAAAAGCTATGCGGACACGAGAAGAAGAGATTTGTCGTTTGAAATCGGTGACTTTGTCTATCTCAAAGTTTCACCTATGAAAGGGGTAAAGAGATTTCATACTAAGGGAAAGTTGTCACCCAGGTATGTGGGACCATTCAAGATCATCAACAGGAGAGGAGAAGTTGCTTACCAACTAGAGTTACTAGAGCAGCTCTCAGGTGTTCATGATGTTTTCCATGTGTCACAACTTAAGAAATGTTTGAGAGTACCTGAGGAACAACTACCTTTGGAAGAACTGGATATCCGAGGGGATCTGTCATACAAAGAATATCCAGTAAGAATCCTAGAAACAGCAGAGAGAATCACAAGGAGCAAAATAATAAGATTGTGCAAGGTTCCAGTGGAACAGACACTCAGTGGATGAGGCAACTTGGGAGAGAGAGGAAGATCTGAGAACTGACTATCTCAATCTCTTTGAACCATCATAATCTCGAGGACGAGATTCATCTTAAGGGGGTAGGTTTGTAACACCCAAAATTCTACTACAAATTAGCAATTGAATTCTTGCCCTTTTAATACATTTTCTAGGTATTTCTAACTTAGGCAAATAATAAATATTGTATAAATAAAATAAACTATAAGATTAGAAACTTGTTTGTTGCATTCATGTCGGAGCATATTATTTTTTTGGTTGAGTGTAGGGCTAGTTGATTTGAAGTTGAATTCAAATTCCATTTGAATTTGGCTTAGAGTTGAAAAATATATTTGGAAAAGAATTTGGTTTTGAAAATTTACTTTCTTCCTTATTCAGCCCAGCACAGGCCTAGCTTTTCTTTTTTTTCTTACCTTCCTGCGTGGCCTACTGGTGGCCCAGCCGCGCCCATCCTCCCTCCTTCCTCTTTCCTTCCGCACTGGCCTGTTGCTCTAGCCCACTCGGCGGCCTGCTCCACGGCACAGCCCACCAGTGCGGCCGCATCGGGACCACAGCCCGCAACGCCCACGCCCACCGCTCTCTCCCTTCTCTCTCTCGCTGCGTAGCTGGTCCCGCCCGTCAGAACCACCTCCCTCCACTTTCCTTCTTCCCCGATGCCCCTTTCCTTTCTCTGTCCGTCGATGGCGCAGCCCGAACGGCAAGCCGCCCGCGCCCGTATGGAAGGCCACCGGCACCCACGCAAGGAAAGCGCCAATCCGCCCCGCTCCCCTTCCTTCCACGCCGTAGCCCCGCCCGCCTATAAAGGCCGAGCCCTCCCCTTTGCCCTTCTCCATTCATCGCTCGAGCTAGCCACCGCCGGCCATCAATCCACCCCTCCCACGCCTTGAACCTCGTCTCTGACGTCTCTTGGAGCTCCACCATTGTCCTCCGCGCCCCCATCACCACCGCCATCGACCAGTGCCTTCGAAGCCTCCCCATACGCTGCAACCACCTCCATACACATCGTGGTGAGCTCCTCCACCTACCCATGCTCTCCATTCGTTGATTCACGCACTGGGATGCCGTATCGTCGAACTATAGCCACCGTCAGCCATGGCGCCTTACCGGTGGTGCCATGCCACTACCGGAGTTTCTTCCGTGCACCTCTCACCGTCAGATCTCACACGAACGGTCACGATTAGAGTATACCTATTCGCTGTGTAACCGGTCCACCGGGACTCATGGACTCGGTCCACCCCGCCAAGTCAGCAGTGTCCACCGCACGCGTGGCACACCGCACCAACAACATGCTACCACGTGGCTGCCTAGTCAGCAGCCAGGTCAACATCTAGTCAAAGCCATGCCATTTTACAGTTTAGCCCCTGGATTTCCATGTAATCAACCCACAGTCCGATTTAGTTCAAAATAATTTCTTTTAAGCCCTGTTTTTTGGTTAGGCCCCTGTATATTCCAGATTTAATGCCCGCAGTCCTGTAACCATGATAATTTACATTTCTAATTGTTTTAATTCAAAAATAGGTTTAGTTTATTTATAGAATTGCCATTACATCTTATTTCAGTGCATAACTTTCACTGTTTTAAGTCCTGATTTGAGTGATTCTTTCACTCACGTGTTCGTAGCAATGCGTAGGATAGTTTTGTAAGCTTTTCAACTTATGTTTTCACTATTTGGTGTACTGTTCTAATAGAAGTCTATCTTGTATGCATGTAATGATTGGAATGATGCTTGATTGATGATTGGATCACGATTAGAGGGTGAGCCATTTGAGGTGACTGAGGACCCCCTAGCAGGATCAGTAGTACTCTTAGGACTGACTTTGAGAAGGCAAGTGTACCAAAGGCCCCTTGTTACCTATGAACTACTACCACTTACAGTCATGCATGTGTTTAATTTGAAATGCCTTTAAGGACTTTACCTAGATGATTCCTTGTACCACATATCCTTGATACCTAGGGATTATTGGGTAGGCATTTTGGATAGATGCTGCAGCGCTTAACATGAAGTAATTGTTAAACATGATTAAAGACTATATGCAATATGATAAAGTGAAGCTTTTAGCAACAGATAGGGGGCTAGAGTACGGGGTTGAGTACTCTAGTGCCTCTCCATAAGGACTTAATCCTGAAGCGGCAACCCAGGAGAGGCCGTACAACCCCGAGTGTCACATGGCTCTGACTTTAACCTATTAACTAGATTGTACTAGCTCATCTGTAGCTCTAGTAAGGGGTAAGAGGGTATCTTTCCTTTTTCTATTAGGGTGTGCACCGTGTTGCGATGCCCACACGTGCCATTCCTTTGTAGCTACGATCTGTTAGTGCAACTAGCTAAGGGTTTCATAGTGAAACTTTGCCACACTTCCTAGGAAGAGGTGTAGTGGGTCTCGCGAACCCCAGCATTGGGAATCATGGCTTGGTGGGTAAAGATGTACAATTTCTGTAGAAATAATTAACCTATTATAACAGTCGTGCTCACGGATATGAGCGGTCTGGATCCTTCGAGATTAGTGGTTACTGTGGATGATGGATGGTTGGGATATGAGATAAAACTTGATGATACTTTAATATCACTTGGGAATTGGGACTATTCATTAAAGTAGTATTCAGGATGCTAAAATTTGATCAACTAAAATTGCGAACCGCAGGTCAAACAGTGTCAAGCCTTTTTTGAGCCTCATAGATACCTTTGATATACTTGCTAAGCATGGTGAGCTTACACTTGCTTTACATCCAATGAAAATCTCAGATGGGTAACAGATAATGGATATGAAGAGTTTCCAGGAGGATGTCCAGGACTACTAGGGAGACGTTCACCAGTTGGAGTCCCTAGTGGCAGTTGGGCTAGTTATTCCGCTTGTGATTGTAATAATATTGCCTTCGAGACAAACTTTGTATTAACTTTATGATGAGATATGCGATGTAATAAGTACTTTACTTTGATACTATTGCAATTTGTGATATATGTGTGTATTTGGACATCATGGCGCACATATATGAGTACTTGATTTTGCTTTGCAAAATTTGGTGAGACGACAAAAGAATAGAACACTCATTGATATGGCAAGGTCTATTGCTTAGTGAGTACAATGTGAGTCAATCCTTTTGGGCCAAAGCTATCAACATGGCTTGCTATTGTAGCAACCACTTATATTGTCACCCATTGAAAGAGAAGACACCCTATAAGCTCTTGAATGGTAGAAAACCCCAACATTGCATATTTTTAGGTCTTTGCTTGCAAATGCTATATCTTGAAAAAGGCACTAGATTGGGCAAGTTTGAGAAGAAGTGTGATGAAGGATTCTTGATTGGATACTTAACCACTAGCAAAGCATATAGAGTTTGGAATTTGGTAAGTGGTACTCTTGAGGAGGTACATGATGTTGATTTGATGAAACCAAGGGTTCACAAGAGTGAAGAATGAGAAGCGCCAGCAGACCCAACAATGTACCGGTGAGGAATAATGCCCCCAATGCTCCGCAGAGGAATGGCGCACCAAAAGCGCCAAATGTAGTTGATGATAACAATGCTTCAATTGTGGAGAGCCAGGACATTACTCCAATAGATGTCCTAAGAAGACGGCTAACTCACAGTAGAACTATGTTCTGGGAAAGGTGAACCATGTTACTGCTGAAACAGCTTAGGAGGCACCGGATGTGGTGATCGGTACGTTTCCGGTCAACTCAAACTCAGCTATAGTACTTTTTGATTCTGGTGCTTCGCATTCCTTCATAACATATACATTCATAAAGAAGCATGGTATTCCAGTAAGTGTTATGAAGAAACACATGTTAGTAAGCTCACCTAGTGGGGTAATGAAAGCAGAGTGGATATGCTTAGCTGCTAGTCTTGGCATAAGGGGGGTAGAATTTCAAGCAAATCTTGTAGTCATAAATTCCACCGGTATCGATGTCATCTTGGGTAGGGATTGGCTAAGGTTGCAGAAAGCAGTTATTAATTGTGGTAATAGTTCTATGAATCTTATCACTTCAACTGGAGAAGTGGTGTATGTGGCAACTCAGTCAGCTGTAGAAATCTACCAGGTTAATCAGTTGGAGGGCACAACCTTAGAAGATATAAGGATAGCAAATGAGTACCTAGATGTCTTCCCTGAGGAATTGCTAGGTATGCCACCTGACCGAGACATCGAGTTTATAATTGAACTTTTACCTGGAACTGCACCCATAGCTAAGAGACCCTATAGAATGGGAGTGAATGAATTAGCAGAACTTAAGAAACAACTAAGGGAATTGTTAGATAAGGGTTATGTTCAACCTAGTTCATCACCATGGGGTGCACCAGTACTGTTTGTAGAAAAGAAAGATGGTACACAAAGGATGTGCATAGACTATAGGTCACTTAATGAGGTCACAATTAAGAACAAGTACCCATTACCTAGAATTGATGACCTATTTGACCAATTGAAAGGGGCTTGTGTGTTTTCCAAGATTGACCTTCGATCTGGATACCATCAGTTGAGGATATGGCGTACTAACATCCCCAAGACCACCTTTGTGACCCGTTATGGACTGTATGAGTTCACAATCATGTCTTTTGGTCTAACAAATGCACCTGCTTACTTCATGTATCTGATGAATAAGGTGTTCATGGAGTACCTTGACAAGTTTGTCATCATGTTCATTGATGACATACTAGTATACTCTAAGAATGAAGAAGAGCATGAAGAACATTTGAGATTGGTGTTGCAGAAGCTTAGAGAACACCAGCTTTATGCCAAGTTCAGCAAATGTGAGTTCTGGCTAAAAGAAGTATCTTTCCTTGGTCACATAATCTCTAATGGGGGAGTAGCAGTAGATCCCAAGAAGGTTAGAGATGTGTTGAGTTGGAAGCCACCTAAGGATGTTAGTGAGATTTGGAGTTTTCTAGGTATGGCTGGGTATTATAGGAGATTCATCGAGGGATTCTCTAAGTTAGCCAAGCCCATGACTGCTTTGTTAGAGAAGAATGCCAAATTTGTATGGACTAAGCAATGCCAGGACAGTTTTGAGGAGTTAAAGAAGAGACTGACTTCTGCTCCAGTGCTCATCTTACCTGATCTCACCAAAAGTTTCTCTATCTATTGTGATGCCTCACGGCAAGGTCTAGGAGGTGTTCTTATGCAAGAAGGCAGAGTTGTTGTCTACGCATCCAGACAACTAAGAAAACATGAGTTAAATTATCCGACTCATGATCTGGAATTGGTAGCTGTGGTGCATGCTCTTAAGATTTGGAGGCACTACTTGATTGGTCATAAGTGTAAGATTTATACGGACCACAAGAGTTTGAAGTACATATTTACGTAGTCAGATCTGAATCTGAGGTAGCGTAGATGGCTAGAGTTAATCAAAGATTATGATTTAGATATCCACTATCACCCGGGAAAGGCTAATGTTGTAGCAGATGCCTTGAGTAGAAGGAGTTATGTGAACATGGCCTATACAACTCAACTACCTGAAGAGTTGTGTGAGAAGTTCAAATACCTGAATTTGGGTATTGTGGCCAACACCATGGAGTTAGAGGTAGAATCCACTCTAGAACAAGAGATTCATAAGGGACAGTTGAATGATGAAAGGATCAAGGATATTGCAGAGCATATAGTGATTGGTAAAGCCCCAGGATTCCGCATAGATGATCAAGGGACGGTATGGTTTGGTAAAAGGATTTGTGTGCTAGAAGTAAAATCTATTAGGGAGTCTATCTTGAGGGAAGCTCATGACTCAGCCTATTCCATACACCCAAGAAGTACTAAAATGTATCTTGATCTTAAAGAGAGATACTGGTGGTATGGACTAAAGAGGGATGTAGCTGAACATGTGGCTATATGTGACACATGCCAAAGAGTAAAGGCAGAACATCAGAGGCCAGCAGGTTTGCTATAGCCTATGAAGATACCTGAGTGGAAATGGGAAGAAGTTGGAATGGACTTTATAGTTGGATTACCCCGTACACAGAGAGGATTTGACTCTATCTGGGTGATTGTTGACCGTCTGACAAAAGTGGCACATTTCATCCTGGACAAGGTAACTTATTCAAGTGCAAAGTTAGCAGAGTGATATATGGAAAGGATTGTATGTTTACATGGTGTACCAAAGAAGATTGTTTCGGATAGGGGTACACAGTTCACATCACATTTTTGGCAAAAATTGCATGAGTCAATGGATACGAAGTTGAACTTTAGCACAGCTTACCATCCTCAAACAGATGGATAGACTGAGAGAATAAAGCAGATCTTAGAGGATATGCTAAGAGCTTGTGCTCTGTAGTATGGGACAAGTTGGGATAAGAGTTTACCTTATGCCGAATTCTCCTATAATAATAGCTACCAAAAGAGTCTTAAGATGGCACCGTTTGAGGCATTGTATGGCAGGAAGTGTAGAACACCATTGTTTTGGAATCAAATGGGAGAAAGTCAAGTCTTTGGACCAGATGTTTTGCAACTAGCAAAAAAACAAGTGCAAACAATAAGGCAAAACTTGAAGGTTGCACAGTCCCGACAGAAAAGCTATGCGGACACGAGAAGAAGAGATTTGTCGTTTGAAATCGGTGACTTTGTCTATCTCAAAGTTTCACCTATGAAAGGGGTAAAGAGATTTCATACTAAGGGAAAGTTGTCACCCAGGTATGTGGGACCATTCAAGATCATCAACAGGAGAGGAGAAGTTGCTTACCAACTAGAGTTACTAGAGCAGCTCTCAAGTGTTCATGATGTTTTCCTTGTGTCACAACTTAAGAAATGTTTGAGAGTACCTGAGGAACAACTACCTTTGGAAGAACTGGATATCCGAGGGGATCTGTCATACAAAGAATATCCAGTAAGAATCCTGGAAACAGCAGAGAGAATCACAAGGAGCAAAATAATAAGATTGTGCAAGGTCCAGTGGAACAGACACTCAGTGGATGAGGCAACTTGGGAGAGAGAGGAAGATCTGAGAACTGACTATCTCAATCTCTTTGAACCATCATAATCTCGAGGACGAGATTCATCTTAAGGGGGTAGGTTTGTAACACCCAAAATTCTACTACAAATTAGCAATTGAATTCTTGCCCTTTTAATACATTTTCTAGGTATTTCTAACTTAGGCAAATAATAAATATTGTATAAATAAAATAAACTATAAGATTAGAAACTTGTTTGTTGCATTCATGTCGGAGCATATTATTTTTTTGGTTGAGTGTAGGGCTAGTTGATTTGAAGTTGAATTCAAATTCCATTTGAATTTGGCTTAGAGTTGAAAAATATATTTGGAAAAGAATTTGGTTTTGAAAATTTACTTTCTTCCTTATTCAGCCCAGCACAGGCCTAGCTTTTCTTTTTTTCTTACCTTCCTGCGTGGCCTACTGGTGGCCCAGCCGCGCCCATCCTCCCTCCTTCCTCTTTCCTTCCGCACTGGCCTGTTGCTCTAGCCCACTCGGCGGCCTGCTCCACGGCACAGCCCACCAGTGCGGCCGCATCGGGACCACAGCCCGCAACGCCCACGCCCACCGCTCTCTCCCTTCTCTCTCTCTCGCTGCGTAGCTGGTCCCGCCCGTCAGAACCACCTCCCTCCACTTTCCTTCTTCCCCGATGCCCCTTTCCTTTCTCTGTCCGTCGATGGCGCAGCCCCGAACGGCAAGCCGCCCGCGCCCGTATGGAAGGCCACCGGCACCCACGCAAGGAAAGCGCCAATCCGCCCCGCTCCCCTTCCTTCCACGCCGTAGCCCCGCCCGCCTATAAAGGCCGAGCCCTCCCCTTTGCCCTTCTCCATTCATCGCTCGAGCTAGCCACCGCCGGCCATCAATCCACCCCTCCCACGCCTTGAACCTCGTCTCTGACGTCTCTTGGAGCTCCACCATTGTCCTCCGCGCCCCCATCACCACCGCCATCGACCAGTGCCTTCGAAGCCTCCCCATACGCTGCAACCACCTCCATACACATCGTGGTGAGCTCCTCCACCTACCCATGCTCTCCATTCGTTGATTCACGCACTGGGATGCCGTATCGTCGAACTATAGCCACCGTCAGCCATGGCGCCCTTACCGGTGGTGCCATGCCACTACCGGAGTTTCTTCCGTGCACCTCTCACCGTCAGATCTCACACGAACGGTCACGATTAGAGTATACCTATTCGCTGTGTGTAACCGGTCCACCGGGACTCATGGACTCGGTCCACCCCGCCAAGTCAGCAGTGTCCACCGCACGCGTGGCACACCGCACCAACAACATGCTACCACGTGGCTGCCTAGTCAGCAGCCAGGTCAACATCTAGTCAAAGCCATGCCATTTTACAGTTTAGCCCCTGGATTTCCATGTAATCAACCCACAGTCCGATTTAGTTCAAAATAATTTCTTTTAAGCCCTGTTTTTTGGTTAGGCCCCTGTATATTCCAGATTTAATGCCCGCAGTCCTGTAACCATGATAATTTACATTTCTAATGTTTTAATTCAAAAATAGGTTTAGTTTATTTATAGAATTGCCATTACATCTTATTTCGTGCATAACTTTCATGTTTTAAGTCCGATTTGAGTGATTCTTTCGCTCACGTGTTCGTAGCAATGCGTAGGATAGTTTTGTAAGCTTTTCAACTTATGTTTTCACTATTTGGTGTATTGTTCTAATGGAAGTCTATCTTGTATGCATGTAATGATTGGAATGATGCTTGATTGATGATTGGATCACGATTAGAGGGTGAGCCATTTGAGGTGACTGAGGACCCCTAGTAGGATCAGCAGTACTCTTAGGACGACTTTGAGGAAGGCAAGTGTACCAAAGGCCCCTTGTTACCTATGAACTACTACCACTTACATTCATGCATGCGTTTAATTTGAATTGCCTTTAAGGACTTTACCTAGATGATTCTTGTACCACATATCCTTGATACCTGGGTTTATTGGGTAGGCATTTTGGATAGATGCTGCAGCGCTTAACATGAAGTAATTATTAAACATGATTAAAGACTATATGCAATATGATAAAGTGAAGCTTTTAGCAACAGATAGGGGGCTAGAGTACGGGGTTGAGTACTCTAGTGCCTCTCCATAAGGACTTAATCCTGAAGCGGCAACCCAGGAGAGGCCGTACAACCCCGAGTGTCACATGGCTCTGACTTTAACCTATTAACTAGATTGTACTAGCTCATCTGTAGCTCTAGTAAGGGGTAAGAGGGTATCTTTCCTTTTTCTATTAGGGTGTGCACCGTGTTGCGATGCCCACACGTGCCATTCCTTTGTAGCTACGATCTGTTAGTGCAACTAGCTAAGGGTTTCATAGTGAAACTTTGCCACACTTCCTAGGAAGAGGTGTAGTGGGTCTCGCGAACCCCAGCATTGGGAATCATGGCTTGGTGGGTAAAGATGTACAATTTCTGTAGAAATAATTAACCTATTATAACAGTCGTGCTCACGGATATGAGCGGTCTGGATCCTTCGAGATTAGTGGTTACTGTGGATGATGGATGGTTGGGATATGAGATAAAACTTGATGATACTTTAATACCACTTGGGAATTGGGACTATTCATTAAAGTAGTGTTTCAGGATGCTAAAATTTGATCAACTAAAATTGCGAACCGCGGTCAAACAGTGTCAAGCCTTTCTGAGCCTCATAGATCCCTTTGATATACTTGCTAAGCATGGTGAGCTTACACTTGCTTTACATCCAATGAAAATCCCAGATGGGTAACAGATAATGGATATGAAGAGTTTCCAGAGGATGTCTAGGACTACTAGGGAGACGTTCACCAGTTGGAGTCCCTATGGCAGTTGGGCTAGTTATTCCGTTGTGATTGTAATAATATTGCCTTTGAGAAAAATTTGTATTAACTTTATGATGAGTTATGCGATGTAATAAGTACTTTACTTTGATACTATTGCAATTTGTGATATATGTGTGTGTTTGGACCTAGGCGCACATATATGAGTACTTGGTTTTGCTTTGCAAAATTGGGTGAGACAGCTTAGTTGAAAGGAAGAATAGAACTTTGATTGACATGGCAAGATCAATGTTGAGTGAGTATAATGTGAGTCATTCATTTTGGGCCAAAGCAATCAACACGGCTTGCTATTATAGCAACCATCTCTATTGTCACCCCATGATGGAGAAGACACCTTATGAGCTTTTGAATGGAAGAAAGCCCAATATAGCATACTTTTTGGTTTTTGGTTGTAAATACTACATATTGAAGAAAGGCACTAGATTGAGCAAGTTTGAAAAGAAATGTGATGAAGGTTTCTTACTTGGTTACTCTACTACTAGCAAGGCTTATAGAGTTTGGAATTTGGCTAGTGGTACTCTTGAAGAGGTTCATGATGTGGAGTTTGATGAAACAAATGGTTTCCAAGAGGAAGATGAGAATCTAGATGATGTGAAAGGCACTCAATTGGTCAAGTCAATGAGAAACATAGACATTGGTGAGTTAAGGCCTAGAGTGGTGATTGATATTAAAGATGACAAGAATCAAGTACTCTCTAACTCAAATGTGCAAGCTAGTGGTTCTCATGATCAAATCCAAGCAAGCACTAGTGATGGCAATGTGCAAGATCAACAAATGGCTAGTTCATCATCTCAACCAAGTGATCAATCAAATGCTAGCAATCAAGTGCAAGTGCTTCAACCAACCAATGTTGCAAGAGATCATCCATTAGACACTATCATTGGTGATATTTCAAGAGGTGTGCAAACAAGATCAAGATTAGCTTTATTTTGTGAGCATTTCTTATTTGTATCATCCATTGAACCTAAGAAGATAAATGAAGCTTTGAGGGATGTTGATTGGGTCAATGCTATGCATGAAGAGCTAAACAACTTCACAAGAAACCAAGTATGGGATTTAGTTGAGAGGCCTAAGGATCATAATATGATTGGAACCAAGTGGGTCTTTCGGAACAAACAAGATCAAGATGGGATAGTAATAAGGAACAAAGCAAGATTAGTGGCTCAAGGTTACACTCAAGTTGAACGTCTTGACTTTGGAGAAACATATGCCCCAGTTGCAAGATTGCAAGCAATTAGGATCTTGCTAGCTTATGCTTGTGCCCACAACATCAAGTTGTACTGGATGTGAAAAGTGCATTTCTCAATGGGTACATCAATCAGCTTGTGTATGTTGAGCAACCTCTCGGTTTTGAAGATGAAAAGAAACCCAACCATATTTACAAGTTGAGAAAGGCTTTGTATGGATTAAAACAATCACCTAGAGCATGGTATGAGAGATTGAGGGATTTCCTACTCTCTAAGGGATTCAAGATGGGAAAGGTTGACACCACTCTCTTCACCAAGAAGCTTGGAAATGACTTGTTTGTAATGCAAATCTATGTTGATGATATCATTTTTGGGTCAACAAATCAAGATTTTTGTGAGGAGTTTGGCAAGATGATGGCAAGTGAGTTTGAGATATCCATGATTGGAGAGCTTAGTTACTTCCTTGGTCTTCAAATCAAGCAAATGAAGAATGACACATTTGTGAGTCAAGGCAAGTATATCAAGGACATGCTCAGGAAGTTTGGAATGGATGATGCTAAAGCTATTAGTACACCAATGGGGACAAGTGGAAGCTTGGATAGTGATGCTAGTGGCAACATGGTGGATCAAAAGATGTATCAGTCCATGATTGGAAGTCTACTCTATGTGACCGCATCAAGGCTAGATGTGATGTTTAGTGTATGCATGTGTGCTAGATTTCAAGCCTCACCAAGAGAAAGTCATTTGAAGGTAACTAAGAGAATATTGAGGTACTTGAAGCATACACAACATGTTGGATTATGGTATCCCAAAGGAGCAAGATTTGAGTTGATTGGATATTCGGACTCCGATTATGCGGGATGCAAAGTTGAGAGAAAGAGCACATTGGGCACATGTCAACTATTGGGAAGATCACTTATGTCTTGGTCATCAAAGAAGTAAAATAGTGTAGTACTTTCAACCGCCGAAGCGGAGTATATTTTGGCTAATAGTTGTTGTGCACAATTACTTTGGATGAAGGTCACTTTGAGTGATTTTGGAATCAAGTTCAAGCAAGTGCCATTGCTATCATGCTATGTGACAATGAAAGTGTCGTAAAGCTCACCAACAACCCGGTTCAACACTCAAGAACAAAGCATATAGATGTCCGTCATCACTTCATAAGAGATCACCAACAAAAAGGGGATATTTGCATAGAGAGTGTGGGCACCGAAGATCAACTTGCCGACATATTCACCAAGCCACTTGATGAGATAAGGTTTTGCAAGCTAAGGAATGAATTGAACATACTTGACTTCTCAAATATGTGTTGATGCACCCCCATTATATGGCATGCCTCTCCTTTGAGCAAAGCAAGGTAAAATTGATTGACATGTCATCCATCCATTGCTAAGGACTTGTTTAGTGCATCTAGTCATTCCTATCATATCCTAGGCTCATTCATGAAAATCAAATGAATTTGATGCTTGTATGGTACCACTATTGCTTATATGTTTGAAATGATCTAGTGGTAGCATATGACATATTTGTGGGCTTATAAACCTAGTGTTTGATCTATAAAATGAGCTATAAGTGTTTAACTCAACATGGTACAAGATAACCCTTATTTGGAGGTGTGAAGAAGCTTGTCCTTGGATCAAACCGAGTTAAATAACTTTTGCAAGTAATCTAGATTGAACCAATTTGGGAAAATGATCCTCACTTCACATGGTTTCACCCCAACCTATCTAAAATTTGAGCCCTCTTTTTATGCTAATTGTTGACAAAGGGAGAGAGAAATGCACAAAGATAGTAAGATAGATAGGGGGAGCAAACAAATGAAATGACATTGTAAGGGGATCAATCAAAATTGCACACAAGTAGGGGGAGCAAGCTCATAAACTTGTATGATGCATTTGAATGTGCATTTCATATATTTGCTTGCATGGTACAAGTTCTTAATTTCAATATCCATGCTTGTGTGGTGTATGCTAGTTGTAGGTTTGAATGTTGAAATGAAAAACTAGCATGCATAGGCTAAAGTAACTAGACCTATGTTCATTCTATGGAAACTAGACCCTTATTTGTAATTTTGATCTCATGGGGTATTCTAGTTTTTGTGTATGTCTAGTTACTAATGGTGCTAAGGATGGTATATTGGTGCACTCCGATTGGTATCACGCTTCAAAGGCCCATCTCTTATACCTTAGCATCATTTGGTAGAAATTGACTCCTATATTTCCTATCTAAGCATATGTGCAAGCTACAATCCAAACTCTTAGCACATATGTAGGGGGAGCAATTACAACCATTTAGAGTTCATGAAACTTGTCCATATTCTTTTACACATGGTAAATATGCTTGGGCAAGCAACCTAAATTCAATTGAATCTCAATTCATATCTTTGTGAAAGAGTTGTCATCAATTACCAAAAAGGGGAAGATTGAAAGCTCTAGTTTGGTTTTGGTTAATTGATGAAACCCTAAGTGCTAACCTAGTTTATCAAAGTAATTATGAGATAGGTAGCACTACTCCAAGTGATGAAGCAATGGCGAAGATCATGATGATGGTGATGGTATGGTGATGATCAAATGCTTGAACTTGGAAAAGAAGAAAGAGAAAAACAAAAGGCTCAAGGCAAAGGTATAAATAGTAGAAGCCATTTTATTTTAGTGACGAAGACACTTAGCAAGTGTGATCACATTTAGGTTAGATAGCCATACTATTAAGAGGGATAAAACTCATATTGAAATGCGGTTATCAAAGTGCCACTAAATGCTCTAACTCATTGCATATGCATTTAGGATCTAGTGGAGTGCTAACACCCTTGAAAATGTTTGTGAAAATATGCTAACACATATGCACAAGGTGATACACTTGGTGGTTGGCACATTTGAGCAAGGGATAGAAACTTCACCGGTGGAGTGTTCGCCCGTAGAGTGCGGACAGTCCGATGGTGCCACCAACGCCCTAGACAGAAAAGACGGAGGTCACTGTAAGTGACCGAACGCTGGTCTCTGTTGGATCGGCGCGTCCGGTCAGTAGCAGCAGTGAGCGCGCATTTCGATCTTCGACCGGACACTGGCGCTAAAAGTGACTGGACGCTGGCAGGGTGCGTCTGGTCAGTGCTAACGTACACTGACGTGGGGCGCACAGAAGAGACATTGAGTGACCGGACGTTGGGTGAGTCCAGTCGGGCATGATCGGACGTGTCCGGTCGTGAAAATTCACGTTTGGAACCTTACTAGAAACGACCGGACGCTGAGGTCCAGCATCCGGTCACTTTCTAACTGACGCGTTCGGTCACCAATTGACCGTTGTAATTGAGCGATCGGCATTTGAACCCGAGGACACGTGGCACACATCGCACGACCGGACGCTAAGGTCCAGTGTCCGATCAATCTGACCGGAGCGTCCGGTCGGCCCATGTTTAGTGCAGTGAGGAGCCCAACGGCTCTATTTCGTGGGGGCTTCTATTTAAGCCCCATGGCCAGCTCAAGCTCACTCTCTTGGCCATTTGCATTGACATAGCAACCTTGTGAGCTTAGCCAAAGCCCTCCCACACATCTTCATCATTGATTCATCATCTTTATGAGATTGGGAGAGGATCCAAGTGCATTGCTTGAGTGATTGCATCTAGAGGCACTTGGTATTCATGTTTTGCTATGGATTTTGCTTGTTGCTTTTGGTGGTTGCCACCACCTAGATGGCTTGGTGTAGCGGTGGAGGATTGGCACGAGTTGGTGATTGTTCATGGCCATCTCTGGTGATTGTGAGGGGATTTGTACCTTGCCCGGTGGAGCGCCGAAAGGTAACTCTAGTGGATTGCTCGTGTCATTGAGTTACCTCACTTGTGAGTAGGTTCTTGTGGTGTCCAATTGTGTGGATGAGGTTTGTGCAACACCTCTTAGCCGCCAAACCACCAAGTGTTGGTCGACACAACAGGGACATAGCGTGTTGGCAAGCACGTGAACCTCAGGAGAAAATCGGTTGTCTCTTGCCCCTTGGTATTCTCCCGGTGATTGATTTCATCCTCATCTTGTGATTGGTTCATCCCTCTACACGGTGGTATAATCACTCTACTCACTCTTTTATATTCTTGCAAACTAGTAGTGGCAAGCTCTTTAGTGTAATTAGAATTGAGAGCTTGATTTGTTATTTAAGTTCATCTAGTGGAGCTCTTTAGTGTAGCAAGTTTGAGAGCTCTTAGTGAGTAGTATCATAGCAAGTTGTGTGTCTAGTAATCATTGCAACTAGAATTGTTGGATAGGTGGCTTGCAACCCTCGTAGAGCTAGAGCAAGTTTGCATTTCGCTATTTGTCTTACTAATCAAATTGCTCTTGTTGATTTGTAGAATTTTAAATAGGCTATTCACCCCCTCTAGCCATATTAGGACCTTTCAAGCACTGAGGATGAAGACAGAATGGTAAAGTGGCAAAGGTATGAGCGCGGGATGCGGCGGCGCAGTTATAAAGCACTTTCCCCACCCTTTCGCATTCGAAGGTTTTTGGGAAACCGTTCCTGTGATTTGTGCCCATCCGAATTCTTCGACGCGGCTTAATGGGCCGTAACCTGGGTTTTCACGTATAACCACAGCCCACGTCGCTCATTTATCGCCGCCGTTGGTTATCACTCGCCGAATAATCACCGACTTCTCCGCCATTTATTAAGGCTCAGTTACAGTTACTGTACAACCATTACTCTGGTTTTTTTCTCCACGGTTGGGTTTTTTTAGATATCTTCGTAAACAGCTCGGGGACTGGCTGTCTACTTGGCTGGTCTTTTTACTATTTTTTTGTCTTTGACCCTGCTACAAGATTCATTCTTCATCTTCCAGCAGGCTCGGGGACTAAGTGGGCACACTTCACCTTGCAGTGAATGTGCTCTTTCTCATTTTGGGGCTACGCCTAGGGACTAGTTGCCTGCTCGGCTAGTCTTTCACTATTCTTCTACTTTGGACCCTGGCACCACATGACTGCGTCATCTATTGTTAGGCTCAGGGACTAAGTGGGCACACTTCACCTCACGATGATTGTGCTTGCTTTATTCTAGAAGACTCCGTGCCTCTTGAAACTGAAGAAGACTATCTCCTTTTCTCATGGTCGGACTCTAAGTGGGCACACTTGGTCTACTACGAAGAAATTTTCAATTATGAACTTCAGCTCCTTACACCCTTATGGCAAGTCGTGCTTGGGTTATGCTGCTCGGCTACAGTTCACGCTGCTCGGTGATAGTACATGCTGCTCGACAACTGCTTGGCAACTCATCATGGTGTTTGGACCATGAGTTTGACTGCTTGGCTTCATTCGCACCTACTCGAACAAGCTCAAGACGGTGTTGCACAATGGGTACAAGGTGCTCAGGGACTAGCTATGGGGGGCATGACCTCGGATACCCATGGAATACCACATGGGTTGCGCCCCCAGGGGCAGCCCAGCCCACAAGACAAAGCCTTGCAGGGCACGACTCTGCTCGGTGCCTCTCGCAAGACATCTGGAAGATATCCTAAAGATACTATGAGATCTGTTAGGATATATATGATTATAAGATTCCTATAATCAGTTATTACTTTCTAGTTATCTCTCAGATCTAACCGACTTATAACCTTGCTCCTCGGACTATATAAGGCAGGTAGGGACCCCCTCCAAACTCACGCAATATCATATGATAGCTAATAAAAACCAACAGACCATAGGAGTAGGGTATTACGTCATACTGACAGCCTAAACATGTCTAACTCATGTGTCTTTGTTGCCTTCTTGTTCTTGATCTCACGCTCCTCTGCCGATCAATCTACCTTCGTAGGATACTCCTCGAAGGACTGTCGACAGACGGCCATGAACTTCATGTAGCATGGACGTCCAAGTATGGCGTGGAAGGTTCTGGAGAACCCAACCACCTCAAAGGTGAGGGTCTCAGTCCTATAATTGAACTGATACCCGAAGGTGATGGGTAGATCGATCTACCCCAGTGGCATGGCCTGCTTCCTGGGCACGATGTCGTGGAAAGGCACTCGAGTTGGGTGGACGTGCGTCCGGTCGATGCCCATCTCGTCGAGCGTCTTGACGTACATGATGTTGAGGCCGCTGCCTCCATCCATCAGTACTTTGGTGAGTCACTTTGGGCCGATGATTGGGTTGACCATAAGTAGATATCTCCCCGGGTGCGAGATGATATTCGGATGGTTGGTCCGATCGAAGGTTATGGCAGACTCCGACCAACGGAGGAAGGGAGGTGTGGCTGGTTGGGCCATGTAGACTTCATGGCGCGTGACCTTCTGACGGTGTTTGGAGTCATAGGCCATTGATCCTACGAAGATCATAAGGCAGCTGTCCGGCATTGGAAAGCCGTCATCCTTCTCCTTGGCATCGTCCATCATGGGGGACAGTCTTTCCCCCTGCTCCTCTTTATTGGAGCCTCCAGATAAGAACTATCATATGAGGCCATAGTCCTTGAGCAAATGCTTAATAGAAAAGGCGTGGTTTGGGCATGACCCCTCAAGTAATTTTTCGACATGGTTTGGAGTGCCCTCCATAGGCTTCCGACCACCCTTGCGGTCAACAGCGGCCACAAGCGAGTCCTCGCGCCATTGCTTCGTATTCTTCCTTTTGGCGGAACGATTGGAGGTGCCTTCACCAGCACCCTCGTCTTACCTTGCCTTGCCCTCGAGGTGATTGAAGATCGCTCCGATCGCCTCTTCTCCTAAGGCATGGCTGGTGGCGATGTCCAGGAGTTCCTTGGTGGTCCATGGGCCCTTGCGTCCTAGCTTATGAACCAAGGACTCACAGGTCGTCCTAGACAGGAAGGCTCCTATCACGTCGGCATCGGCGATGTTAGAGAGCTCGTTGCACTATCAGGAGAAGCTATGGATGTACCCATGGAGGGTCTCATCGGTGTTCTGATGGTAGTTCTTTAGGTCCCATGGGTTCCTAGGGCGCTTGTATGTGCCCTAGAAGTTTCCCACAAAGATCTCCTTCAGATCCATCCAACTTTGGATTGCGTTGGACGGCAGGTGTTCGAACCAAGCTCATGCCAAATTTCCCAAGAATAGTGGAAGGTTGCGAATAATGAAGTCATCATTATCCACACCATCGGCCTGATAGGCAAGCTGATAGTCTTCAAGCCAAAGTCTGGGGTTTGTCTCCCTAGAGTATTTAGGGATATTGGTAGGTGGTCGATACCTTGGCGGGAAAGCAGCGTTGAGGATGTGTCGGGCGAAGGCCTGAGGGCCTGGCAGGCCAGGGCTCAGGCTTCGGTCCTCACCACTGTCATAGCGTCCGCCGCGATGAGGATGATAGCCACAATAGGCTCCTTCTCTTGGGTCACTGTAGGTACATTTACGGGCGTCGAGGGTGCTGCAGGCGTCGTGGTTACGATCGAGACGCTGATGTATCTGGGCCACAGCACGCTACCTACCGCCTTGTGGTGCTTGGTGAACTGATGCGTCCCTAGCGGGGCGCACCAAGGGCATACGTTGGCTAGTGTCAAGCTCGTGTCACCGAGACAACGAGCTTTATGTTTGCTACACCGCCGCACGCTCGAGCAGCGTGTGAATTTCGCGGTGGGCCCGATGATCCTCCGGTATTATGACCTCTAGAAGGCCACGGAGCAAGGTCATTACGACGGTGATGTTCTGGCTTGCCCGAACAAAGTGAGGAAGGGTTTCATCATCGATGATTATCCTTCGATTTACGTCATGGGCCACGATGTGTGCGCGCCCACCGTCTCTATGGCGTTCGATCTCGCGATCGACCTCCGTGTATTTCCGCACAAGCTGTTGTCTGGCTTCATCGATCTCCTGGTTTTGGGCTCTTAGCTGCTCCACCCTTACGTGAGGTGGGGCCACTATCTCCCCTTTGGTTTCACCACTAAGGTTGCCTACTGAGGTAGACTCCTCCGTGGAGACGCTTTCGATGTGTCCCTCGGGGGTACCCGCCATGAAACATTCTCGGGAGGGGTGGTGGCTCCCCTTGCTAGAGTTAAAGCCAGAGTCTAACCCTGGCCCCTTTGCGAGGAGGCCATGGAGAGATTCTGTGATGCTTTCAATCATCCCCATGAACTCGTTGTTTGTGGGGGGACATGATCGTGCGATGTGCCATAAGATGGCTAACGGTCGCCGCGACGTTGTGGAGACCGAACGGAAGCACCATCGGGGCGCTCCGTGTGGAGTGTTCCAGAGAGAGGGTGAGGCAGTGCGGGTCCTCCTTGGATAGCTAGGGTCCAAGGGAGACGTCGAGCTGGCGCTAAGCCTCCCGTAGTTGAAGCCAATGGAGGGGAGAGATTGGATGGCAGCGTGGGCCAACGCCAACTCTCCTCCCACTGTGACGATGAAGTCTAGGTCACCGAAATGCACGTGTGTGCCCGACACCTAGCTGATTGCGTGGCTAGCCATTCGAGGCCTGATTTGGAACCGTAAAGGCCCCTACCTGGCGCGCCAACTGTCGGTGTTTTGAACAAACACCAACTAGTAAATTTATATTTATTACGCGTTAGGCTTGGATGGTGTACTAAAGGACATAAGGTTTATACTGGTTTGGGCAAAATGTCCCTACATCCAGTTTGCTACTGCTCGTGTATTAGTACCGAAAAAGGTTCATAGTAGGTGGTACAAACGATCGAGAGAGGGACATGTCCCAAGTCTCTGATGAAAAGGTCAAAAGGATGCCAAGAGCTCGGTTGCTGCTTGGCTGTATGTTGTCTGTGGAATTGATTCGTCTCCTTCGTGGGGTGTCCTGCCCTCCCTTTTGTAGACCAAGGAGGGAGAAGATGTTACAGATGGGAGAAAGAGGAAAAAATCAAAGGTAGAGAAGGTCCTTCGAGGGTGCCGGGTCTTCCTTTTCCTTGAGCTTGCCCTACTGTCATGGCAGACCACGCCAGGGATAGCATATTATGCCGATCCTGATAGGACCGGGCTCTGGCTTCATTTCAGCGAGTGGTCATGTCCCATTCTCCCCCGGTGGATGGTGCGGTGTGTCAGGGCGCCGAGCCATGACTCTACGGGGAGTAGGCGGGGAAATGGCTATACGCTTTTACTGTAGAAGATGTGAGTTCTTCCTTGGATTGTAGTGGTTGCCGTATGCTTGTGTCAAGATTCACGCTCGAGGGCTGATGGCGGCGCCTACAACACTGTAGGACAAAAGTCGGTGTCTACAACACTATTCGGGCTCTGCCATGCCTGGGAGGGCTTAAAGCGCCCGTCCCGTCGTATCCTGATGGTACCTTCTCACAGGTGCGCAGGGCATGGTCCTCGGTACTGCGGTTGACCTGAGTGTCCTATCTTACCTTTTGCTCGTCATCATGAAGGAGCGGGGTGCAGTCGTCGGGCGAGGCGAAGCTAGCCCTCAGACGTCGGGCGAGGCGGAGCCAGCCCTCAGCCATCGAGCGAGGCGGAGTCTAGCCCTCGGGGGTCGGGCGAGGCGGAACCAATCTTCCGTCGTTCGGGCAAGAAGCGTAGTAACATTCTTGTCTGACCGGAAGCGTCAACGTTCGATGGTTATTAGTTCCACCTCATTGGGTACCCCAGTATTAGGTCCCTGACAGGCCGCTAGGGAGGGCGTGGGCTGCCTGTAGAGGTTGCGGGCCGCCGATGGAGGGCGCGTAGGCCACCGAAGACAGAGCACAACGGATGGGGGAAGAAGACTGCGCGAGGTGGAAAAAAATAATAGGAGAAAAAGTGTAATAAAGTCCTTTTATTTTTTCCCCTATCATGTGATGCCAAACGGTCTAATAAAACAGCTTTAGCTCTACTGGTAAAGTTGATCGTAGAGCTGAAGAAAAAAAAGAACGGCTTCGCTAGTGAGGTGAAACTCTATCAAACGGAGCCTAAATATAATCACCATCGATTCCGTTTAAAAAAAAGAATTTTGGCACTTTCAAAGTTGAAGATGTAAAACAATTTAGAGTCTCTTTCGTAGGGCTTCTGCAGGGGGCTTCAGCTTCGGCTCCTGCAGGAGCTGTGCTAAACGTCTGTTTTAGAAAAGGCTCCGCATGGGGAGCCGGTTAAGAGCCAGAGCCATTTTTTCTGCGTAGGAGAAGCATAAAAAAACGAGCTTCGCGCGGCTCCTTGCTGTGGGTTCACGTCGTCTAGTGCGAAGGAGCCATTTTGTCAAACGTTTTCTAGAACGGCTTCAGCTTCTCCAAAAAAGCCAGAGCCGGAGCTATTTTCAAAGAAGTCAGAGCCCTGCCAAACAAGCCCTTAGTTTTCGGATTAGAGGAAAGAGAGTCGAGCAAAGAAAGTAAAAACGATTTTCTTCCCTTCTCATGTCTAGTCGTTAGGACTTGGGTCTGAGAACATGCAAACCCTGTTTGGGTGACCCGGCAGCATGCTAACCAAGCCTGTAGTAGCAATATTTCTTGGCATTTATTGTGACAGGCATGATGCAACGCCATTACTATTTTATCAACTTGTTACAGTACCTATGAAATCTCACCCAACTCCCTTTCTCTCTCAAGGGAAGCATACTTGCTCTATCCCTAGAAATTTGTCTTTCTCGTTTTTCAATAAATAACTTTGATTAATTATATATATATATATATAAATATTAATATTTAGAATGCATAATTGATATTATTAGATAAATCTTTGAATCTAGTTTTTTTAATAAATTTTTTATAGATATAAATATTACACGTATTTTTTATTAATTAAAGTTGTGACACGAAACCCTAAACGATAAATAATAAGGGACGGAGGGAGTATGTGTCAACCGAGATAAAGGAACGCGACGTTTCGATGAACTAACTGTGCATTGGCCTGGAACAAGCCCAGCGGTGCTGTCTGCTGTCACAAAATTGAATTCCACGCTTTGGAGACTGGTGAAGCAAACACAGACACGCTACATGCGATCCACCGCCCTAAGCGGCAACCCCTCACGCTCATCCGTCCGTCCGTTCTCGATCGGACAAACCTGCAACCCTTGCTCCCCCCCCCCCCCCCCCCCCCCCCCCCCCCCCCCACCCCACCACCACACACACACAGCCTAGGCTAAAACGACGGCGCACGGCGTTTCCAACTCGCTGCAGTGTTGTCTCGCAGACGGAGAGGCGTACTGACCTCCCGCACCAAGTTGGCGGCTCAGGGGTCGGGGCCAATCCCTTCCCGGCAGTCGCATCCCCTTCGTACCGTTCCTTGCTCGCCCCAACCTCGCCGCCGGGCGCCGCCGCATTCCCCTCTGCCACCCCCTTGTGATGTCTGGCGGTAACGCGTGGTCGCCACTCCCTTCGCACGGACTTGGGTACGTTTTCTCAAGCAGTTGTTTGTGCGATGGTTGTTCCATTGCCTGTTCAGATCCGGTTCGTCTCTTTGATCCACGCATCAGGTGTTGAACGAATTGCATCTAGAAATATCCTAGATTAGATAACTTTGGAGGATTTTTATTTTTATTTAGTGTCGTTTTGGGATTAAGTTTTTTCTTTTTTTCCCAAAAAAGGGCAGTACAATTGAAATGCTGGATCGGTGTCGGTTTCTCACTTTTCCTTAGGATTCCTGATTTAGGTTGTGGTAGCGACGACTCCTGCTTGCCCTATATTTTTTTTCGCTCGTGTCGGATCGTGGCTTGGCCTGATTGGTCTCCCGCAGATCGGCGGAGTCCAGCGGCATGGCGGGCCGCGGCGGCGAGCCTGTGGCGAGGACCAACAGCGGCGGCGGTGGCGGCGGCGGCAGCAAGGACTCGGGCAGCTTCGAGTGCAACATCTGCCTGGACCTGGCTCAGGATCCCGTGGTCACTCTCTGCGGCCACCTCTTCTGCTGGCCCTGCCTCTACGAGTGGCTCCACGTCCATGCGCACTCCCAGGAGTGCCCCGTCTGCAAGGCCCTCGTTGAGGAGGGGAAGCTCGTCCCCCTCTACGGCCGTGGCGGCAACTCCACCGCACCCCGTGCAAGGTCGGTGGCCGGTGTGGAAATCCCGAGCAGGCCGACCGGTCAGCGGCCCTCCACCGCCCCGCAGCCTGACCACAACAACCATTACCCGCACCAGAACCCCTGGTTCATGGGTGCTGGTGCTCCCCCTGTGGCTGGTGGTCGGTGGGGGAACTACACTTTCTCGGCCGCCATTGGAGGGCTGTTCCCGTTGCTGAGCTTTCAGGTGCATGGATTCCCCCAGGCGACTGCCTATGGGCCTGCTGCAGGGTTTCCTTATGGATATGGCCATTCTTTCCATGGTTATGGGCATGGCATCCCGGCCCCACGCCGGGTGCCGCAAGCCCAGCAGGTTGATGTGTACTTGAAGGTGTTGCTGCTGTTAGTTGGTGTGCTTGTAATTGCCAGCCTGATCGCATTTTAGATTATGTATGGCTGGAGATATTGCTCATCCTTGTTGGTGTGTACCATAGTTCTAGCATCGTTGCATCTTAGATAGCTCCCAAAGTTTGATGTCAGTGTGGAGAGAAGTAGAGTGGTGCCTCGGCTGGTAGTAGTACTTGTGATAATTGGTGGCAGCTGGTGTTCATTGGAGCTTGCTATCGAAAATTATAGGTGCATTTGTTGTGTTCTTGCCTTGAAATTTGGCCATGTTCATATTTCTTCAATAAAATTTGCCTGCAATGTTCTGTTTTTCATTGCTATTTACTGCTTGGGTAATGCATTGCCAGACTATGCTGTCTGGCCATTGCGAGACTTAATTTTTTTCTGCAATCGTCTAGGTCATATATAAATCCTTATTCATGGAGAAGTACATCTTTAAGTGTTCAGTTTGCAGTTCAACCTGTTACTGAATTAAAAGATGGCACTGACAAAAAACATAACTGCTGAGCTTATTCTCTATGCCTTTGAATTTGTCCACAATTCTGAATCATACTATTTTTACTTCATCCATATTAGCTTCTTTTTTCGAAGGGCGGGCCTGGTGCAAGCGGTAGAGTCTTACCGCCTGTGACCGGAAGGTCCCGGGTTCGAGTCGCGGTCTCCTCGCATTGCACAGGCGAGGGTAAGGCTTGCCACTGACACCCTTCCCCAGACCCCGCACAGAGCGGGAGCTCTCTGCACTGGGTACGCCCTTTTTTATATTAGCTTCTTTTTTTTCCTATAAATAGTGCATATGAAGTCCAATATGAAAACATGAACCTCCTGCCTGGTTCATAGTAGTATTGAATCTGGGGAACCTAATAGGTCCTAACATTTTATTTGCTTTGACTTATTTCAGATTTCAGAGATCTGTTATAGGACTTCAGATTTATATAATCATATACTCCACTTAGGCCAGCTGTAATGTGTCCTGGATGTGTAATACTATTACTGGTTCAACTGATGAATAGGCATAAATTTCTATTGCCTGAACTTTGAATAATCAAAGAATGGTTCCCTAACATTTGCTCTAATAGCTTTAGCATTATCTAATGGAGTGATTGGCATACATAGTTTACTTTGTGAGCTTCCAATGCTAAAAAATAAATGATGAATGGATTCCTAATGATTACTTCATTCTATGTTAAATTTTCTAGTAGTGTGTATGATGGACATGTATGGTATTTGATGTTTGATCTATGTTGTGAACTTGCCTTGATGTTAATGCTAAAGTCTAGTGATTACAGGATGAAGAACCATACTGTATTGCTCTGTGTTTTTCAGAATATGTAACTAGTTGACCTTTGTCTACATCATCTGCAAAGTATAACCGAACGTTTCCACGTTTCCGTGATTGCAATGAGCGACTTAAAGATACAAGTAGAGTGTATGCCATGCACACAGAATCTTCGAATCTTTTCACCACATGCTGATGGATGATTTGTAGCATCCTGCATTTCCAAGGTATTTTATTACTTCTTTTTATTCATCCATTCAATGCCATTGTGCCCAAGGTATTCTATTACTTTTTTTATTCAATGCCATTTTGCAATAACATCTCATCTAGTACTGCATTTGTTGATGCAGGATTGCAGGTGCTACAAATTATAAACTTCTACATCTGGTAATCTGCGATCGACTTGGATAGTGAGTCAGATCTGTTTATTCCTCCACGCCATCCGTCCCTCTCACGGCCTCCCCTCCACCTCCAGATCTCGGCATTGGTAGTGGACATCGGGAAGGAACGGGTAATTGTGAAACAAAATTCTGTAGGGACCTTTGGATGGTTTGAGATATGGCGATTTCTGTCTGCATGTTGCATGTTAGTCACACTGGAGTAGAATCATGAGCCATAAAGCAATCATGTCCGTAGCATTGAGGCATGGAGCTTCACAATCCAGGCTTGTCTACATAAACCCTTTCCCTTCCAATACATGTGGATTTGGATAGATAAATGAGCTAATTTTTTTCCAATCACTCCTAATCCATTCAAATCAACACGGGGATTGGGTTTATGAAACAACCCTTTAAAGATTTTCTGCAGCCACGGCATGAGGCTGGCACAGTGGCACTTCAGTAGGCTTATAGCTTCTCTGAATTGTCCTCTTATTTTATTTTATTTTATTTTTATTTAGCATCTGTACAATATAAGTCATTTTTGTGTTCTGGTGAAGTGAAAACCCAACCCAAAATGTGCCGAGGCATATGAAATGTGTAGCTTTGATTGTACATATTACATTGTTGAGGGTCGTAATTGCCATCACCAATCCTGAAAGCGCGTATAGAATTTTCACTTACAGTTGAACTTGTGAAAGTAGACACTTGCAGCGGGTGCAAATTAATAAGGTTTAGGGCTGTCAAATTTTGCTGAAGGACACCGTTCATACGTGGTATTTGCTGATGCACACCGGTAACCTAGAAATTTGCTTAGTACCATTAGAAAATTATGTTTCTTCGCCACTAGAAACTGCATGTATTAAAATATCGGTCTGGCTAGCGCCTGGACGTCCGGAAAGACGCTCGCGTCCGAATGCCCGGGCAGCTCGCCTCCGTTTGCCTCATTTCGACCACACATGCACCCCGCCTCGACGCTGCGCCTGTCGCTCCTCGTGTTTGGAGGATGGACGAAGCCCGCCCTTGCCTTGCACACGCAACCCTGCCCCTTGCTGCGCCCCGCTCCTCCCCCTACCCTTTCCTCTTTCTCCGCGTGGGCGGGACCTGATAGCCGACCCCTAGCTTGCTGCGCCCCGGTGCGCTGGTCCCCAGCTCTGTCGTGCCTCATCCCCCACGCACCCGGGCTGTGAGCCCATCACTCACCATGCCCCCCGTGAAAACACCTGCAACATGAAACACTAGGGTGCAACATACGACGGTCACAGATGAAACATTTAAAACATATTGTTGCAACATATGTGCGAAACATATGCAACATCCAAATAAAACACTTGTAACATGTGTATTGAACATATGCAACATCTAGATAAAATACTTGCAACATATATCAAACGTATGCAACATCCAGATAAAACACTTGCTGCAACATACATCTGAAATTAATGAAATATTTTTCAAAACGCTTGCAACATACCACTAAAAACACTTGCAAAAATATGCAACATGTGCAACACCCGATCTATTTTTGTAACATTTATATGTAACAATTACAATATATCTCCGAAACATCTGAGACACTTCAAACATACATTTGCAACATAGGGGAGGCGAAGGCCGGGGCCGGTCGATTCTCGTTGTAGGGAGTGGGATCTGGCGGCGAGCGGCAGCGCGCGAGCACCACCAGCACCGGCCACGCTCGAGGGTGCCCTTGGCTCGGTCGGGGAAGACCTAAGGCGCCACGTCACATACGCCCCAGTGGCCAGGGCGGGGTTAACGGCGCGCCTGACGGCGACTGGCGACGGTCGGACGGTGAGGAAGCGAGCGACGTAGGTGACTGGGACGCAGGTGAGCGGCACAGGGAGCGAGGGCGCGTAGTGGGGGAAGGGATCGGACGGATGAGCGGCCACGCTGCTTCGGGGCGAGGCGGAACCATATGAGGGAGTGGGGATTTGTTTTTTTGGTTCTATAAGAGAGATGGAGCCCGCTCCTGTCCTGTGGAGCCGCATCCAGATAAGTCACGGACGGACGCAAGTGTTAGATCATTATCGTTAAAATATATACTTCCATGGGGATAGAAAGACCCGTGAATATACCATATTACTCGTGCGATCATCTTTCTCATTCTGGCTCCACCCTTCTCTCCCCCTCTTAACATTGAGGGGGCACTGTGGCCTCCTTTGCCTCTTCATCCTCACCGTTGTCTTTCGCATTGTTGGGACGGGTTGGCTAAGCTTTGGCCACCTGTTAGGTTGGATACCTGATAGATTCTAGGGCATATTTCTGGTGTTGGTCGGGGTTGGAGTATGGCTCGAGCCAAGGTTGGGCGAGCATGGTGGCACTTGCTCGGTAGCCATCCCCGAGGTTGGGAGCTTCTTTAGCCTGGCAGAGGCCTCGGGCGTAGGCGACCCAAACAGGGCTTAGCTTCTTGCTTCTTTCTCCAAGCACCAAGCCCTTTTCCTAGAGTGGGCCTTCTGGCCCCACCAAGCCATCGCTAATGTGCTCTGAGGGTGTGAGCACGCAAGATAGGTATAGTCTCCGATCCTCTTGTTATTGGTTAATATGGCTGTTATGACGCTAATAAGTGGGTTTAATCTACCCAGGTGTTGGACACTCAAAAGCACCTATGTTTGGTTGGCGCCGGTCCCACTGGCTGAATGGACTCCAAAGTCTCAAAGTCTGCAACCAAAGTGAAACCAAACCTCTTCAAGCAGAGGGGAGTTTCTGGGCAGACTTTCTGCTTCCGCCGACGCATTTTGACTCGCACCGTCACGCTCACAGACCGTACACCTGAGTCGCACCCGGGCCACAGCAACAACCGCCGGACCGCTATACTCTTCAGACTTCACAGCGGCCTACCGCAGCCGCCGCTTCCCTCTTCACCGGATGTGCATGTCATCACCTGACACCTCATCGGATAAGAGCTGGCTCTGGCATCTGGCTCGAGTTTGGAGCCTCGCGGCCTCTATCCACAATGGCTGCGCCCACCAACCCCTTCCGTCTAGTTTGTCGCAGCAAGCTAGCAGCTCTAGCTCAGCTCTGCTTGATGGCGTCCGCAACACCTTCGGTCAACTCAGCTGCGAACTTGGACTCCAACCTTGACCTGTACCTACAAAAGGTGGCGCTATGGCAGCTCGTCTTGTGCAGGGAGTCCAGCGACTCGCGGCGTGTACGAACACATCGAAGTGCCGTCCGAGCAGATGGCGCCGTTTTCGGGGGCGGTGGCCGGCAGCAGGCGCAAGAACTGGACGGACGAGTGCAGGAACCTGTGGCGCGTCGCGGGGCCGGTGATCCTCACCGGGATCTTCCAGTTCCTGCTCGGCTTCGTCACCACGGCCTTCGTCGGCCACATCGGCAAGGTCGAGCTCGCCGCTGTCTCCATCGTCAACGGCGTCGTCGAGGGCCTCGCCTTCGGCCTCCTGGTAATCAATTCAACCACCACTAATATAATCTCGTCGTCGTCTGAAGTCTTACGGCGTAGCGTATCGCCCCCTATCTGACTGATCTTTTGCTTTCTCTCTACGTGCAACGTGCCCATCGATCGCATGCAGCTTGGCATGGGGAGCGCCCTGGAGACGCTGTGCGGGCAGGCGGTGGGCGCCGGGCAGCTCCAGATGCTGGGCGTCTACTTGCAGCGGTCCTGGATCATCTGCCTCGCCACCTCCCTCGTCCTGCTCCCGCTCTACATCTTCACGTCCCCGATCCTCCGCCTGCTCCGGCAGTCCGCGGACATCTCGGCGGTGTCGGGGCGGTACGCGCGCTGGTGCGTGCCGCAGCTGTTCGCGTACGCCGTCAACTTCCCCATGCAGAAGTTCTACCAGGCGCAGAGCAGGGTGTGGGTCATGACGGCCATCTCGGGCGCCGTGCTGGCCGTGCACGCGCTGCTCAACTGGCTCGTCGTGTCCAGGCTCGGCCGCGGGCTGGTCGGCGCCGCCGTCGTGGGCGACGTCTCCTGGTGGCTCGTCAACGTGGCGCAGTTCGTGTACCTCGTCGGCGGCTCCTTCCCGGGGGCATGGACAGGGTTCTCGCGCAAGGCGTTCGCCAGCCTCGGCGGCTTCGTCAGGCTCTCCATCGCCTCGGCTGTCATGCTGTGGTTCGTATACACGCCGTCTTCTTTTTCCTTCTTGATTGAGTTCACTAATCACTGCATCAGGGAATATATATTATTGATTGACATATATAATATGGCACAGCCTAGAGATGTGGTATTATACGGCAGTGCTTATTCTGGTGGGATGCCTGAAGAACCCAGAGATTCAAGTTGATGCGATCTCCATATGGTAAGTGCCATTTGTTTCAGTTCGATTATCTTTCTAACAGCATCTGCCTCTGCATTTCACAGAGAACACGTTGGCAGGCCTGTGTGGTCCCTGAAATCGTGATGAATCAATAATATTTTTTTTGTTGCTGTAACAGCATGAACTATCAGCTTTGGACACTGATGGTTGCTGTTGGATTCAATGCTGCAGTAAGGTAACGTCCAATACTGTTTTGCTTTTCGGCACCTTTCATGTATATATATATTTCTGAAAAAAAGGGATCTTTGAGCTCTCAATTGTTGGCAGTACTAGCCACTGACATACGTAGCTCTTCCTTTCCGTTTCGTTCCCCGTACGTCAGTGTTCGCGTGTCGAACGAGCTTGGCGCCAACCATCCAAAGGCGGCCAAATTCTCCGTCGTCGTTGCCACCGCCACATCGGCCGCCATCGGGGTGATCTTCACGGCCGTTGCTCTGGCGGCGAGGAAGCAGATGCCTCGGCTTTTCACGGGCGACGACGTGGTCGTCAGGGCGACTGCCAAGCTGGGGTACCTCCTGGCCGCCACCATATTCCTCAACAGCATCCAGCCGGTGCTGTCAGGTACTAGAATCTGCATCCACCGCTCTTGATTTTTCAGAGAAAGCACGGACGGGGACGATTGTTTCATGCATGATCATGCTCAAATCCGTTGATGCATGTTTGCTGCAGGCGTGGCGATCGGTGCCGGGTGGCAGTCCTTAGTCGCGTTCGTCAACATCGGCAGCTACTACCTCGTCGGACTGCCCCTCGCAGCTGTGTTTGGGTTCAAGCTGAAGCTCAATGCAACAGTAAGACATGACATGCCTGGAAGATGTGACGTTGCTGCGTATTTGTTGGCCTTCCTTCCTCAAAGGCAATCTGTTGATTCTGTATGTGCTGCAGGGGATTTGGGTCGGCGTGTTGATCGGAACGGTATTACAGACTGTGATTCTGTTTGTAATCCTCAGCAGAACCAAATGGCAGAAAGAGGTACAGTACTGTCTAGAACCTACCTCTTCATCATCTTCTTCTTTTTTCTGCTCTTGTTCCTGTATTCTGAAACAATTTTTTCTGCTCTTGTTCCCATGTTCTGGAACATTTTGTGCAGGCTATGCTAGCAGAAGAGAGAATACGGGTGTGGGGAGGAAACGTCGAGCTGCCACAGACTCAAGAAACGAGACCAAGTGAAAACATTGCCGCACCTATTTGATACTGTAGGAGACTAGTAGGGACATTGCCGCACCTGTTTGATAGGAAACTACTAGTAGTACAGAATAAAAACAAGAATTGTAACCTTTTTCAGCCATCAGAATCGTTTCATTAGTGTGTGAAGTGTGGAGTGGGAGTACTTGTAACAGATGGAAAAAAATGTGAGACGCCTACAGCTGTGTCTGTGTGCGTGCGTTTGACGTTGCAACCATTGAGGGGACACTTGATTATACTCACCTGATTGATGATGACTTATTGACTTTGCTCGGCCTACTCGACCGGCCGGGCAGCCCGGGCGGCTTGCATTGCTCTTGCTCACAGCCGGGCGCTGCTACACCTCAGAGGGCCATGTTACACAAGCCCTCCTCAAGTATTAAGCACTTTTTTAAAGGTCCGTATTAAGCACTCGCAAGGCATGCTCACAGGCAATCGAGAACTAATCATTCATATTCGCAAAGAAAAAAAAAAGAACTAATCGTTCAAGATTAAAATTTGGCAATGAAAATAATAATAAAAAGAACACAGAGCACTGGTGGAGCTACCCATCGGCCAACCTGGGCACCCCCCCTCCCCTTGCCCAACAAAAAATTATGAGAAGTTCACCTCACTCTGACTGATTCAGATGTTCGAACATGCAGCAATTTCAGTATTAGTGATCCATTTAGAAGTCTAGAACTAGAATCAAACTCAAGCTTGCATCCTTTTGGTCTGATGTTTGGACTGGAGATGAGGCCCTTGCTGACACCTACCCGGCACTCTTCAGCCATTGTACATTCAAGGAGGCTACGGTATCCCAGATGTTACACACCGGCCTGCAACTGACTCTGGTACCGCGCCTGTCTCAAAGGGCATGCTTGGACCTGCATCACCTACTACAGATCGTCCATGCAACCACACTGTCGCAAACACCGAACCAACGGACATCTTTATTCAGCAAGGGAGATTCAGGGATGGACAGTGGTGCTATTTATAAACTACTAAAAGCCAAGGGCCAACCGGATGACCCCAGGGCTAAGTTCGTCTGGGACAACCATGCACCGCCTAGAGTGCAGCTTTTCATGTGGCTTCTAGTTCAAGGAAAAATCCATGCACGATCGGTGCTACACACCATGAGAATACTGGATGATAAAACCTGTGAGGTATGTAACGAGGCCGACGAAACACCGGCGCACATAATCAACGGCTGCCCCATTGCGACTCTGTTCTGGCAGAGGCTTCATCTACCAGAAATGATGCAACTCACAACTGAATCCTTACATACCATCTCAACGACTGGAGGCATACCCAATGATGAGTTCTTTGCCTTCATAGCGCTAGGTTGTTGGCACCTGTGGAAGGCCAGGAATGGAAAAATCTTCAGACAAGAATCCACTTCTGTTGATCAGGTGCTAATAAACTGCAAGATTGCTGCAGAACAATGGAGGTTCAGACTTCCAAGAAAGAAAAAGCAAGTCGCCGACGTATGGTGCCATATCTTAGAAATGGCTAGAACAGGCCAGGCTGAAACATTGGACCATAGGCTGCTTTAATCGCTTAGGAAAATTGTAACCACCTCGGTGTTTCTATAAGCAATATCTGTACATTATGAGGCCGTTGGGAGCCATTATAATCAAATAAATTAGGTGGGGAACGCCTCCCCCCTTGACCGTCAAAAAAAAAAACAAAAGCTTGCACGGTCTTGAACTCTTGATCTTATGGCAACAGGTCACTGGCCCTTATGCTCCGTCGATCACCAGTGATGCCACGACATGATAAAGCCTAACTGCCTGTATACTGTAGCCATTGGCCCCTCCTTGGATTGACTGCGAGCTCCGCCACAAAGTGAGAAGTCTTTCCTATTGGAGAGATGCAGAGATTTGCTTACATACAGAAGGCTAAAACCCTCAAAACATACTGTGCGACAACCCTTCACGCAGAAGGTGAGGAAACTTTGTTTCTGTTCTGTTCTTCAATTACCTGATGTGCTTCTTCAGTTATACACAGCCTGAACGAGTTTACATGAAAAGATGCTTGTTTGTTGAACGTACAGAGAATGATATCCTGAAAGTTCTGCGTCATAAGAGGAGTACTGAAAGCCTGAACATGCAAACACATCTATAGAATAAATTCACAATCTGAATTTTACAGGATCAGTAGTTACTTGAAGACAGCATACAAACAGTCAATTAGTTAACCACGGAAGAATTAGGGTACATGCAAGATTAAGCTACGCATAAGATTATGCTATGATGCATATGCATCCGTGGGATCTAGACGCCTACGAACTCCACTTTCTTGGCGTGATCTTCCAGCGCCTGCTTCCACGTCCGAGTCACGACAAACTCGAATGGTATGCCGAGCTCCTGTAGGTCCTCCGGGTATATCGTCTCATCGGGCAGCACCGACTTCTCCATCTCCAGCAGCATCTGCCGGAACTGCTCCCTTGCGGCTGCGCGCGCAAGCTCCTTCTCCTCCTCCGGTCGCCGCTTCTTCGGAACTTCGGTCTTGGCCGCCGCTGCACGCTGGACCGGGTGCTGCTGCTGCTTCGCTGCTGCTGGTGTCTCTGCTGGTCGCTGCTGCTTGCTGGGAACTTCCAGAACGATCGGGTTCTTGGCCGCTGGGTGCTGTTGCTGCTTTGAATTCGCTGCTGGTGCCGTGATCTGAGTCTGATGATACGCCGCCTCCGTTGCTGCCTTGGGTTGCGACGACGTCGTCCTCTTTGCTTCCGACGACACCACAGGCGCCTCCGATAGTCGTGGCGGCGGTGCGCACTTGTTCTCGGCGGGGGGAGCAGAGCGAGGCAAGAGCTTGGCTCTCTTGAGCAGACCTTGGAGGGCGACGAGCTCCGCGTCCATCCGGATCCGCAGCGCTGACGAGGCTGCAGGGTCGACGACGACGTGCTCGAAGCCGTCGTGGCGGCCACGCTTCCGAGCGGTTGCGGTAGACACCTCGGAGGCGCGGGCAATAAGGCGTGTCGGCTCCCCAGCGTTGTGGCCCGAAGTCGCGGTCGGAGCCACCGCGGCGACGACGCCCCGCTGCCGGTCGAGGAACGCGGTGGCGCCGAAGCCTGGAGCGGCGGCGCGAGGAGCGATGGTGCACATGGCGATCGAAAGCAGGGAAAGGAAGAGAGACAGGTGGTGGGCGGATGGATGGATCGATGGCTGGATCGGCGAGATGGACGCCGTATTTATCACCCGGGCAGCACCGAGACCGGCCGGCGAGAGCGTCTCCGACGCGGTTTCCAGGATGCCGCTGCTCCGATCGGAGCCGGCCGGGGTTTTGGATCGCGAACGCGTGCAAAGAAGCTCGCGAGCTGGAAGCCTGCAACCAAAGGAACCGCCATGGTTTGGTGCGTGTCATGACGATTGCACGCCGTGTCCACAACGCTATGGTAATCGCCTCGGAATCGGGGAATCCGATCGGTGAAACGAAAACGGAAATAATGAAAGTTGGAAATGAAACAATTCGATCGAAAGCACATATATTTCAAATCAGAGAGACCGAGAGACTAATAAACAATAAAACAAGAGTGGGCTCGTTCGGCTGATCCAGTCTGTGAAGGGTATTCGTCTGGTTTTGGCTGATTCAATAGTGTTATGTGAGAGAGAACAAGCTAAGCCGAGCCGAGCCGAACACGCTGAGTAAAGTTTGATTTATCTCTCTGTCCTCGAACTCTAATACCAGATAACAGACACATATTAATTTTCAAAATCAAGTAAAATACCCCCAACGATCATTTTAAAATGGGGTTTTGGGTGGTTTTGGGTGGCACCGGTGAGGAAGACAAACGAGGCTGATGTCGCTTGGGCTACTAAAGAGAGGGATTTTGAATCCTAAAAGATGTCCTATGACCTTGAGCATAGGAAGTGGGTCACTGCCAACCAGAAATATTTGACTGTGATAAAGAACACGATTGAGCCTGCAATTATGAGCTTAATCCCAGAGTGTGACACGGTCATCGAGTGTCTCGATAGAATAAAGAGTCACTTCACTGGTCTTCAAAGACATATGCTACCAATGGTGGCATAAGAGAGCACATGCTATTTGTTATCACTACGTGATAATGTGAATATTGTATGTGATGATGGGAACGTTGCGTGCGGCAACGAGAATGTATCCTCGTCTACGGATGCAAACAGAAAATAAAAGAGAGCTCACGATACGTCGTCGAAATTATAGCACTGTCGTTTATGCCATATTTCGAGGGAGGGAATAGAAAGACTAGTTAAGAATGATATTTTTTCCTCCATTAGAGTTCTCAGATTTAGAACAACGTAGAGAATGCATAAAAGAAAAGTATGTAAAAAAAATTAAGAAAGATGTCAAACAAAGCGCATGAATTGTATAGATTATTCACACAGACATTTGTGGTCCGTTTCCTATAAAGGGTGTGGATAGTCATGATTCGTTCATAGCATTCATAGATGATTACTCCCGTTATGGCTACATTTATCCAATCAAAGAAATAATAGAAGCATTGGATAAATTTAAGATATTTAAGGCAGAAGTTAAAAATCAAGACAATTTAAAGATTAAGATAGTCATGTCCGACCGTGGGGGGAGTACTATGGTCGGTATACTCATATGGCTAAGTTCCTGGACCTTTTGCAAGGTTCTTACAGGAGAATGACATAGTAGCCTAGTATTCTACACCGGGCGAACCTCAGCAGAATGGAGTAGCTAAAAGACGCAATCATACCCTGATAGATATGGTGCGTAGTATGATAAGTTACTCCACCTTACCATTGAGCCTGTGGATGAAGACGTTAAAAACCACCATTCATATTTTTAATAGAGTACTAAGTAAGTTGGTGCCCAAAATACCGTATGAGTTGTGGATAGGAAGAGTACCCTCACGAAACCACTTACGTGTGTAGGAGAGTCCTACTGAGGCTAAAGTATTTAACCCAAATATTAGAAAGCTAGATCACAAAATAGTAAGTTGTCATTTCATTGGCTACCCAGAAAAGTCAAAAGGTTTTTATTTCTACTGTCCAGACAGGCATACAAAGTTTGTGGAAATGAGACACGCTGTCTTCCTAGAGGATGAAATGATGAGGGGGAGCATGGTAGCTCGAGAAATTGACCTTGAAGAGAAGCGGATATATACGCCCACTCCGATGATTCATGAGCCATTTTTCTCACTACCTGTTGTCGCTGCACCGATAGTGCAAGATACTGTGGTACCAGCATCTTTTGTTATTCCGCCTGTGGCAACAATAAATGACAATGAGGAACATGTTCTTCAGGATCCTGTAGAACCTATTGCCACAATAAGGGGGAGCAATAACAGTCTCAAATAGAAGATGTGCCAAATATAGAGGTCCCTAGAAGGTCTCAAAGAGTTAGAAAATCAGTTATTTCTGCTGACTATGAAGTATACAACTGAAAGGTCCTTGTGTGGTTTTGGTAATTGAGTGACAACCTAGGTGGATTAATTATGTTTATGAGAGATACATAGGTGATTAGTCCACAGGTACATGTGTGTGAGCAACATATGCCATAAAGGAGAAAATGGCTTAGAGATGTTGCAAAGCTCACACATATGATGATGAAGGAGCTCATTGCACATGAGACATGACATTGAGTTATGTGATCAAGGTGGAGAAGATCAAGATATGACTTGGCTTGATGGACTGGTTGCAAGCGTAAAGGACAAGTCGGAGGCTTTGGAGCGATGAACCGCGTGGCGGTGAAGCTTAAGCAAGACTTGGCGCCGATGGATGAAGGCAACGGTGAAAAGCAAGTGAAGTCAAGATCGATGAACCAATATGATCACATGATGATATGAAGTGGATCATATCATTGTTGATCATGTTGGTGCATGTGTTGCATCGACATTGGAGGAGATGAAATGGAATGCGCAAGGCAAAGGTATAACCTAGGGTATTTTATTTCACCGGTCATAGATGTGTAGAGAAGTTGATGACCAGATTTAGGATAGATGGCCGTACTATCAAGAGGGGCAAACTTGTTTGCATATCGGTCATCTAAGTGCCACTCGAGTGATCTAACTTTGCATCGTTGCTAGGATTGAGTGGCGTGGCAAGTTGAGTGGCTAATCATTTGAAAAATGATTGTGAAAATGCTAACACACATACACATGGTGGTGTACACTTGGTGGTGTTGGCACATTTACAAAAGAGATAGAGTTGGAGTTGATGTGGATCAACTCAGCGATGAAACGGAGGTGAGAAAGGTCCCACAGAGTGGACCGAACTCTGGTCACGCAGTGACCGGACGCTGGGTTCCACCATCCGAATAGTAGTGGCTATCAGCGAGCTGGCGTCGGTCTTCGACCGGACACTGGCGCAGGAAGTGATCGGACGTTGGCCGTATGCGTCCGGTCAAGGTGACGTGTGGTGATGTAGGCAGAGCAGTGTTGCTGGAGGTGACCAAATGCTGGTGATGCGTCCAATCGCGATCGACCAGACGCGTCTGGTCATGTCTGGTACCTTACTAGAAATGACCGGACGCTGGGGTTGCTGAGTCTAGTCAGTTCAAGCTGCTACGTCCGGTCGATAGATGACCATTGAGATCGGGCAAATAGCGTTTGAAGAAGGGGACACGTGGCATGCATCGCACGACCGGACGCTGAGGTCCAGCATCTGGTCGATCGGATCGGTGCGTCCGGTCGTCCCGACTTTTGCCCAGCGAAGGGGTAACGGCTCTATTTGTTCATAGGGTTATAAATAGAAGCCATGGTCGGCCTTGGGCCGGTAGCTGAGCACACTAGAGCCTTGGTGGCTTTGTGTAGTAGTGCTTGGGAGCCCTCCATCTCACATATGCTTGATAGTGATTATCCGATTGTGTGGGAGAGTAATTCTAGTGCGATTGCATCGTGAGGTTGCATCGAGTGGCACTAGGTGATCGAGTTGCAAGCCGGGGGTGCTTGTTACTCTTGGAGGTTGCTACCTCCTAGATGGCTTGGTGGTGGTCTCCGTCGAAGCCCATAAGAAGCTTGTGCGGTGCTCCGGAGAAGAGCTTTGTGAGAGGCATTGTGCTCGCCCCGCGGGAGCCGCGAAGAGCAACTCTAGTTGAGCGTGTCATTGAGCTACCCTCACTTTCGGGGTAGGTTCTTGCGATGCCTAACGTACGGGCTTGGCGGGTGATGCCAATTAGCCGCTGAACCACCAAGTGAGCGGTCGACACAATGGGGACTAGCGTGTTGGCAAACATGTGAACCTCGGGAGAAAAATCACCGTATCAACCTTGTTCTTCCCATTAGTTTGCATCCTCGTTACACAAGCTTGTAATTATTTTTATTTACATTGTGCTTGTGTAGTTGCTCTTGTAATTAGTTAACTTATGTAGCTTACTAGTTACCTTCTTGCTTGTGTAGCATAGAAGTAGCTCCCTTGCTTGGCTAATTAGATTTGTGTAACCTTATTAGTCACTTTGCTTAGTTTGTATAGCTAAGTGATTGTGCTCTCTAATTTGGCATTGGTTGCCTTGTTATTGAGCATTGCTAGTGAGCTTAGTTGGCTTTGTGCTTTTGCTTACTAGCATTTGTAGGAGCTTCCTTGTTGCTTAAAGTACTAGTGGCATATGTTTGTGTGACCTTACTTCTAGAATTGGTTAGGTGAGCTCTAGCTAGCCCGACACCTTTATTGCTTAATTAGCATATTTGGAAGGTGCTAGAGAACATAAATAGAGGGGTGTAGTTTTAGCTAGACCGATAGTTTTAATTCTACACTTGTTTTAGTTAGAAAACGTGATTAATTTTAGAAAGGACTATTTACCCCCCTCTAGTCCGCCATCTTGACCCTACAAGTGGTATCAGAGCTAGGTTTCTAATTTGTGGTCTTCACTGACCTAAGAGGACGGCGTCTAGTGGGCTAGATGTTTATGAGACACATTTTTTATAGCACAAACTTTGCACTTTGGAAAAATCACATGTTTGATCATTTTCGTGTAAAGAGACCTAAGTTTTGGTGGATTGTCACTAGTGGTCTCACCCATGTCTTGGACCATAGAAATCTCACCAAAGCTCAAAGAATTTTCTATGAACTTGATGCACATGCTTGTTGTTTTCTAATAGATGCATTGAGTTTTGATTTAATGAAGCAAGTAAACTACACGGGAACCGCTCATGAGATATGGGAGTCCATCAAGCGCACCTTCGGTGATTCCTCCACATGAGATGATGGCAAGTTCAAGGAGGATGAGCCCAAGAAGGTGGCACATGAGGATGTTGAGCATGACCACAACTTGGTGATTGTGGAAGATTGCTCCACCTCATGGTCAAGTGATGATGATGATTGATCTACTATAAGTTCACTTAACAAGATTGATGATGCCACAAGTGTTGCAAATGATGATGCTACCCTATGCACACTTGATGGTTATGATGATGGATCATGCCCAGATGACATTGCTACTACAAGCTCTCCTATATCACCACATTGCTTCATGTCACAAGGTGACACCAAGGTATCAAATGATAATGTGGTTAATCATGTTGATTCATATGATGAGCTTGTTAGTAGACTTGCTAGCATGACCATGTCTTTAGAAAATGAGAAAGCTAAAATAATGAAATTAGAAAATGAAAACTCATTTCTAAAGAACTCTTGTGAAGAACATAAGAAATTACTTGATGCTTATAAATCTTCACTTGATGAGCTAAACTTGAATCATGAGACACTACTTGCATCTCATGATGAATTATTAGAACAACATGCTTCTCTCATTAAAATGTTTACAAAGAAACTTAAAAATAATAAGAGCTCATCACATGAATCAAATGATAAATTACAAAATGTTGCTAACCATTGTGATGTAGGCAAAAAGCATGTATCCACCTCTTGTGATGATTTATTAGACATGCTATGCTCTTTACATATAGATGCTTGTTCTACTTCTATGTCTTGTGAGACTAATCTTTTGAAGGAGAACAATGAGCTCAATGAACAAGTAAAGAAATTGAGCAACAAGTTAGAGTGGTGCTACAACTCTCAAGTCACCTTTGAGCATATGTTGAAGACTCAAAGAAACTTTGGTGACAAGAGTGGCGTCGGCTTCAAGACTAGCAAAGTCAATCATCAAGAAATCCATAATGACATGAGTGGCATTGGCTTCAACAAGAGCAAGATCAAAGGAAAAGATGGGGCAAGAGAAGATATGAAAGAGAAATGAAGAAGCAAGAATAAGAGAAGCTCTCTTATTTCATGTGCTTCAAGTGCCATGAAGTGGGACATCTTGCAAATGGTTGCCCCAATGAAGAAAAGCTCAAGTTGAAGATAGAAGAAGAGAGGCTAAGGCATATGAAGTGCTTCAAGTGCCACACTTGGGGTCATCTTACCTCAATGTGCCCAACCAAGCAATTGGTGAAGCAACAAGTAAAGCCTCAACCAAAGCCACAAGTTGAGAAAGAGAAGACACCCCAAGAGCAAATCAAGATCAATCATGAAGATGGTGGTGATTTGATGATAAAGAAGAAGAAAACAAGAAGGGGTGGAAAGGCAAGGCATCCAATGCAAACTCAAAGATGCTAAGATGAAGAGCAAGAATGAAGATGAGAAGAAAGATTATGCTCACATCAAGTGCTTCAAATGTGGAAATACGGGACACTTTGCCTCTAAGTGTCCTACCAAGCTTGAGAAGAAGGCTCAAGCAATCCATGAGAGGCAAGGCAATGAAAAGCACCATATGAGCAAGGAAGAGAAGGCTCAATCAAAGAGAAAGTTCTACTCATGCCGGGAAAGGGGACACATGGCACATTCATGTCCCCTAGGTAACACTCCTAAGCCTATTTCAATTGATGATGATTCTATGCTTAGGAAGGATGGCAATGGTACCTCATTGGTTGCAATTACAAAACATCCCGCTACTCATACTAAAGCTATGCCTAAGTATGTTGCTCATAACTTGAGAGGACCCAAACTTATTTGGGTACCATCAAAAAGTGGATGATTGATTGTAGGTACCATTGGCATTGGAGACTTGATTCAATTGATTTCATATTGATCATCATATGTTGAGTCAAGATATGAAACCTAGTGCACATCCAAACCCAATGCCAAGTGAAAATTGAGTGAAGTCCAAATGTGCTACATCATACAAGTGCTACAATTCAAGTTGTTGATGATTTATTGGATTATTTGGTGGCTTGCAAATATTTGAGTTGAAGCTTGCTAGTTGGATGATCATGAGCTAACCAAGGTATATCTCTTGTTGATCATTTCATTTGGGAGCATATGAGTTGATTGAATTGGATAAATATGCAATGTTGCTTGCTATAAGATGATTGAATGGATAATTGATTAGTAGTCAAATTTGGATTGATTTGTGTTGGATAAATTCATGAAATAATATTTAGTAAGTGGTTTGAATGGATTTATGTCTTGTGAAAATATTCAAACAAGTTGGTTTCAAGTTTGATTCATACTTAATGAAGTATAGCTCAATTATTGAAATTTGTCCTATAATTGAGAATCTAAGCTAGCTGTGATCTTAGCCATGTTTGAGTAATCAATACTTATTAAATTGGTATAAAAATTGGTGTACATGCTCTAGACTTATTTTATAAGATTCTGTACAATTTTTATGAGAATTGGATAAGAAATACTTCGGTTTTGGAGTGGATCTTGTCAGCTATAGTGCAGTTGTTTTCAGCATATAGCAGTGGTGGAAGAATTGAAATCTGATAGCAATCTAGAAGTCAAATGAAGCTCAATTTTTTACAGCTGCTAGATAATTTAGTATTGCACACCTCCACCAAATTTAGTGGTATTTAGATTTGTACTTTTTAAGATATGCTCATTCCTTTGAAGGGTACAGAATCTATCAGAAAAGTGATAAATATTGGATTGATCTAGAGTCACTTTGATTGAAAGGTCCTCAAGTTGGAAATATGTTTACAAATGATTGAGGCACCTAAGTTTGGTTTTGAGATGATCTAAAAGCATGACAAGATATGAGTACAAGGCTATTTGATTGCGGAGTGTACTTTGCACACCTTTGGTACTCAAGATGAAAATTAAGATCAAACTCGAGTTGAAGATGAAGTTTAAGTTCAAGTGATGGTTGGAGATCATTTGGTAGAAATAAAAGGACTTAAACAAGTAGAAAAAAAGGACTTAAAGAAGGAATCAAGGTTACTCATCAAGTTAAGTCCATCACTTGGATTAATAAATCAAGTTATTTCAAGTGAGTGTCAAGAATGGTTCTTACAGAGAGGTCACTTCTCCCTAGTGTAGGGGCTTACCGCCTATGTGTAGGTAAACCAAGTGTGGTAAAGGCTAACATGGAAGTGGTGATCCAAGGAACATTTGAGATGCTTAGTTGAAGCAATCAAAAGGGTTGATTAAGAAAAGCAAGCAACACTAAAAAAGAGAGCTAGTCATGATATTTCAAGTAGTATTCTTAAATTGATGCTCTCGTGCAAGCAAAGATCAAAAGATAAAGCAAGCCAACCACAACAAGAAAGTGCACTTGATCATAAGTGGTATTCATTTCATATGGGTGAAGAATAGAATTCAAAATGGTATCCATTGGTCTTCACCAAGCTTATAATTAGACTTCACATTGCTATTGGAGTAATGAATTGGAATCTATATGACTATCCTCTACTCCAACATAGCAAAGGTACCATTGTAATGTGAATGATCATTTCATCTCTTACTAGTATGCGATTAGTGCATATAGTACATACTTCATAAGATCATGCATAACAAATAAAATGTTTAAATTCATAACCTACCACTATTGCTTGAATTATTATTTGATCTAGTGGTTAGTATATGAATTTATTCATGAGCTAGTGATCCCAAGTACTTGATCTAATTTGGATCACTAATAAGTGACAAGTACAACATTAGCAAGATAACCCTTACAAGAGGTGTGAAGAAGCTTGTCATTGGTTCAAACCGGACTTGAAAGCTTATGCAAATCAATTTAGTTCAAGTCAACCATAGAAGCTCATGATAGTGATAAGAGTACAAGCACAAGACAACAATGAATATGGATATCTAGTTTGTTTATTTCAAGTGGTATCTAGACTCAAGTATTTCATCAAGAATCTACAAATGATGTCTAGATCAACTCACAAGTGATATCCTATAAGTGATACTCATAAAGATAGCAAATGTACAAGAAATGGTTTTTATTGATAAATCCAACAAGTGGTTCCATACTAGAAGATTCTTTCAAGTGATATCACATCTACACATGGTATCAATCATGCAAGACGATAGTTCCACAAGTGATCCTCAACTTTAAGTGATCATCAAATGAAGAATGCATCCCTCACCTACAAGAGCTCAAGTGTATCAAATGGATGACCCATGCTATCACATAGGGGGAGGTGTACCACAAATTGATATCAAGATCAAAGATCCTATGTGTGGTATCTCAAGAAGCCCTACACAAGATACAAGTGGTATCTTCAAGTGGTGTTATTCCACCAATCAAATAATGTCCATAAAAAATGCAAGATTCAAGCCTCAACTATCTACCCCAATCATATACCTTTGCATTAATGAGAAACTCACATTTTAGGGAAATTGATGACAAAGGGGGAGAGATTGTATAAAGATATGAAAGCTTTAAGATTGAGATTATACAAGGGGGAGAGATAGGACATAAAAGCTCAAAGAAGTCGAGGTTGGACATGGATATGGACAAAGAGGGAGCAACATTGAAGAAAAGAGATGGATCAAAATTCTTGGACAAGAGAAGCACACAAGTAGGGGGAGCAAGCTCATGAACTTTGATTGATTGCATTTTATATGTGCATATTCATGTGCTTGCTTGCATTGCATAATCTTTCAAATTCAATATGCATGCTTGTGTGGTGTATGCTAGTAGTAGAACTTGAATGATGATTTGATAACTAGCATGCATAGGATGATAGCTAGACACTTGGTATGATTTTCAAGTAATGCTAGTACCTTACTTTTAATGTTGATCTCACAAGGTATCTCGTGCTTTTTATTTCCAAGTGATATCTAGCTAACCATGGTGCTAAGGATTAACTTAAAGATGCAACTCCGATTGGTACACGCTTCAAAGGTTTATTCTATACACCTTAGCATCATTTAGTAGTAATTACTCTCCCACATTTCCAATCTATGCATATGTGCGAACTTCAAACCAAACACTCTAGCACATATGTAGGGGGAGCTAATACTACCATCTCAGGTTTGTAGTACTTGTCTAAAATCATTTTCACATGGTAAAATTGCTTGGGCAAGCAACATGAATCTAAAAGAGCTTAATTTCTATATCTTTGTAGAGTTGTCATCAATTACCAAAAAGGGGGAGATTGAAAGGTCCTTGTGTAGTTTTGGTAATTGAGTGACAACCTAGGTGGATTAATTGTGTTTATGAGAGATACACAGGTGATTAGTCCACAGGTACATGTGTGTGAGCAACATATGCCATGAAGATGAAAATGGCTTGGAGATGTTGCAAAGCTCACACATGTGATGATAAAAGAGCTCATTACATATGAGACATGACATTGAGTCATGTGATCAAGGTGGAGAAGATCAAGACATGACTTGGCTTGATGGACCGGTTGCAAGCGTGAAGGGCAAGTCGGAGGCTTTGGAGCGATGGACCGCGTGACGGTGAAGCTTGAGCAAGACTTGGTGCTGATGGACGAAGGCAACGGTGAAAAGCAAGTGAAGTCAAGATCGATGAACTAATATGATCACATGATGGTATGAAGTGGATCATATCATTGTTGATCATGTTGGTGCATGTGTAAAAGGTCCTTGTTTGGTTTTGGTAATTGAGTAACAACTTAGGTGGACTAATTGTGTTTATGTGAGATACACATGTGATTAGTCCACAGGTACATGTGTGTGAGCAACATATGCCATGGAGGTGAAAATGGCTTGGAGATGTTGCAAAGCTCACACATGTGATGATGAAGGAGCTTAAATGCACATGAGACATGACATTGAGTCATGTGATCAAGGTGGAGAAGATCAAGACAAGACTTGGCTTGATGGACCGGTTGCAAGCGTGAAGGGCAAGTCGAAGGCTTTGGAGTGATGGACCACGTGGCGGTGAAGCTTGAGCAAGACTTGGCGCCGATGGACGATGGCAACGGTGAAGAGCAAGTAAAGTCAAGATCGATGAACCAATATGATCATGTGATGATATGAAGTGGATCATATCATTGTTGATCGTGTTGGTGCATGTGTTGCATTGACATTAAAGGAGATGGAATGGAATGCGCAAGGCAAAGGTATAACCTAGGGCATTTCATTTCACCGGTCATAGGTGTGTAGAGAAGTTTATGACCGGGTTTAGGATAGATGGCCGTACTATCAAGAGGGGCAAACTTGTTTGCATATCGGTCATCTAGTGCCACTCGAGTGATCTAACTTTGCATTGTCGCTAGGATCGAGTGGCGTGGCAAGTTGAGTGGCTAACATCCTTTGGGAAATGATTGTGAAATTGCTAACACACATACACATATTGGTGTACACTTGGTGGTGTTGGCACATTTACAAAGGAGATGGTGTTTGCAGGGGTGAGATGGGTTTGGGTCCCTCTCTCCCTCCCGCCGAGCTTGTGAGGCGGGATTTGGCGCTTTCGGGAAAATGGAATGCCTATTTTCTATTGCGCTGGATGCAAATTCTTGTGGTTAGCACACTTGAGCAAGGGTGAAGAGAATGGAGAAGATGCTAGCATCGGTCAACTGACCGGACGCTGGATCTGAATGCACCGGATGCTGGAAGGCTGTGTCCGATCAGGCTGACGTACGATGACGCAGTAGCTGGAGAGTGACCGGACGCTGGCTGCGTCCGATCGCGTTCGACTGGACGCGTCCGGTCATGCTCGGGAGCTTACTGGAAACGACCGGATGCTGAGGGTCCAGCGTCTGGTCAGTTGAAGCTGGAGCGTCCGGTCAGGTCAAGTGACCGTTGGAACCGGGACACGTGGTCGTCTGTGAGCGACCGGACGCTGAGGTCCAGCGTCCGGTCAACACGACCGGAGCGTCCAGTCGGCCCGACCATTGCCCAGTGAAGGGGTAACAGCTAGTTTAGCCCTTGGGGCTATAAATAGAAGTGGCCCTCGGCCATGGCTGGTGTGGAGCACCTCAAGGGACTTAGTGTCCATGCTTGTGAGTGCTTGGGAGCCCTCCATCACACATATACTTGATAGTGATCATTCGATTGTGTGAGTGAGCGATTCTAGTGCGATTGTATCGTGAGGTTGCATCGAGTGGCACTAGGTGATCGAGTTGCAAGCCGGTGGTGCTTGTTACTCTTGGAGGTTGCCACCTCCTAGACGGCTTGGTGGTGGTCTCCGTCGAAGCGCGCAAGAAGCTTGTGCGGCGCTCCGGAGAAGTGCTTGTGAGGGGCATTGTGCTCGCCCCGTGGGAGCCGCGAAGAGCAACTCTAGTAAAGCATGTCATTGAGCTACCCTCACTCAAGGGGTAGGTTCTTGCGGCGCCCGACGTGCGGGCTTAGCGAGTGATGCTAATTAGCCGCCGAACCACCAAGTGAGCGGTCGACACAACGGGGACTAGCGTGTTGGCAAACACGTGAACCTCGGGAGAAAAATCATCGTGTCAACCTTGTTCTTCCCGTTGGTTTGCATCCCCGTTACACAAGCTTGCGTTTACTTTCATATACATTAAGCTTGTGTTGTTGCTCTTGTAATTAGATAGCTTGCGTAGCTTGCTAATTACCTTCTTGCTTGTGTAGCATAGAAGTAGCTCCCTTGCATGGCTAATTTGGTTTTAGTAACCTTGTTAGTCACATTGCTTAGTTTGTGTAGCTAAGTATTTGCGCTCTCTAATTAGGCATTGGTTACCTTGTTATTGAGCATTGCTAGTGAGCTTAGTTAGCTTTGTGCTTTTGCTTACTAGCATGTGTAGGAGCTCCCTTGTCGCTTAAAGTACTAGTGGCATAGGTTTGTGTAACCTTGCTCCTAGAATTGTTTAGGAGAGCTCTAGCTAGCCCGACACCTTTGTTGCTTAATTGTTATCTTTGCAAGGTGCTAGTGAACATATATAGTGGGGTGTAGTCTTGGCTAGACCGTTAGTTTAAATTCCGCATTTGTATCGGTTAGCCGACACGATTAAGTTTTAGAAAAGACTATTCACCCCCCCTCTAGTCGCCATCTCGACCCTTCAATGTGTTGCATCAACATTGGAGGAGATGAAATGGAATGCGCAAGGCAAAGGTATAACCTAGGGCATTTTATTTCATCAGTCATAGATGTGTAGAGAAGTTGATGACCAGATTTAGGATAGATGGCCGTACTATCAAGAGGGGCAAACTTATTTGCATATCGATCATCTAAGTGCCACTCAAGTGATCTAACTTTGCATCATTGCTAGGATTGAGTGGCGTGGCAAGTTGAGTGGCTAATCCTTTGAAAAATGATTGTGAAAATGCTAACACACATACACATGGTGGTGTACACTTGATGGTGTTGTCACATTTACAAAAGAGATGGAGTTGGAGTTGATGTGGATCAACTCGGCGATGAAACGGAGGTGAGAAAGGTCCCATAGAGTGGACCGGACTCTAGTCACGCAGTGATTGGACGCTGGGTTCCAGCGTCCGGTCAGTAGTGTCTGTCAGCGGGCTGGCGTCGGTCTTTGATCGGACGATGGCGCTGGAAGTGACCGAACACTAGTCGTATGCATCCAATCAAGGTGATGTGTGGTGACGTATGCAGAGCAGTGTTGCTGGAGGTGACCGGACACTGGTGATGCGTCTGATCATGACCGACCGGACACGTCTGGTCATGTTTGGTACCTTACTAGAAATGACCGGACGCTGGGGTTGCTGAGTCCAGTTAGTTCAAGCTACCGCGTCCGGTCGACCGATGACCGTTAGATCGGGCGAACAATGTTTGAAGAAGGGGACACGTGGCGTGCATCGCATGACCAGACGCTGAGGTCTAGTGTCCGGTCGATCGGACTGGAGCGTCCGGTCGTCCTGACTTTTGCCCAGTGAAGGGGTAACGACTCTATTTGTTCGTAGGGTTATAAATAGAAGCCATGGTCGGCCTTGGGCTGGTAGCTGAGCACACTAGAGCCTTGGTGGCTTGTGTAGTAGTGCTTGAGAGCCCTCCATCTCACATATGCTTGATAGTGATCATCCGATTGTGTGGGAGAGCAATTCTAGTGCGATTGTATCGTGAGGTTGCATCGAGTGGCACTAGGTGATTGAGTTGCAAGCCAGTGGTGCTTGTTATCTTGTAGGTTGCCACCTCCTAGATGGCTTGGTGGTGGTCTCCATCGAAGCTCGCAAGAAGCTTGTGCGGTGCTCCAGAGAAGAGCTTTATGAGGGACATTGTGCTTGCCCCGTGGGAGCCACGAAGAGCAACTCTAGTTGAGCGTGTCATTGAGCTACCCTTACTTTCAGGGTAGGTTCTTGCGGTGCCCAATGTGCGGGCTTGGCGGGTGATGCCAATTAGCCACCGAACCACCAAGTGAGCGGTCAACACAACAGGAACTAGCGTGTTGGCAAACACATGAACCTCAGGAGAAAAATCACCATGTCAACCTTGTTCTTCCCGTTGGTTTACATCCTCGTTACACAAGCTTGTAATTATTTTTATTTACATTGTGCTTGTGTAGTTGCTCTTGTAATTAGTTAGCTTGTGTAGCTTACTAGTTACCTTCTTGCTTGTGTAGCATAGAAGTAGCTCCCTTGCTTGGCTAATTAGGTTTATATAACCTTGTTAGTCACTTTGCTTAGTTTGTGTAGCTAAGTAATTGCGCTCTCTAATTTGGCATTGGTTGCCTTGTTATTGAGCATTGCTAGTGAGCTTAGTTGGCTTTGTGCTTTTGCTTACTAGCATTTGTAGAAGCTCCCTTGTTGCTTAAAGTACTAGCGGCATAGGTTTATGTAACCTTGCTTCTAGAATTGGTTAGGTAAGCTCTAGCTAGCCCAGCACCTTTGTTGCTTAATTAGTATCTTTGGAAGGTGCTAGAGAACATAGATAGAGGGGTGTAGTTTTGGCTAGACCGATAGTTTTAATTCCGCACTTGTTTCGGTTAGCCGATACGATTAATTTTAGAAAGGACTATTCACCCCCCTCTAGTCCGCCATCTCGACCCTACAACAACACTGAGGAATTTCAAATAGAGGATGATCCCACCTCATTTGAAGAAGCCATGAGAAGTGATCATTCATCAAAGTGGCTTGAGGCCATGGAAGATGAAATGAAATCTATGAATGCTAATAAAGTTTGAGACTTGAAAATAATTCCTAAATGAGCCAAAACAGTTGGTTGTAAATGGGTCTACAAAACAAAACTTGACTCTCAAGGGAATATAGAGAGATATAAAGTACGACTTATGGCAAAAGGCTTTACGCAAAGAGAAGTGATTGATTACAATGAGACCTTTTCTCCAGCCTCATGTAAGGATTCCTTCAAAATCATAATGGCATTAGTGACACATTATGATTTAGAATTACATCAGATGGATGTAAAGACGGTATTTCTCAACGGGGACTTGGAGGAAAATGTTTACATAGCACAACCGAAAGGTTTTGTCATGGAATGAAAAGAACGAATGGGATGCCGCTTAAAGAAATACATTTATAGATTAAAACAAGCTTCAAGACAGTGGTACTTGAAGTTTGATCAGACAATAAGGAATTTTGGGTTTAAAGAGAATGTAGTGAACAATTGTGTCTATGCAAAGTTTAAGAATGGGAAGTTTATCTTCCTTGTCCTGTATGTGGAAGATATCTTATTTGCTAGTTGTGATGTCAGTCTACTACTGGAGACAAAAAAGTTTTTATCCTTAAAATTTGATATGAAACATCTTGGTGAAGCTTCGTTCGTTCTAGGGATCGAGATTCACCGAGATAGAAGTAAAGGGGTATTAGGACTGTCACAAAAGGCATACATAGAAAAGATCTTAAAAAAATTCAATATGCACAAATGTAGTCCCTCACCTGCTCCTATAGTCAAGGGCGACAGATATGGGGATTTTCAATGCCCTAGGAATCAGTATGAGATCGATCAAATAAAAATGGTTCCATATGCTTCAGCTGTCGGATGCTTGCAATATGCTCAAGTATGTATGTGCCCTGACTTGGCATTTGTTACTGGGTTACTTGGTAGATTCCAGAGCAATCCTGGAACAGAACACTGGAAATTAGTAAAAAAAATCTTGTGTTATGTGCAAGAAATGAAAAAGCCTCATGATGACGTATAGAAGATCAGATTCACTCTATATAGTGGGATATTCAGATTCTGATTATACGGGAGATGATAGAAAATCCACGTCTAGATATGTATTTACTCTCATAAGAGGAGCTATTTCATGGAAAAGCTCAAAGCAAACTGTCACTACATTGTCCACAATGTTTGCCGAGTTGTAGCGTGTTATGAGGCAACGGGGCAGGTGAACTAGCTAAAAAAGTTCATACCCAGTTTGAAGGTGGTTGACAACATCTATAGACCACTTAAGTTATACTGCGATAATAATCTGGCAGTACAGTATGCTCATAATAATAAGTCAAGTGGTGCTGCCAAATACATTGACATAAAGTATTATATTGTGAAAGATAAAGTCTGGGATCATATCATAAGTCTTGAGCATATAAGTACCAAAAAGATGCTCGCGGATTCGTTTACAAAAGGCTTACCACCCAACGTGTTCATAGAACATATAGCTGGCATGGGTTTAAGTGAAAGCCTATAATTTCTGAACAAAAGAAGGCCCAAAGTTAAGTATCTATTTCAGAACAGAGTAGTGTGTTGTAGCTGTTAAATCTATCGGCAATTGACCGTGACGATGAAACATGCTCTATACGCTAATCTGTAATGGAATGAACAAAAGTAAATAATATGAAATTGAAAGATGGTAGTGAGATAAGGGGGAGAATGTTAGTTGATCTCCATCAATAGGCCTAACGGCCTATTGGGCCCTTAGATCTATGCCCTGATCGGGGGTGCCCAACCCTAATATGGTTGGTGGGCCCCTGTCGCACATCACTATAAAGAGAGGTGTGGATCAGGGCTCTAACTGCGAGGTTGACCAGAGCCGCCATGACCTACCAATAGCTAAACCTAACCTGATCTAAAGAGAGTGCTGCCAGTGATGGAAAGACCCACTGACTTCACCGTCACCACCGAACAACGGCACCACGCGTCACCATCGCCTCTGCATCACCACCACCACGCTGGACTCCACCGCGCCAAGCTCCCACGACACCGGCGTCCACGTGGCTACGGTGCAACTGCGCCAATATGATGTAGAGGAACTAGTTTCTATATCTAAGTGAGATGTTTAACCCCTGATCTCCGTTTAAGAGGTACACTGGCTTCTATCACAAACTACTCCGTAGAGCACAGTTCAACCAGCAAACCAGAGCACAAAAATAGAGAACAAACAGAGAGCTAGCAGGATGCGAAAGCTACTGCTATTGAAGACCTGACAGTCTACAAGAACACAACTGGGCACTGCCAGTGCCAGGTGCAACTTCACCGCTTTTTGTCTCGCTGCAGTCCAATAAAATACTAGTGAAGCATGTGTTTAGCAGTATAGTTTTACCTCATTCAAACTTCAACTGTGGGGCGGTTTGGAAGGAGATCAGCTGCACTCTTGATAGCTTCCTCCACTCCCTGAATGGTCACACCACCACAAATGGTCTCCATGACAAGATGCCTTATACCATCTCCAACAAAGAACCTAAAATCAGCCTCCAATAGAGTACCTATACAGGAGACCCATTTTGAATTGCCTGAAAGGCACAACCTAAGTATGGGCACCATCTCTCTTGAAAACCCATTTACAGAAAGGATTCTCTTTTGGGTCTTAGAGAAGATGCCAAATAGGTATTAAACCTTTTGCCTGTAGCGCTACTCAAAGGACGAATGTGTCTTGTATTTTGGGTGTTGTTGTTGAAGATAGCCTTAGGCCCCGTTCGGTTCTCTCAGAACTGGCTGTTCTAGGCCGGAAATCTTCCACGCTAGTACAAATTTATGAAAGATACGTGCGGCTAGGAATTATTACAATACAACCGAATAGTACCTTAGGGAATAGAGGTGCTGGATGCCAAAATAAATTCATATGCATACTCATGTTCTCGATGACGACGATCGAATAGGTTACATGGATGACATCTGAACAGTGCCTACCATAAAGGTTTGAAAGGGAACCAAGCCTTGAGTTGAGTAAACATGCATGCATGAGGCTAGCCTACACAGAGATAGAGAGATGCAGAAGCCATGACGACCTAGCTACAAAACCTATGACGACGAACTCTGTGAAGGAAGATGCGTACGTGGGCGCTGAGCCGCCGATCAGATCTTGCTAGCCAGCTTCTCCGCCTTGATGACCAGGTTGGCGCGCATGATGGCATCACGGTTGGTGCCCTTGAAGTCGAAGCTGCAGCAGTGCTCCTCCGCATATCGGTGGCTGCCACAGAGCATGTTCCTGCATCAGCACATGAACGCCATGAGCCCCACCTTCTTGCAGCACGTCGTGCACCGGCCCAATGGCGCCTTCTTCTTCACCATCGCCTCGGGCGCAGGGGGCGGCGACATGACGGTGGCTTCTGCTATGGTGCCCTTAGCAGCAGGAGCCAACAAATAGACGCTGGTGGTGGGCGTGGGCGCCACCGCCACCACGGCAGAACAACCGGCGGCGGTGCCGGGCCCGGGGGTCACCATGGTAGCGGTGGATCGCATGACTGGATTGAACGCCATGGCGGCACTGAAGGAGGCGCTTGGACCATCCATCATGGTGCAACAATGCTTCTTGTAGCAGACGGAGCACATGCCGAGGGTCACCGGGCTTCTGCGCCAAGGCTCGACCCAAAAGTCTAAAAACAACAGGGCAAGGGGGCGGTCTAGCAACCAATCGGAAGGCCAGGCCCAAGAAGAGCAACGCCCACTCGTCGGCTACTTTGGCCCATCTATCCGACCGGATCGCTCGATTTGGGCTCCAGCCGGCCTCCGATCGGAAGGCCTGCCCCTAGCCTGACTTCCGACTCTAACCCCACGACCGGGGCTCATGGGAACCCTGCTCACCGCTCTTCTCTGGCTGGCGCACTCAGAGCTGACTGGAGCCATCCGACTGGGGGTGCCCTATTCGGTAGGAACCAGAAGACGTGTGGAGAAAGGCAAGGCAAGGCTCACAAGTCAAAACTACTGTACTAGGGACCATACCCTGCACGAAACAGTACTATGCAGCCACCATGACACAAACAGTATGATAGGCACCGACATCTTATAAGTGCATCTAGCCCTTTAGTGGATTTTGGTAAATTGAATGACAACACAATTAAAGGTCTAATAAGTTTGCCAAGTGTTGAATAGGAAATTGAGTCTATTGCATATACTTGTGGGTTGTGTATTAACAAGTATATACAAGGTTCAACTAGTAGGCAAACTTAATGATATGCCACATTATGTTAAAGTGAATGTCAAACTATGTATTGTTGTATTGGAAGTTTATGGAAGCAGTCTAGTTCAAGCAAAAGACAATAATGCAAATGGAATCAATGAAATGGCTTCTATGTTGTGGGATATCATAGCATCATATGAAAGCAAACATACTTGGTAAATGACAATGTATAGTGGATATAAGTCGGTCTCTACATTGGTTTGCTTACATGGATGAATATATGAAAGATCAATTGGAATGTCAAGCCAAAATGAGAAGGGGATAAGGAGTCGTGAATTAGCTTGACCATATTGATGTTGATCCATGTATGTCTCTATGTGAGACAAACTGAAGCTTGATTGATCTCAACATTCATATCTAGAAAATATTCAAGCAAGGATCAAAATATTGAAGAAATGTTTTTCAATGGATGCTTAATATAATGTGACTTAAGTATGGCTTGATAGGGTGAAGATAGCAAGGAAAGGGCTTCGAGGTACTAAGCAAAGGTGAAGGGCAAGCGACAGCTTGGCGATCGAGGTACCATGGCTAAGGTGAAGAAGAGAGTACTTGCATTGAGTCAAGGTACTAATCAAGCTATAAGGAGTCATATTGTGTTGAGGATCAAATCATTAGTGGAAGTGACTTGAAGCCATGAAGGCGAACTCATATGTATGGAAATGGTTCAAGTCACATAATCAAGGTATAATGAGAATGAGGAAAACATATTCAATAATAGAAGTTTTCAATTGCCAAATGAAGTGGCAACTAGCTCAAAGGCATTTATATTATTTTATGCTTTGAATTTGAGTTTAGGAAAAGCCGTACTATAAAGAGGGATTCTAGTACAGTTGGTCAACTGTGCAACCAGATGCTCAAAACTACAGATCTATATCCTCTTACCCAGCCAAAGTAGCTAGCAAAAAAATCTCCAGATTCTACCTGTTTTGGCTAGGGCAGCAGTGCCGCCCTATGAGGGCGGCAGTGCTGCCCATAAACGACCGTTGGGACCTAAGAGCTATAAATACTATTTGGGCTGGCCCACAATAGAGAGCCATCTTCTTCAATGGTTCAGTTCAAAACTGAACAGACCAAAGCTCACCTCTCTCTCCTCCATTGTTGCTCCTTCATCCCTCAAGCAAATTCTTGATTCCAACCATCAAAACTTGAGAGAATAAGTAGCAAAACTCGATTAGAGAGAAGATCCACTGATTCCCAAAGTCTAAGAGCATTTGGTTCACGTTTGGCCGGTGGTTCTAGGGTTTGTTACTCTTGGAGCTTGCTCCTAGCCGGCTAGGCGTCGTCCTTGTGTTTGCCAACTCGTGTGGCAGCCTTGGGAGGTTTGTAACCTCATCCTGTAGCTAAGAAATTACCCCTCACTTCAAGAGTTCATTCTCTTGTTTTGAGAACGAGGGCAAGGCAAGCCTTGGTGGCAAGCCAATACTTTTGTGGATGCCTCAACAACATGGACTTAGGCAAGCCTTGGTGGTGAGCTAAACCACGGGATAAATATTGTGTCTCCGTGCTTCACTTTGTGTTCTTGCTGGTTCAACTCCTTGCTAGCTGTTATTAGGGTTTGGTAGCTCGATCCTCTCTTGTGTGAGATTTCTGTGGTATCCAGTCTTCGAACTGGATTTTGTCTTTCTATTGTAGGATTGAACAGTTGAGAGGGTCAGGTTACTATATGTGAAATCTCAACATTATCTGCTTTATTTTTGAAGAGCGACAGTGCCACCCTATAAGGCCAGCAATGTCGCCCTCTGTTTTAACAGAGTTTCGAGTTGAATTTGCAAGATTGAGCAATTGAGAGGGTTAGGTTACTATCTGTGAAATATCAATGATGTCTGCTTTATTTTTGAAGAGCAGCAGTGCCGCCCTCTATTCTAACAGAGTTTCAAGTTAAATTTTTATAGGCCTATTCACCCCCCTCTAGGCCTCCTAGGCGACATCAAGGTCATTTCAATTGGTATCAGAGCCTAGCTCTCAATTTCGAGCTTAACCGCCTTGAGAGAACGATGTCGACAAGTGAGGAGGTATCTCTAGAACTTTTACTTTTAGATGGCTCAAATTATACATCTTGGCCTGCTAGTGTGCTTGATGTTTTTGGGACCATGGGTCCTCAAGTAGAGCAGATTGTAGATGTGAGCATTTCACCTCCTCATGATGATTTGATCTACCTTTCTAGAGAGGAAGTGAAATGCTTACAACTCAATGCTCAAGCTGCTAATGTCTTATTTAGTGCTTTGAGTGAAGATGTACTTGATACTGTCATATTTGGAGATGGTGAACCACTTGGTGATGCTCATATCATTTGGACCACGCTCAAGGAAATGTATGGCAACTCCAAATGTGAAGAGAGCAACCTCTCATTGAAAAAACCACTTGAGGAATGCTCAACTTCATCGACAAATGATGAGCCTCAAGTGATTCTCTCAAAAGGCCTATTTGATCATGCCACATCCACTTCCTCACCAACATCTGACTTATTGGATGGTAATGAAATAGTTAGTGAGAACAATACTTTTACATGTGGTACTTCTACTTTCTTTGGTTCTTGTGAGACTAACATTTTGAAGGAAGAAAAAGCTTGTGATCGGTGGAAGCCAAATGATGAATCCACTTTACCAAGAAGCTCAACTCTCTATACCACTTCACATATCGGTCTCATAGCAAAGAAAGAGAAGAAAGTGGCAAGTGAGAGTGAGAGTGAGAGTGATAGTGACATTGGTAGTGATGATGATGAGATCAACCAACACCTTGCATGTCTAAGCAAGAAAGACAAGTTGATAGTGATCAAGTTCATAGAGAAGATTCAAGAGCAAGAAGAAGATCTCTACAAGCAAGAAGAGCTTCTCATTGAAAAGATCAAATGCTTGGAGAAGTTGACCAAAAAGCATGAAAAGCTTAAGTGCTCTCATGCTAGCTTGGTCCAAAGGTATGAAAACTTGTTAATTGAGCAAACTCATACTATTAACTCTCTATCTTGTGTTGCTCAATTAGAAGATCAGAATTATATGCTCAAAGACAAGTTGGAAAGGCTTACTAGCAAAAATGAGACTTTGCAAGAAAGTCATGATGGGCTTTTGTGCTCTCATGAGAAGCTTATGGAGTCTCATCTCATGCTAGAAGTGCCTCATGAGGTTGTGGTAACAATGGTAAAATCATACCAACCTCACACTCACAAATGCACATATACACAAGTTTCATCTATTTTATCATGTGCTAACAAGTGTTGCTCTCAAGCAAGCCAACCTTCCATTGAGCATGTAATTGTAGAAACTTGTGATGATTTTATTGCAAAAGAAAACAAACAGCTCAAGGAAAAAGTTGAAATGCTAAAAAGGGACTTGATTCAATAGAAGGGCAAGTGCAATGCTCAACCTTCTCAAGATAACCATGAAGACATGGTGAAGAAGCTTGAGAAGGGATCAACCGATGCATACATCAAGCCTTATCAAAAGGGTTACAAGTCCAACAATGGCAAAGTGAAGGGGATACTTAAAGAAGTGCAATCTGTCTAGAAGGCAGTAATTCAGCCAACTGCACAGACTACGGCAGTGCCGCACCTAGATAGAATAGGAAAGTTCCCAAGGCCATCAAGGTGCAACGTCAATCAAAGAAGACTCTCATCACTTGCTCCAAGTGCAAGAAAGACGGTCACCATGTCAGAGATTGCCCCTTAAAGAAAGAAGAGAAGGGCGTGAGCAAGATCCAAGAGAAGAAGAAGAAGATGGCTCATGTCAAGTTCTCCAACATGGGACACAATGCTTCTATGTGTTCCAACAAGGTCGATGATCAAGCCACACTTCCAAAGAACAAGACAAGAAGAAGCAAGAGGAAGTGTTATGGTTGTCATAAGAAGAGACATGAAATTGGCTCATGTCCTAATAAAAAAGTGAAGGCTTGTCATCATCAACAAAGAGGTTCATTAGCAAGGTAGCAAGCAAAGTGCAAGAAGAGAAGGCTAGAAAGAACAAGAACCACCTATGCTACACTTGCAAAGGAAAGGGACATTTAAGTAAGGATTGTCCCATGGGTAACACTTCTAAGCTCAACTTGTCAATTGATTTAAATATGCTTAGGAGACCCAAAAATGACACTTATGCTAGAAAGGTGATTGGTTCACCATGTGCTAGCACATAGGCCATTTGGGTGCCTAAGTCTCTTGTGACTAATCATAATGGACCCAACATAGTTTGGGTACCAAATTATGCTTAGTAAGTGTTGTAGGTACTTGAAGGTGATATGAAGCTTCGGGGTGCTTGAGCAAGTTGATTGAAAATACTCACTCAAGCTATCAATCAATTCACATTGCATATTCTTATATGGTTGGCCCAAAGATGAATCAATGGAAATACTTTAAACTTCATATTCACCTCGGTAACTAGTACCTAACCCTTGCTAGCTAGCCACTTGACGTGTGTAGTCTCTAATAGTTCACAAATATATGTGTGTTTGTAAATTATTAAGAGTGGCTAGAGTACTTCAAGTCTAAATGAATCATTTACCATATGATGCTTTTAATGGCTCTCTAGTAGGGCAAGATCTTATTCATGTTGTAGGTAATGAGGAACCACTTTGTGGGGCAATCAAGAAAATGGCCATTGATGATATAAGACCATAAGAAGTACATGCTACAAAAGTGGAAGCTCCTCAAGTTGCTGCTATACCAAATTCCATTGACAACTCTGATGCAAAGGTGCAGCACACTCCTGCTGCAAATCAGCAGGGCGGCAGTGCCGTCCCTCCTACATAGTAGTAGCTGACTCCACTCTAGTTCGTGGATAAATCTACAACCTTCATATGTGCAAGATGAAGATGAAAAGACCACTTCATCCGTTACAATCAAGAAGGATAGTAACATCTAAATCTCAAGTGCAATTTATTTGAAACTAAACTCCTTTGTGTCTTGTGTAGCCATTTAGGATAATAGAAGCACTTGATGATATTCATTGGTTGCTGGTCATAGAATAGAAATATGATCAAAATTGAATTGATCATCCACATCAAGCAATATAGGTGACTTGACTTTCCTTTGTGGACTTCAAACCAAGAAAAACAAGATGAAGCAAGTTTATGTTCGTGCACATTATGAGTTGGTTTGATGGATTTGGAATCTTGGTACACATTAGAGGATACAAGTAGATTTCAAAATGGCCAAGAATAAAGAATCAAGCTCAAGTCAAGTAAAATGACTTATTACTCACAAGTCAAGAACTTTCTACTTGGTGGAATCTTGTCATATGTTAGATTATCAAATTCTCATTCTCATCTTATGGGCATCTACATGCTATAATGGTTATGAGTATCTCTTGGCATAGTTCAAATTGATTACACTATTGTTGCCATGATCTAGACATAGAGTGAAAATCTCAAGTTCTTAAATGAATAAAGTGCTATGTGAGAAATTCAAATACTTAGAGCACTTATAAAATGAGACTTTAATCTATGGCTAGAGTTATGAGACTAATCTATGACTAGAGTTGTGAGACTAATCTTTCTCTCTAAGTGATTTATGTAGTCTCACTAAATGGGAATGTATTTCTCAAATAGAGTGTGCTATTATATGAAGGCTATCAATCCAAAACCATGTGATGTATTTTCTCTCTAGATAATTTGGATTAGATTTGTCTATGTTAGCCACTCACCATAATATGGGTTAAATCTGCCCTTTGGACTTAAATGACCAACCATGCACATTTACATTTCCATTCCACTCAAAAGAATGTGCATGAGACATCAAGGGAGATTTAGTGCATGTTATGAGGTTTCTCCATTTTGGTAACCCACTTGTCATCCATATATAAATGGTTACTAAATGGAAAACTAGTGCTTGTGTTACTAATGTCTTCTTGTGATTGAGCTTATTCATAGAAAATCAATAAGAAAGATGTTGCTGCTAAAGACCATTTAGATCAAAAGTTTTAGTTTCGCTTGAATCAAGTTTGAGGTTGATTTGAATAAGCTATACAAGAAGAATTCACAAGATTACAAGTGTTGATGAGAGAACTGAATGGATATAACATCTTGTATGTATTCTCAACTGAAATCACCTCAAAGATTGGATAGGAAAAGAAGAAGAATCATCGATCATCAAATCTGTCCAGAAAATTGCAAATCTAAGTTGACTGCCTTCAAGCATGGATTTAGAGATTCAAATTCAAATACTGATAAATTGACCTGAAACTTTGTGAGCATGCTATACACATCTAGTACTTGTTGCTGTACAATTGATATGAAGATTGGTTTTGAAGAAAATCAGTTTTGAGTTGGTTTCTGTCAGCTTCAACAGTGCAGTTTCAGATTTGAGCAGTTCTGGTAGAAGATTATTTTCACAGACCAAATAGAGTTCAAATGAGCTAAAATTTTTAGAGAAGTTAGAGTTAGATAAAGATCTCTATCAAATTTCATGCATATTGGGCTAGTGGTCTGAGAGATATGGATTTCTTTTTCCTTTCTGAGGATGACAGAATCTGAAAACTGACTGAATGGAATTGGATTGCATTGTGGCAACAAGATTGAGTTAGCTCTCAAGTTGGTCATGAAGAATCAGTAAATATGAGAAATATAAATTTGGTCTAAAGGAGTTTCAATGAAAAAAAAGAACTCACTCAAGGGTCCAAATAAGTTGTAATCAGAGTACAAGCAGCAGCAAGTGATTACAACTAGTTGGAACAAGAAATAATCAGCTGAGACTATTGAATTGCAAGTAGTTTCAAGGAGTTCAAATCAGTTGAAGTATAGTGCAAGTCACTCCCTTGACCTCATATTGTTAATGTGCTTAAGTGAACTTTGTGTACTCTTGTATGCATAAATTTAGGGGGAGCTTAGCCTATATCTTGTGGGATTATTGGTTTCTTTCAAGTGTTTGATGTGCAGTCACACACACATGGAAAAAGGAGGATGGGTAGTTCCTTTGGATTCTCTAGGTGTTTCACAATTATTCTAGGAGGTCTCGGTCTTTATAAACCAAGTGCTCCTGGTTTAAATGTTGAATGTCCCAATTCTTTAAATCGACCTAGATTTGGATGAGATGGAGAAAATAATTGAAGAGTGGGCTTTCATTGCTATTTCTCCTCTCTAAGTGCTCATCAAGTACCTATGATCCATCCCATTGATCTCCCAGGATCTTATCAACAAAGAGTGGTAACTCCTAGTTCATAATTTGCAAATTTCATAAATTTTACCTTTGCTCTCTGTGTGAGTTGCTCTAGATAAAGAAAGAACTAGGAAACTAATATGGATCTTGGATGATCACAAGAGCTCAGTTTTACCACATTTCATCAAGTGAGAACTATAGCCATCCAAATCATTGAAGTCTCACCTATGATGGTCATATCAATGAAAATTTATGTGATGATCTATCTACCTTGGTGGTGGTATGTTTCCTTGGCATAATTTGAATTGTTGCAAATTTATCATGCCTTGCCCAAGATATAGGATGAACTTCCCTCAACTCTTAAATCAATTCTAGTGCATTTCACAAGTAATTCAAGCACTTGATGCACATATTAAGGGGGAGCCCATCCTATGCCTTGTGTCTTTTAAGACTAACCTTTTCTTCTAGTAAATTTGTGTAGTCTCTTACTGAGAATGAGTCTCTCATGTGTATGCTACATTGACTCAATCCAAATTGGTTATCTCTCATATTCATTTGAATTGTATTTTTATCTCTTAAGTAGCTACTCTCCATAATATAGCTTAAATTCCCTTGTTTGGACTTAATTGACCAAAAGTGCCTATATTCTTGCCTTCCACATGTATATGTATGCACTATCAAAAAAGAAGAAGGGGAATTTAGTCTATGTTATAAGGTTTTGCAATTAGTGATCTACATGCATTCCACATCCAAAATGATCACTAGTTGTGAAATTCTCTTATGCAATTTAATGCTATCTCTTGTCTTTATGAGCATTTCCTAGGTGACATTATGAGATACGGGCATTCATTCCAATTGGTATCAACTAGTGAAGATCCTTTCAATAGAACAACACTTGCACTTGTTGATCTTGAGATTTCTCTTGGTTGGGCTGGATAGCTCTCGAAACAAGCTTTCCAAAAAGTCCAAGATCACTAAAAATAGAGTTCGGAGTAAAGAGATATGACGTTTTTCGTGAGGTGACCTGTACTGGTTCTGAGAGCTACGGCAGTGCCGCGCATAAGGGCAGCAGTGCCGCACCTGTACAGGTCTTGATGGCTAATTTTTGAACTCCAATGGCTAGTTTTGGTTTTGGGTGTATATATACTCATCCCACGACCCCTGGTCTAGCTGTTGATGACCAAAACATTACAAAGCCTTGTGAAGACTCTCAATTGGTGTCAAAATTATGAAGATCATATTTCAATTAGTATTGATTGATAATCTTTAACTTGGTATATCAAGAAATATGTCTTCAGCTGATATCTCAATATGACAACAAGAGCTAGCAATGGACTTTCAATTGATATCAAGCACAAGTTTATGATATCTCCTTGAAAATGATGATGATGAGAGATGGGCACAAATGAAATTATCTTGCATAAAGAAGTACTAGTCCCATCAAAGCACTAAATCCAAGTATTGAAATTATCTTCATGGTGGAGATTATGAGGCTTAGAACAAAGGTATATTGCTCCATGAACTCATGTGTTACCTTTGTGCATCTAGGCCTTTACATGCTAGTGTGTGCATGTGTATGTAATTTTTGAGTCACACCATAAGTTTGTTCTTGTGGTGGCGATTAGAGAATTTTTTAGATATTTGGTTGATACCTCTCGTGGTGATGGCATGAGTTTGTCTCATGTTATACTGTCATCTAAGTGAGGTATGAGCCAAATATGCTAACCTCTCAAGAATCTTGACCTAAAAGTTGCATACTTTGTTTGGTAGAAAATAAGTGAGAAATCCCATATGCTAAACTTTTATCTACTCTTGCCCTCACTTATCGACCAACATTTATTCTTTTTGGTGGAGAGATCCTTTTTGGAGATTAATGCCAAAGGAGGAGAAATATTAGGGGAGAATGTAAGGGGAGAGAGATTGATATGAGGATGTAAAGGGGTAAAGGAGAGGCATACATATAAGGTTTTAAAAAAATATTATGGTGTGTGCAAGGATAGTTTAAATTGATGCTCTTGATAAGGACCATTTATGCTAGTGTGTGGCATTCATGCCTTGAGTGATGCTTATATTCTCCTGTGCTAGTCAGGCAGGTGCGGCAGTGCCACCCTCTGCTGGTTAGCAATCTTTGAGTGCAGGAACTGTCATGAGTATCATGGTTATCATGTTACACCTTGCACCCCATGGATGCTAAGATATAGGGAAGTTCCCACACTTCATCTTAAATATATGCATTTGGCATTTGAGGCCAAAATTTGAATTCCTTCAATGCACACATTTAAGGGGAGCTCACTATATAATAGGATTAAAAATTTAATGTTTATCAATCTCTTGTAAGCTTTAGTTGTGTTGTCATCAATCACCAAAAAGGGGGAGATTGTAAGTGCATCTAGCCCTTTAGTGGGTTTTGGTAAATTGAATAACAACACAATTAAAGGTCTAATAAGTTTGCCAAGTGTTGAACAGGAAATTGAGTCTATTGCATATACTTGTGGATTGTGTATTAACAAGTATATACAATGTTCAACTAGTAGGCAAACTTGATGATATGCCACATTATGTTAAAGTAAATGCCAAACTGTGTATTGTTGTATTGGAAGTTTATGGAAGCAGTCTAGTTCAAGCAAAAGACAACAATGCAAATGGAATCAATGAAATGGCATCTATGTTATGGGATATCATAGCATCATGTGAAAGCAAACATACTTGGTAAATGACAATGTATAGTGGATATAAGTCGGTCTCTACATTGGTTTGCTTACATAGATGAATATATGAAAGATCAATTGGAATGTCAAGCCAAAATGAGAAGGGAATAAGGAGTCGTGAATTAGCTTGACCATATTGATGTTGATCCATGTATGTCTCTATGTGAGACAAACTGAAGCTTGATTGATCTCAACATTCATATCTAGAAAATATTCAAGTAAGGATCAAAATATTAAAGAAATATTTTTCAATGGATGCTTAATATAATGGGACTTAAGTATGGCTTGATAGGGTGAAGATAGCAAGGAAAGGGCTTCGAGGTACTAAGCGAAGGTGAAGGGCAAGCGATGGCTTGGCGACCGAGGTACCATGGCTAAGATGAAGAAGAGAGTACTTGCATTGAGTCGAGGTACTAATCAAGCTATAAGGAGTCATATTGTGTTGAGGATCAAATCATTAGTGGAAGTGACTTGAAGCCATGAAGGTGAACTCATATGTATGGAAATGGTTCAAGTCACATAATCAAGGTATAATGAGAATGAGGAAAACATATTCGATAATAGAAGTTTTCAATTGCCAAATGAAGTGGCAACCAGCTCAAAGGCATTTACATTCTTTTATGCTTCGAATTTGAGTTTGGGAAAAGCCGTACTATATAGAGGGATTCTAGTACAGTTGGTCAACTGTGCAACCAGATGCTCAAAACTACAGATCTATATCCTCTTACCCAGCCAAAGCTGCCAGCAAAAAATCTCCAGATTCTACCTGTTTTGGCTAGGGCGGCAGTGCCGCCCATAAACGACCGTTGGGACCCAAGAGGTATAAATACTATTTGGGTCAGACCACAATAGAGAGCCATCTTCTCCAATGGTTCAGTTCGAAACTGAACAGACCAAAGCTCACCTCTCTCTCCTCCATTGTTGCTCCTTCATTCCTCAAGCAAATCCTTAATTTCAACCATCAAAACTTGAGAGAATAGGCAGCAAAACTCGATTGGAGAGAAGATCCACTGATTCCCAAAGTCTAAGAGCATTTGGTTCACGTTTGACCGACAGTTCTAGGGTTTGTTACTCTTGGAGCTTGCTCCTAGCCGGCTAGGCGTCGCCTTTGTGCTTGCCAACTCGTGTGGCAGCCTTGGAAGGTTTGTAACCTCATCCTGTAGCTAAGAAATTACCCCTCAATTCAAGAGTTTATTCTCTTGATTTGAGAACGAGGGCAAGGCAAGCCTTGGTGGCAAGCCAATCCTTTTGTGGATGCCTCAACAACATGGACTTAGGCAAGCCTTGGTGGCGAGCTGAACCACGGGATAAATATTGTGTCTCGCGTGCTTCACTTTGTGTTGGTTCAACTCTTTGCTAGCTGTTGTTAGGGTTTGGTAGCTCGATCCTCTCTTGTGTGAGATTTCTGTGGTATCCAGTCTTCGAACTGGATTTTGTCTTTCTGTTGCAGGATTGAACAGTTGAGAGGGACAGGTTACTATCTGTGAAATCTCAACACTATCTGCTTTATTTTTGAAGAGCGGTAGTGCCGCCCTATAAGGCCGGCAGTGTCGCCCTCTGTTCTAACAGAGTTTCGAGTTGAATTTTTACAGGCCTATTCACCCCCCCTCTAGGCCTTCTAGGCGACATCAAGGTCCTTTCACATCTCCCCCTACAGTATTGTAGGGGCCGCTAAAACTCTCATACGGTAAGCCCCCCGCGTGTCTCTGGACATCGGTCGCGGTATGGGCACCAGGATTTGCCGTACCGGGTGAACATAGCGCGACTCCTCACATGCCACTAGGCATCAAATAGTATTTGCAGGTACCGGCGTCCATCCTTTCTGAAGAAGATAGCACGACCTCCCGTGCGCATCTGACATTCTACAACGATATCAACAGTACTAGGGGTGCCTACCATTATTCAATCCTCATCAGCGAGCGCAGCAAGGCTTAAAGACATCCGTACCCTCTCTCTCTCACCTGTAGAGCCATCCCCTTCATCTATAAAAGGGGATGCTCGCTCTCTCCAACAAGGGGACCGATTCAAGGAGGCCAGAGTTCCTTAGATCGACATCGACACCTCACAACCGCAGAACGACCAAGTTTCGATCGCAAGCACACGCTTGAACACCTAGCTCGTAGCGAAGTTCCTGTCACTCTCGGCCCTTCCGGTCGGAGCCGACCGGACGTCTTGTACACCTCATCTTTCTCCCTCTCGTTTGTAACCCCACTGCAAACTTCGAGCACCTGGATTCAGGAATAAAGTCACCGACTGACCCCGACTGGACGTAGGGCACGTTGTCCGAACCAGTATAAATCTTGTGTCATTGAGTGCTAGGTCACCTCCGATCACAACGTACAGCAAAACTATAAATATTCGCTAGTTGGTCACTTTCTGCACCGACAGCTAACTTAAAATTAAAGCCAGCATTGCTGATATTGTAATGTTTTATTATTTTTGTTTCTGTTCTGTTCTTCAATTACCTGATGTGCTTCAGGTAATTGAGTGGATGTTCTTCAGTTATACACAGCCTGAACGAGTTTACATGAAAAGATGCTTGTTTGTTGAACGTACAGAGAATGATATCCTGAAAGTTCTGCGTCATAAGAGGAGTACTGAAAGCCTGAACATGCAAACACATCTATAGAATAAATTCACAATCTGAATTTTACAGGATCAGTAGTTACTTGAAGACAGCATACAAACAGTCAATTAGTTAAGCACGGAAGAATTAGGGTACATGCAAGATTAAGCTACGCATAAGATTATGCTATGTTGCATATGCATCCGTGGGATCTAGACGCCTACGAACTCCACTTTCTTGGCGTGATCTTCCAGCGCCTGCTTCCACGTCCGAGTCACGACAAACTCGAATGGTATGCCGAGCTCCTGTAGGTCCTCCGGGTATATCGTCTCATTGGGCAGCGCCGACTTCTCCATCTCCAGCAGCATCTGCCGGAACTGCTCCCTTGCGGCTGCGCGCGCAAGCTCCTTCTCCTCCTCCGGTCGCCGCTTCTTCGGAACTTCGGTCTTGGCCGCCGCTGCACGCTGGACCGGGTGCTGCTGCTGCTTCGCTGCTGCTGGTGTCTCTGCTGGTCGCTGCTGCTTGCTGGGAACTTCCAGAACGATCGGGTTCTTGGCCGCTGGGTGCTGCTGTTGCTTTGAATTCGCTGCTGGTGCCGTGATCTGAGTCTGATGATACGCCGCCTCCGTTGCTGCCTTGGGTTGCGACGACGTCGTCCTCTTTGCTTCCGACGACACCACAGGAGCCTCCGATCGTCGTGGCGGCGGTGCGCACTTGTTCTCGGCGGGGGGAGCAGAGCGAGGCAAGAGCTTGGCTCTCTTGAGCAGACCTTGGAGGGCGACGAGCTCCGCGTCCATCCGGATCCGCAGCGCTGACGAGGCTGCAGGGTCGACGACGACGTGCTCGAAGCCGTCGTGGCGGCCACGCTTCCGAGCGGTTGCGGTAGACACCTCGGAGGCGCGGGCAATAAGGCGTGTCGGCTCCCCAGCGTTGTGGCCCGAAGTCGCGGTCGGAGCCACCGCGGCGACGACACCCCGCTGCCGGTCGAGGAACGCGGTGGCGCCGAAGCCTGGAGCGGCGGCGCGAGGAGCGATGGTGCACATGGCGATCGAAAGCAGGGAAAGGAAGAGAGGCAGGTGGTGGGCGGATGGATGGATCGATGGCTGGATCGGCGAGATGGACGCCGTATTTATCACCCAGGCAGCACCGAGACCGGCCGGCGAGAGCGTCTCCGACGCGGTTTCCAGGATGCCGCTGCTCCGATCGGAGCCGGCCGGGGTTTTGGATCGCGAACGCGTGCAAAGAAGCTCGCGAGCTGGAAGCCTGCAACCAAAGGAACCGCCATGGTTTGGTGCGTGTCATGACGATTGCACGCCGTGTCCACAACGCTATGGTAATCGCCACGGAATCGGGGAATCCGATCGGTGAAACGAAAACGGAAATAATGAAAGTTGGAAATGAAACAATTCGATCGAAAACACAGATATTTCAAATCAGAGAGATCCGTTCGCGTGCCCTTAAACCCGACTTGATCCGCTTCTTCTTTTTCATCCGGAACAGTGTTTTTCTCTCACAAATTCCTTCAGCATTCCTTCAAACCATCCAAATTCCTCCAAGCGAACAGACCCTAATAAACAATAAAACAAGAGTAAAGTTTGATTTATCTCTCTGTCCTCGAACTCTAATACCAGATAACAGACACACATTAATTTTCAAAATCAAGTAAAATACCCCATCGATCATTTTAAAATGGGTTTTTGGGTGGTTTTGCTGCCTTAGGAGCCCACATGTCAGGTAGTCTTTTTTTTTTCAATTTGTGAATCACAAGATAGAGATACAAACACTCGTACACTGAACTCTATCAGAAAATAATAACTTTTTCAGCTAGTTCGCTTGTCTTAAAATAAAGTTAGATGAATATAAACTTTATATTAAAATTATAATCTTGACGCGATCTACAACTTTGTAGTTGAAATTTGTTTTAATGAGATATTTTGGTCGCTCAAATATTCGTTTTACGTTATCACATTTGAATTTCATTTTTAAATTTTTTCAAATGACCTAGAATGTTGACAATGGTCTATAGTAAAGTTGTAGGTCTCAATGGGATCTACAAATTTGTTGTTGACAATTGTTTCCTAAATATCTCTTTTTAAGTTCTCAGATTTTGAAGTTTAATTTTTTTAATTGTCAAATGACCTTGGATGTTGATGTGGTATATAGCCAAGTTGTAGTGCTAAATGTGATCTAAAACTTTACGGTTGACAACATTTTTTTTGAGATCATTTAGATGTCCAAATATTTGTTTTAATTTTAAAGATTTAAAAATTATTTTTTTAATTTGTCGAATGAACTCGTACATTGACATGGTTTGTACCAAAGTTATAGATCTCAATGTGATCGATAACTTTGTACTTGAAAACCTTTTTATTTGAGAACATTTAGAGACCAAATATTTGTTTTATGTTCTCTGATTATGAAATTCAAACTTTTAGAATTTTATTACACAGCCTTGGACGAAGACATACTCTATATTAAATGTTCTACGGAGAGAGAAACAAATGTCCTAGACAAGAGAAATAAAAATGTTTAGAGAAGGGTGCGACGTGATACGTTTCAGTCGCATCGCATGCCAAATTCCCGGTGAAGCGCTAGCAGATGACATGCAATTCCCAGCATCAATGAGCTCAAGATAGTGATCAGAGGGATAACTATTAACTCGCCCACCTTTGGGAGCACCGCAGCGGTCCTGAAAGCCTGAACATGCAAACACTCAAGACTCTCCAAATCCTGCCATTGAAGACCTCATAGTTCAACCAGCAAACTACTCCGTAGAGCACAGTTCAACCAGCAAACCAGAGCACAAAAACAGAGGCAACAGAGAACAAACAGAGGGCTAGCAGGATGCGAAAGCTACTGCTATTGAAGACCTGACAGTCTGCAAGAACACAATTGGGCACTGCCAGTGCCAGGTGCAACTTCACCGCCTTCGTCTCGCTGCAGTCCATTAAAATATTAGTGACGCCATGTGTTTAGCAGTATAGTTTTACCACATTCGAACTTCAACTATGGGGCGGTTTGGAAGGAGATCAGCTGCACTCCTAATAGCTTCCTCCAATACCTCCACTTCCTGAACGGCCACACCACCACAAATGGTCTCCGCGACAAGATGCCTTAGGCCCCGTTCGGTTGTCTCGGAACCGGCTGTTCCGGGTCTGGAAATCTTCCGCGCTAGTACAAATTTATGAAAGATATGTGCGGCTGGGAATTATTACGATACAACCGAACAGGGCCTCAGGGAATAGAGGTGCTGGATGCCAAAATAAATTCATATGCATACTCGTGTTCTCGATGACGACGACCAAATAGGTTACATGGATGACATCTGAACAGTGCCGACCACAAAGGTTTGAAAGGGAACCAAGCCTCGAGTCGAGTAAACATGCATGCATGAGGCTAGCCTACACAGAGACAGAGAGATGCAGAAGCCACGACGACCTGGCTACAAAACCTACAATGACGAACTCCGTGAAGGAAGATTCGTACGTGGGCGCTGAGCCGCCAATCAGATCTTGCTGGTCAGCTTCTCCGCCTTGATGACCGGGTTGGCGCGCGCGATGGCGTCACGGCTGGCGCCCTTGAAGTCGAAGCTGCAGCCGTGCTCCTCCGCGTACCGGTGGCTGCCGCAGAACGTGTTCCCACATCGGCACACGAACCCCATGAGCCCCACCTTCTTGCAGCACGCCGCGCACCGGCCTGGCGGCGCCTTCTTCTTCGCCGCCGCCTCGGGCGCGGGGGGCGGCGACATAGCGGCGGCTTCCGCTACGGCGCCCTTAGCAGTAGGAGCCAACAAACAGACGCTGGCGGTGGGCGCGGGCGCCACCGCCACCGTTGGCTTAGCCGCCGCGGCAGAACAACCGGCGACGGTGCTGGGCCCGGGGGTCACCGCGGTAGCGGTGGATCGCGCGACGGGATCGAACGCCGTGGCGGCGCCGGAGGAGGCGCCTGGACCGTCCGTCATGGTGCAACAATGCTTCTTGTAGCAGACGGAGCACATGCCGAGGGTCGCCGGGCTCCCGAAGAAACCGCAGCCCGCGGCGCACATCGGCGAGGCGCCAGCGCCACCTATCTGCTGCGACATCCTGCGCGGGGTTTGTGGATCACGACACGATCGCGTTCACGCTGCTGGTGCTGCTGCTGCGGTTGTAGAATGCCCTAGGCTTTGGTGTCTTTGATTGATCGTCCCTTGAGTAGATTGGTGCGTAGCGTGGTGCGGGACAGGATTTATAGCGCGTCACAGATCGAACCTAGGCCGAACTCGGTACAGGATGAGGGTGCGGACGACTACGATTCCGACTCCGAACTCGGGGTGGATGGACCCTAAATTTCTCTGGATACGAACTCTCTCTTTTGGTTTCTTGATTCGGACTATCTTTCTTTACTTAAATAATCAACAAATCTAATTGTATGGTAAAACTGAGAAAGTGATGTTTCTTCTAGAGTGTGAATTGTGAAACAACTAAGTACGATCCATGATGAGACATGGTGTGGAGTTGTATCCAAAGCTGAACCGGAATGCTTGACATGATCATTTGGTAAATCTCAAAAACTTTTATGCCCATAGAGTTAGAGTACAACACGTCCAAATATGATATGAAATTCTATCCCAAGACGAATTAAAATGCACGACGTGTTAAATAATTCTCCAAGCCGCAGGTCATCTAGTTGACCACGCAACAAGTTGTATGTCTTGTTGCAATGTGTGACATATGTGCTAGCGAACATAACAGTTGTGGGACAAAAAATATATTGACAAAGCTATAAACTAAAGTTAATATACACATAATTTATGTGAAAAATATGAGCAAATTTTTTAAAAAAATATGAAAACAAAATTGAAAAAACATAATTTAAGTGGATGAAAAAATTGGAAAAAAATAGGAAACAAAAAACTAATCTTGCCAACCTTGCCACCACCTGACTTGGCTCCTTTGTTGCTGCCTCTTCAGAGGCCTCATTGTTGTTACCTTGCGCAACACCGTATTATAATATAACCAACTCCAAAAAAACTCTTTGTATCCTTTCCAATTGCTAGGAATAAGATTTTGATAAAAATACCATCCAACAACTTATTTATTTGGTTATCCGAATATAACCATCTTCTATTCCTTATTTCTCGCTAGTCAAAGATAGAAAACAAAAATGACTCTCTTGATTACACACAAGATATATAGAAACTGTTGAAGACCAGAAAGATATAGAAATTGATTTTTATTCAAATGACTCTCCAAATAGTGATTTAGAGAGTGAGTTTTACAAGACTCTTGGAGATGCTCTAATGCGGTTAGATATCAGGTTCCACCTGTATGCAATGTGCGCATATAGACAGGCGTTGTTGGTTGGCCACTTGCTATGTAACCGTGTTGTTGGTATAGTTTGGTATGTGATGTGTTCATATAGTCGCGTGCTATACTGCTATTAGTTGTCCGCTTCATGTGTAAATGTTGGTATGGTTATTGTCGACTATAGGAAATCCAATGGGTGCTCACTATTCATATGGGCATGGATTTTTAGCGGATACATTTTTATGGCTATCGCTGGTGATATCCATTGGGTATAATCTTATTGCCATATCTAATCATGTTTTCTTTATAAACTGTGATGTGCATGCTTGCTACATGTTTTCTAAGTTTTGGAAGGAAAAAATGTTGGTTCTCTGAAACTTTAGTTTTTTTTTGGGATGATTTTCCTTTAGGGCCGGTTCGGTTAGGCCAAAATCCTCCAGGGAATCGTTCCATCTGATCAAAGTTTATATTTTTTTTGAGAAACTAATCAAAGTTTATATAAGTTTGCCAAATAATCTAGGTAGGAATGATTCCATTTTTTTAGGGGAAGCTAGGAATGGTTCCATGGAATGGTTGTCTGTGAACCGAACGGGCCTTATTCAGAAATCAGAAAAACAGAACTAGACCAGTACTGATGTTAGGCCCACCCGAGTCCGAAGCATATCCAGGATTGGACTTGTGGGCCCCGTTCGCTTGGAGAAATTTGGAGGAATCTGGATGATTTTGGATGAATCTGGAGGAATATATAAGAGGAAAACACTGTTCTGGATGAAAAAAGAAGTGGATCAAGCCGAGTTTAAAGGCATGAGAACGGGTCCGTGGTGTGGTGCTACCCGTACCCAGCCGCTACCCAGGCCTGTTCATTTGGCTTGTCAATAAACAGTTCCAACCAGAAGAGTGTTTTCCTCTACCCAGGCCTGTTCGGTGTGGTGCTACCCGTACCCAGCCGCCACCCTGGCCTAGGGTGAGGAGCATGCATCATTTCCTTTTCTTATTTTGGCTTGCTGTCTTGCTGGGTATCTCGGCCTCGGCACAATAATATTTTTATTTTTGCAGTTCAAAATTAATAGGCAGCCCGTCCCAGCCAAAATAGCTGGCGTGACAATCGCAACAAGAACATGTTTTTTTTTTCTGTGGCTCGGCCCAAGAAATGTTCTATTCTTTTCAACCACACATGCTGGCTACCCCATGGGTTCAAGATATTTTGGTGGCTCGTAGGCACAACTAGTTCATCTGATCTCCATCCAAACGGAAATATAAGTCTATCGATCAAGATTTGTTCTAAGTTAAACAATATAAGTATTGACTAGCAATATCTACACAAGATGTACTATCTAAATGAAAAGAGTTACATATATTACGAAAAAAAACTTTTCACAGCAAACTTAGTGCAAATCTTTGTGTTGTCAAACTATATGAAGTTTTAGTATTAATGTCGAAAGTTAAAATAGTTTGACTCACGATAAATCTAGATTTCCAATTCAAGTAAGTATTTATATTTCAAGAAGTAACATGTAATCTCTACTATAGTATAAAAGTCCACGGAGAAATGTTGTTTGATCGATGCTTGTTTGACATAATTCTTTTCAACATGTTCCCAGATTAGGTAGACCCACCCCTTAACAGCCAGGAAGGCGGAACGTGGGTACATTCCATGTATCGGAAAAGCTTCGTTCCGATTCCCGGAACGGGAACACGGCGGGACGGCGTCCCAAAATACGATGGGACGCGACTCCGCAACCGCGTCGAGTCGGGACGTCCGCAAGGTAGGAAGTCGGAGTCGTGGCTCGCCGCCAACACACCTACGCTCGTTGGAGTGTTGAACGTGTCAGTTCACGTAACGGTACCAAAAACTGAACCGTCAGCTCTATTTTTAAAGATAAAAAAAAGGAAAACTGAAATTCGAAATGACGCCTTGGGTCGCGTGGGTCGTCTATTAATAAGGGCCTTGAGGCTTGAGCAGCTGAAGAGTCTCATCAAGTGTCAAATACTAAGCTCAGAATAATCTCAGAAAACTAGATAGGCTGCAGGGTGCACTGATGTAGTCTAGTTGAATCTACTATTTTATTGTTTCAGAATTATCTGTTTTAAATTTTGTGAAAACTTGTGTTAACTTATTCTACCATCCTTCCATTTAGCCCTTGTTTAGTTCCTCACAAACTTCCAACTTTGACACTACGCAAAAAGAAAATTCTCCGTCACATCAAACTTGCGGTACATGGAATACTAAAAGTAGACGAAATTAAAAACTAATTGCACAGTTTGGTTGTACTTTGCGAGACGAATATTTTGAGCCTAATTAGTCAACGGTTGGACAATTATTACCAAATACAAATAAAATGCTACAGTACCGCTGCAGTATATTTTGCCACCGTTGCGCATCCAAAGTTTAACGACTAAACAAGACCTTAGATTTGGTACGCGTTCCGACCAAGACCAATGCCAGCACAAAACGCACACAGATGCTTTGAAAGCTGAGCCTGGGCCCTGGGATCATCAAATGAACCAGTGTACTCTCTTTGCCTAAGAAAACGTGCAACTATGGGTTGCATCCCGACTAAAGTAGTTTATGTTTGACTATATTTCTAGTAAATATTGTTCATATTTATGACTCTAAGTTAATTTATTAAGAAAATACATTTCATAATTAATTTAATCGTATTTATTTTATATCATAAATATTGATTTTTTATCTGTAATTAATTAAACTTAAGATACTAGACCATGACACTGTACTAGAATTGTATGTTTTTCTAGACGGAGGGAGTACTTACAAGAAAAAACATTTCCAACTTAATTAGTAACTGTATTCTGCTGGGGCTAGTACAGTACTTCCTTTCAGTGTGTTATTACGGTAACCACGCTGATCACACACCTTTGCAATCTCACGATGAACCTGGTCATCTCTGGTACTTGAAGCATGGGGTGCCACCAAAACGTGCTCACCATCTGAGCTTTGTTTTCTTGGCCTCAGTTTCGCTCTGCGGCCTCTTCGGCGGGACCATTTAGCTGACCTGAACGCAGGCGCTGATCGTCACGACGCTTTGCGGAGAAGCCGACCAGCAGCAGCAAAGCACTGCAGGTCTCCTTTATGCACGCTCAGCCCTGTTCTGAACCATCAAAATGGGCGCCAAGCCCCGCGCCCGCGGCACGGCAGCAACCCGAGACAAGCAACGGCCTGCGCCGGAAAGAGAGGCAGGCTCCAGGCCCCGGGCGCGCGCGCCGAAACTTACCAAAGCCGCCCCTGGCGGCTGGCGCACGCCTGGGTGGCTGTGGCTCGGCAGGCAAACCCAATTCACTGGATTATTCCGTCCTCGTCGACCAACCAGCGACTCCGACTCACCACCAGCTCGTGCACGCAGTTTCAGTTCGCCATGCGCGTGCGCAGCCTTCGAACGAAAGTCCAAACTCCAAAGCCACACGCGCGGCGGCCTCGCCTGTCGCCTCTCAAACTCAAAGCGGAGGCGGCCCAAAGCGCGACGCTTTTCGCTCGTGCTGCTGGGTAAAGCCGAGCCCTGCGGCGCGTTGGCGTTGCGGGTAAACCTCACCGGTATCCCCCTCCCCGCAGCCCGCTTTGGTATCCTAGACGACTAGACGTGACGTGCTTCTCTTTTTCCAGCGCTGCTCTGCTCCAGACTTGACACCGGCCGTTTGCTAGCTTCCTCTTTCCTGAAAATGGAAGCTGACCTTGGTCTGTTTGCAGGCACCCACCTTTCGTCCTCGGGCAAGACTGATCTAGCTACACGCTATAGGACCACTATAGGAGCATTAGATCAAGCAACTCAAACTCAAACTGACCAATGGCTAGTGACAGATCCTGCGTGAAAGCTCTTATCTGCCAGCCCGCACCGCACCCGCTCCACAAAAGACAAGTAAAATTAAGCGTGGGCGCGCATTCCTCCCGGCAATCTTTTATCCCGGGGCGAAGCCGGCAGGAAGCTTCGTCGCGCACCGAACCCCTGACGTGATGTCCCGCATCCACTCGCCGGCCCTTGCATGGCGCCGCCGTCCTCGACGTCGTCGTCCGACCACGTCCAGGGGAGTGGTTCAGGTGAGGCAACATCTGGCTGCTTCCCCCCGTTGCGGCCTGCTGTAACTTGCAAGCGCTCGCTCTGTGCGTAAGCATCCAGGTACGTACTGGATTACTGGCATTGTAGTGGGATCAAATTCCGGCAACGCGAAAAACTTGTGGTGAGGACTGAGGAACTTATATGCGAGTAACGCAAGCAGTGATGAAACTGATATGATAGTTATTGAGATAACCTTCTGGTGGCGATTGAGATGGCTCAAATAAACTCCTCGCAAAAAAAAAGTATTATCTATCAACCGGTTAATTTATGAGCTTGTATCCGCCCTGTTCGGCTCAAATCTGCTTCTTTTTTCATCCGAAACAGTATTTCTCTCTCACAGATTCAACCATAAACAGTAACTTTCAGCCACTACAGTGATTTTTTTGGTTCAGCCAACACAGCCATCAACTGATTTTTGAACCGTTCGTTGCCGTCGGCCGATGGCACATGCCGTTGGATGCGTCCACCATTGTTAGGTGTATGCATCCATCAACCATGCGGGCGTAGTACGTGGCAAAAGTGGAGCAGCGGCCGCCATGCCTGCTGGCTGGACGCGTGCACCCAGGAGATCCGATCCAGGACACGTCGCATGCAGTTCGCTTCTTGCTATAGAAAAATTTGTAATTTTTGTAAGTTTGTGAAAAAATTGATGATATTTGTAAACAATTTAATATATATTTGTCTGGTATCTGGAATCCATAGAAAAAATTTGTAATTTTTTTTGAAAAAATTGATATATATTTATGTTATTCCTAAATTATATCATTATGTTCAATAAATTACACTGAATAAATCATTGTAAATATAGCTAGAATACGGTGTAAATGCATGGAAAAAATTCAGTTGACAGGAGAAGCCGAAACAACTGAATGTCACCTAGACATATTTAAAAAAAGAGACAGAAAGAGAGATGGCTCAAATAAAATAAAAGCACTCGAGCAGGCGACAGCGAGCAGTGCTCGACGACGGTCGCATGCATTTGGCGTTTGGCAGCTACGACTGGCGTCTACAAAGCTGATGAGACGAAAAATAATGCAACTACGGGAAGCCATTCTCGTGAGCTTGCGTAAGAGCAACCACAATGTATATGAACCAGGTAGTCCATATACATGGGACCCATATAATCAGTTCATAGCTATTCTTACCTTCTCATAATGTTCAGCCAATAAGTAGTCTATAAGAAGGGTCCCATTAGAAATAGAATAACCTTCTTTCCACCATTCCAGCCAACAAAAGAGGGAGGAGTGGGAAACAATAATTTTTTTATTGCTTATGGGTAGTCCATAAGCTTATGGATAGCTTTTACTATAGATCACTCTATTGATAGGTTCTATAATGTTTCAGATAGCTGATTGATAATATTTTAGTCCTATGAATTGCTCTTATGGACACATTGTTGTTGCTCTAAGCCGTGAGGAGAAAAGAACCTTCCCCAACCTAGCAACCTGGGCCGAAGTAGCATTAGAATTCAGTTTAAGCAGCACCGCAGCAGGGATATCCTAAGTTTTACCAACAAGGGTCTGATAGCTAGGGATGGAACACCTGGCGGCAATCTTCTGATGATGTTCTCCATGTTTCCAAAGGGGTACCCCATCGATCGGACAAATATGTTGTTGTGACATCATGATCATTGATGAATCCCCATTGTCTAAATAAGCTCAGTTTCTAGCATTTAGCGTGATATATACCCAGATCAGATGATTTTGGCACAGTAGTGCTAGTGATTGAACTGGCAGTAGCAACTGGCATACCATGCATTCATCTGTAGGAGAGTATGTTTTTGCAGGGGACGATGATCACATCGCGATCGCCGATTCACAGTGGACTGTGGACCGCTGGACGACGGAGACATCCTTCCGAGCTCCGACAGAAAGAACGAAAAAAACAAAAATGCCCCGTGAAACTTCCCTCACTGCCCGTGCCCGGTGCCCGTCGTAAATACAGCCCCGCGCACTGGACCCTCTCGTGCCTCCTCGCCTCGCCTATATATACGTGCTCGCACTGTCACGTTCCACAGGCACAGTGCCCACCAGCTCGCCCTCGCCGGCTTCACCTTGCGCAGTAGGCCGGCCAAGTTCAGAAATGGGGAGCATCGAGGTGCCCAAGCCGTCGAAGCGCCTGTCCCCGAAGCGCAGCGCCAGCAGCTTCAAGCTGAGCCTGCCCGGCCTGTTCTGCGGGCAGTGCAAAGCCACCGCGGTCTCGTCGCCGCCGGACTCTCCAACGGCCGCCGCCGGCGCGCGGTCGCTGTCGTCGTCCTCAGCGTCCGCGTCGGCCGCGTCGGCCTCTGCTGGCACGTCCCGCGGCGGGCGCGACCGCATGGCGGAGCTCCGCGAGATCTTCCGCCACTTCGACCGCGACATGGACGGGCGCATCTCCGGCGCGGAGCTGCGCGAGTTCTTCGCGTCCATGGGCGACGACGGCGGCAGCCTGGCGCTGGGGCTCGAGGACGGAGGGGCGGGGGACCACCTGATGACGCTGGGGTTCGACGACTTCGTGCGCATCGTGGAGAGCAAGGGCGGGGAGGAGGAGCGCGAGGACCTGCGCCGCGCCTTCGAGGCGTTCGAGGCCGTCAAGGGGTCCGGCCGGATCACGCCGCGCGGCCTGCAGCGCGTGCTCAGCCAGCTCGGCGACGAGCCGTCCGTCGCCGAGTGCGAGGCCATGATCCGCGCCTACGACGACGACGGCGACGGCGAGCTCGACTTCCACGACTTCCACCGCATGATGAGCCAGGACTAGCCGGTCCATCCTGTGATTCCCGTCAAATCACTTGCTACTTCGTCCATCCCAAATTATAAGATACTTTATTTTTTTTACATCAAATTTTACCACTCGTCTTATTTAAAAATCTGTACAAAATATCATTTTTTTTATCGTGGCTTGTTTTATTAATAAAAATTCTTCAAGAACGATTTAAATTTAACTATACTTACACAAATTTTTTAAATAAGACGAGTGATTAAACTTTGGGTAAAAAAAAGTCAAACTTCTTGTAATTTTGTAATTTGGGATTGAGTAATACTTTGCTGGCCACCGCCACGAATATTTTATTTTCATTTAGCTAGGACTTTTTTTTATCGCATTGCCTTCGCGTGTACGTGTAGCACTTGTGTTTGTTGGTGGGTGACTGGCTGAGCGTGTGCACGTACGGCGGGCACGTGCATACGTGGCTTGACTTCCTCGTGCCTGTGTGCTTCGGAGTCTGATTATATTTGTGTATTAAATTTATGTGCGGTTTCTAGACTAAACTTGCACGGTCATGTCTTAGCACGTATTAGAGCCATTGAACTTTATGTGGTAGTTTTTCTTTCACGATCATGTCTTAGCACAAATTTCATTAAGAAAATGAAAATTATACAACACAACAACCACTAGGGTAAAGCAACTTTTGACGGCAAAGCATATGTGAGGGGAGAAGCCAAATCGCTCTCGGCAACAAAGCATCTGCTAGAGAGGAGACTAATCACGACAACGGCGGCAAATCATCCGCCACAAAACAGTAGGACAAACCACTACAAAGAAAGACAAGAGGCACACACATGTACAACTAGAAGCCGATCGACGAGGGAAGCTACGACTGAGTGGAGGCACGATGGTAAGTGTACATCACGATGCTTTTAAGAAGACATCCACGCAGCGACGGAGGCAACGGTGGGGCTGGGGGGGGGGGGCTCTAGCCCCCCTACCGATCCTGGGCACGTGGAGCCCCCTAAGCCCTCCAGCTCGTACTTCGTATCATATCGCCAGCTAAGCCAATTCCTATTTTAGAATTAGTTGCTGCTACATGACATCGTCAGTCGGGGCTAGTGCTTTTCTAAGAACCCCATGTCCGCTCCCCCGAGTGAAGGGTTGATTCAACCAAAGCAAGAAACAACCCTATCTTCTGAGTGAAGGGACAACCCAATCACTCCTAAGTACCAGAGCCATTCCTTTAGTTAAAGTCAATAGTAGTCTACCCTCCGTACCTTGCCGAGTCTACAGTAGTGGAATTTGATTTTTCTTTCACTTGCTTGCTCACCCGCTGGCGAGGCCCATATATATGTATTAGGTAGGAGGCGCTAAGGTCAAGAGAAGATAAAAAAATATCTATTCTTTTGTTCAGCCTCTCCTCAATTTTTTTCTGGCTTCGTCCGTGCATCCATGTACACCACCAACGTTGTATGAAGCAACAAGAAAGGAGGGACTTTCGCCCTAAGACCTGCGCCAACAAGCGAACAACAGAATGGAATCTCAATGCCACCTCCAAGGAAGTGAATGACACAGACCACGGCAACGTCATCAGTTTGGAGCAAAAGACGAGCAGGGCTTTCACCTAGATTTCTGTCGACGAACGCAGACATACGACCACCCGAAGCAGGGAGACGCACGGTGCCGAGCCACCGCCCACCAGTAGTTGAAGAAGAAGTAGAGCGTGAGGCCCAGCACAACGGACATGACTACGTACATAACGTGGAACACGACGCCAACTGACACACATCCACCGACGCTCAGCCAATAGCCAGGACACAGCCCAATTCGCGGCCCAAGCGTGTGCTCCCGCAGAGTGACAGGAGCACAAGCTCTGAGAAGGCCACCGGGAACCCCAAGTTGCGGGACTGCTGGACATCAAGGCGCTCCACCTAGGTATGAGATCGGCAGATCCGAAGAGGAGGAGACCGGATCCAGCCATGGAGACCCGGGATCCACCCTCCCGGGCACCACACCCATACAACTTGTTCGTTTGGCTGTGGCTTGTCGTAAACGATTGTAAATTTTCAGCCGGAACAGTATTTTTCTCTCACGCAAACCAGCCAGCAGTACTTCTTCACGAACCAGCAACGATACGACACTACACCATTACACACATTTACCTACAGTTATGTGTTGGCAAAAGGTGGGTTTCAACTACATATTATGTGTTGGCAAATGTGTAACTTTTTAACATCAAATTATGTGTCGGCAATAAGGTCATAAGGCCACACGTTATGTGTCAGCGTTTTTCTGCTGGCTGAAAAACTGTTGGCGAAAATTTCTAGACTATTTAAGTGTCGGTGTTGCCTAAACGTAACCACGCTACAAGTGTCGGTGAAAGACTACCCAGGTGAACGTCGTTCCCCGCACAGGCACGGACCTACACGGCCTATACACACACACACAAAAAAAAAGTCCCCAGGCTCATTACCCCCAATCGTCCGCCGCCCCCATGCCCGTCAACCCGCGTCGCAGCCAATGGCGCGCCACCAACCCTAGCCGCCGCGCCCCCTCCCCTTCCCTCCCCTCTCCCGCTGCGCCGCCGGCGGAGCAGGCCACCCAGGATGGCGGCGGCGGGACCCTCCTCTCGTCTGGTGGAGTGGCGGCACGGGATGACGCGGGCCGGCGGGCGTCGCCTCGCCCGAGCCACGTGGGGTTCGACGAGGCCGCCTAGCCATGACTGCGACGGCGCCAGCCAGAGGCCTGGGCAGGCACAGGGTGGTGGTGACGGCGGCGGGCTTCTCTTCCACTTCTTCCCCTCCGTCGTCCCCTTTCCTCCTCGCATGGCGGCGCCGACGGGGCCGGCCTGGGCTGCTCCAGGGCTTGGGCTGGCGGATCCGGTGTTCTGGTGGCCGGATCTGTCACCCCCAGGTCAGGGGGCGGCGCCGGCGGTGGCGAGGCAGCCATAGCGAACGCGGGACCAAGAAGAGGGTCTTCCACGCCAAGCAACGGTGAGGCTATCCCTGATCTGATTTTTCCCCTTCTGTTCTCAGTAAACGTGATTCCAGGGGAGAAATTGTCTGAGGCTTATTTGACACTATGGTAATAAAACGTGCCTTTCTTTTCATAGGTCAATAGGTTCATATATTTTGATTTGTGATGTTCATGTATCGAGTACACAACCGTGCTAAAACGTTCCAAGATCATTCTAGTTGGTAGGAAACTTAATGGAAATTCATTATATCTGCCCTGCGAGCTGAATTTTTAGGGCTTCCAAACCACCTAGAAATTGGTTACAGACTCTAGATTACTGTTTGGTGATATTGGAACTAGAACTCTAATCTCGCATCAATGCTGTGGTGCAGTTACAAGGATGTATGAACCATATGATTCGTCATCTCGCACCATATGGTCGTGTTTTCATATATGTATGTATATAACAGGCGGGAATGTAACCTAAAAGACGAGTGTTCTTTGTCACAAACTACTTCTATTTGCAATGACATGCTGTTACTGAAATGGAGAAAAACACCGTACACCTTGGTTACCAATATTTCCAGTACGCAATTCCAATCTTCTGCTTTATGTAATTAACTCTATAAGATAAATTTTCAATTTTCAATTTTTTTGTTAATGTAGAACCTAGAACATTAGTGAGTTGTTAAGGTAGCACATCAGTCTAGCAGGCTAGCAGTTAATCTAGGCATTCCAATTTTTTTATGGATGGTTCATGGTCAAGACAGGATAATATCCTGGCATTACACCCTTGCCATTTGCCTTGATAATTAGGCTTTTCCATATTGATGTTTGCATCTGTTGCTTGACTGGTCTAAAATAGCCAAGTAGGTAAATATTGATCTTCGAGGATCTAACTAGGATATTGCTTCACTGTCTTTAGTGCAAATGAACTTTTTCTCACCAAATTATTGAAATAGGTATTGCCTCCCTTTATGCTTCAATTTTTAATGCCAACTTTTGAAGGCACTGATATGTCCTGCATTGACTGAAAAGTACATCTGTAACATCCGTCACAGATGGAAGCAAAAGCTGTAATAGATCTTCATTGATGTGTGGGTCTCTAATCACCATTCTTTACCTCAGGTGGCGTTAGAAAGGCAAGTGCCTAAACTGACATTAAATGAAAAACAGCCATGCCTTTCATTGACAACTGGGAACTGAACTTTTTTTTTCAGGGTTTTGTTATAGTGTCAGCTCTCTTTGTAACTGCACTACTACAATTTGTGTTTGATGGGAAGCCACCATCGCTATGGTGCTGATATTCTAGTATTATACCTTCCCAATTTTATAAGCCTCACTACCAAAATTTGTTAGCTAGTTAATTTTCATTAGTGCTGGAATATGAGTGCAACAACTCTGAATCACGCTATGTGCACTTTATTTGCCAAGATAAATAGTTTCCTTTTTATCAGTATGTGCTAGAAAAGAATCATTAAGTAATATTTTGTTGTAATTATTTAGTAATCAGCATGAACTGTTGATTCCAAATATTGTTGGCTTAACAATGATTAACGAAAATGATTCTTAGTTTGTTCTGGTAGGATACAGCTATAATGTAGCTGAACTCTTCTCTTGAAGGTATGAGCTTGGGCGCCAGCCGGCCAACACCAAGTTGTCAAGCAACAAGACAGTGAGGAGGGTTCGTGTTCGTGGAGGTAATGTGAAGTGGAGGGCTCTTCGCCTGGATACGTGGTCTACAATGCATCAAACAATGAGCTTGTGAGGACTCAAACCCTTGTGAAGAGTGCCATTGTGCAAGTTGATGCTGCCCCATTCAAGCAGTGGCACTCCCAAGCTCGGGTTGAGGAAGAGGTACGATATAGTTACGCAGCATCTATTCTGTTCAACTCACTGTGTCGTGTGCTTGGATATGAATTTTGTTATGAATCAACTCTGCAAACTACAAATTCACAATGCGTCGCTGTGGTCAGACTTCAGAGCCTTAAAAAAACTTATTATGAAGTCTTTGCCTGCAATAGGACCCCTTTTTATAATTATAGGTGACTTCCGGTGTGTGTATTTCTGCTTCATTTGTTAGTTGAGTGTTTCACATGATATCATCCTTTTGAGATATGGAGTGTCAACTAACATGGACTTTCTGTTAGAGTTGAACATCCAGTAGCTAAGAACAGGCTGCACCTTGGGAAGTGTGTGGTACCCCATGCTATCTACTCTACTCTACTTGCTGGTAATGTACCCATTGAGGAAACGGCCACAGATATGAGGGGTTCACATGACGGCAGGTGATACCGTAATAGGAGAACATGGCTCAGGAATAGATAAGTTTGTTGGTGGTCAGGTGGGACTTTGAGTGTAGATGCAGAGTTCTGGTTATATGCATCAATGTTGAATCATTGTGCTGAGCTGAACAACCATGTTGCTGATTCTTTCGGTTAACTGCCATGTTGCTGAAATGTTGCTTGTTTTGCTGTTTACCGAGCTTTCTGGAATGAGCCAGTGGCAATGGATTACACACATTACCAATGATTAAAATTAGGTGTTGTGTTCAAGTAGGTTCGTTCTATAGTAGCAGTAGGTGTTAATTAGCTGTATAAGAAGGTAATATAGAATGTGAACTAGCATTTTTGTCAGTGAAAGGTGCTCTTTGTTATTACATTATAGTGCTGCAATTATTGGTTGAAGTACTTAGGTGTTCAGGTAAAGGAGTTAACAGTACTGTTTCCATGGTATTTTAGTCTGTAGCCCTATGTACTTGTTCTATACACATGGTATTTTAGTCCGTAGAACGCACACACGAGGAGATCGACACCTGGCTATTGGTGTGCTTCCACCCCGTCATCCATGTGCATTGTAGATCCTGCAGTATTTTTTAGGGGAGATCCCTGATGATGTCTTTTTTTTAGGGAACAGGAGGGGCTCAGGAGCCCCTACTGAACCTGTTGATGTCTTTAGTCAGTGTTTTTTTAGGTGCTGTGTTTTCTTCTTTAATTTTTCGAACTTCTTATTTGTGACTTGCAGATGATGTTCCGAACAAGGATATTATTGGGAAGAATGGGTATTTATGATCAGTATCAGGATTGGCGCCTCGATGTTGACAACATGACATATGACGTATCTTCTCACTGCATACCATGTAAAATAAAACAGAAGATTTTATGCCTTCATCATCGCTCACTGTTTCACTTGACAGGAATTGCTCGATCTTGAGGACCGGATTGGACATGTAAGTACAGGGCTTCGTGAAGACGAGATCATTCAAAGCCTTAGGATGGTCAAGTACTCCGCCTTCAACCCCAACCATTTTTGTACAGAAATGGATAGGAGATGTAGCATCTGTCAAGTATGCCCCTTCTCTTTCTCTTTTCCCTCCTCACTTCCTGCACCTCTACTCGGCACCTGATGTGTAGCCATCGATTCCATTTCAATTTTCAGGAAGAGTTTGAAGCAAACGAGGAAACTGGGAAGCTAAGCTGTGGCCACAGCTATCATGTGAATTTGTAGGTGCCTTCAAGAAGCCAATGAAGGTACATGTACTAGGAGCCTGGAATGTTCTTTTTCTATCTTCCTAATTTCTCATTCAGATTGAAGCCTGGCCTAGTGATAGTCTAAATTTCTGACTATAGTACAGCAAAATGTCATATAGTAGTGCCAGGAAAATCATAAGTAATCCCAAAATGAGTATGGCAATTCCACCATTGTACAAAGTGTGTCATTTTAACCGTTGATTGTCAAGTGGGTAATTCTAGAAAAATAGTGGAATTGTTTTGGAAAATCTAATCCTTCATCTTGCTCTGTTTAGCTACTTTGGTAATTATAATATATAACCTTTATGCAGTGTGCTATTTCGCACCATCGCGCAATTTATTGTTAAATCCATGATTTTTTATGATACAAAAATTATTTTTATTTTGCAGGTAGCTCCTTACAATACACTTTTTTTTTTGTATAACAGGTACATCCTTGAGGGTAAAGAGCTTGAGTTCTACATGAAGACGCTTCAGCGCAAGAAGGGCAAGGGCGCTGCAGCTTAGAGCATTCTCATGGATGGTCCTCTGCGGAAATGTGTGGCCTATTAAATATTACTCTGGCTTTTTTTGTTAGTCGTCTCAAGTTCAGAACGTCTATGTCATGTTTTGCAGACCTGATGAGAACACTGTTTTCCGAAAATGAATCAACTCTATCTAGCTCCTAAGAATTGGGATTTTCCTTCTATATGAATAACAGTGGATTTGTCAAATTATTCAAATTGTATTTATATCTATATCTGCAGTACAATTTTGTCGATAGTTTAGTCGTTGGACAAGGCATGATTCACAAAATACCTTAAAAATGGTTTCGCCAACACACAAACGGTCGGGAAAGGTTTAAACTGTCGGCGTAGGTCTTAACTGTCGGCAAAGGGTTAACTATCGGCAAAGGTTTCAACTGTCGGCGTAGGTTCCCCATTTGGCAACACAAAAAGTGTCGGCGATTCCTTTAACTGTCGGCGAAAGTTTTGCCCACGGCTTATAGCGCGACTGTTTCTAAACTGTCGGTAAAACCTTTCGCGAGAGGTTATCTGTCGGGAAAGGTACCCTTTGTCCACTGTAAAAAGTGTCGGCAAAGGTATGTTGTGTTATAGTGCGAACCAGCCAACTGAACAGTCGGCAAAGCTTGTTGGAGCAACAACAATTCGTGGAAATAGAGGGGAGAGGAGGGAAAGGAAAGAAAGGAGCACGAAGCCGTGGGACGTTTTTTTTTTTTTTTTTTTTTTTGGCTTTGCCGCTGCCGCCACAACGCCTCCATCGCACACAGGCCGGCGGCAACAGCCGCTGCCGGACAGGGAAAATTCTCAACTCTATAATGCCACTTACGCGGTAGTGTCACGTAGCTTCCCAACTCCCCAACATAGACATGGGAAAATTCTCTAAATGCCATGAAAACCTATAGTGAGTATATACGATCGAAAATTTAATATTCCCTCCGTGCTACTATTTTCATTTTCTTGCTCCTTGTATGCCATTTAAGGAGATTTCCGTGCTACTGTTAGAGCTAGACAGCTAGTTAGGATGTCAGTTTGATGTGAAAATGACGAAGTGCCCTTAGTTTCATTTGCCTTTTTCACAGTTGGCTGAGTCACGTTCTTGTTTTTTTCTATCTACTACTAGGTCCAGCAGTCAGCTAGTCACTGCTTCTCCTATTTTAATTTTATACAGATGCTCCTCCTCCTTGCTTCCCCGGCCCAAGAGCCGCACATTCTCACCTGCGCGCACGGGGCCCGCGGCACCCTGGGCCTGCTCGGCCTGTTGGCGAGCCTGCTCGCTTGCTAACTTGCGTCGCGTGCACGCCGGCCTCAGGCATGCGGCATGCCCATGCACGCCGCCGCACGGACGCCACCACACAGGTGAACGACGTGCTCCCCTGCGCTAGCAACCTCTTCATTAGGCAAATCGACTCCTTTTTTTTTTTTTGCGAAAAAGGCTAATCGACTCCGACACGCCGTTGACATCGACTCCGAACGCGGGTCCTTCCTCGTGTCGGAGCGGTGATGCATGTGTTTGCTCGGAACGAGCACGGTTTGTTTGTTCCATTCGGAAACCGAGTCCGAGCTAGGCCGGCCGTCAGCCTCACCCGGGCGCCCCCGGCGGCGGCGTATAAATCTGGCGCTCTCCACCCATCGACTCATCATCGATTAGAACAGCGCCGCAAGCAGGAGACGTAATACATTGTTATCTGCCCCAAATTAGGTAGTAAGAGGCATACATTGAGTATTAGGTACACAGATGGCGACCACCGAGAAGTCAGCAGTTAAAGCACAACCATCCAAGCAAACCAGCGTGGTCCCATCCACATCCAGATCAAAGAGAGAGGAGGAGCCAAGGCCAATCCTAGCACCTGTTCGCTTGATCGTATCAGTCATGATACATTATTTTTTCTCTCACAATAAAACAGTATTAGTCGGTTTATAAGCCACATAAACAATCAAGCGAACAGAGTTAATTGTTTCTGTGGCTTATAAGCCGGCTGATGTTGTTTTGTACCGCCGTAGCTTTCGTCGACCTCGAAAAAGGTCCAGAAGCTAAGGGAAATGAGGCGGGTTCAAGCCAAGATGCCTCATGCGTCAGGTTCTGACGGTGCAAAAGTTCTGCTATAGAAAATTAAGAACTTTATATGTGATCCTTGTTAGTAGCGTTGCATTATGCATTAATATGCTTTCTTTGCTAAACTTTTACCTGTTAATTATTTATCAGAATCTTTATATAGTGCCAGCCTTTGTCCTTGTGTTAATATTTCTTGTCATATGGGTGATAGATGACAATAACCAAGACCACGCGATGGAGAATGGCAGGGCTCCGAACTAAGGCGGCATACCAATAGTTTCAATGTACTACCACCAATTATGTAATATACTAGCTAGGAACGTAGGCGCGCTTCGACACGCCCGTATCGGCTTTAAGAGCGTTATTGTTTCGCAGTGCATAACTCCCGTATGTATCGGCTTTAAGCACTGATTGTTTCACAGTTTGTTGTTCTCATCAGTTTGTTGTTTTCACTGCTAGTGTTATATATGCACGCTAATAGATTTTGACGTGTAAATCAAATGCAAATTTCATCTTTAATTTCTCTTGCAGCTCTTTACATATCAATGTATCAATATACTATTTTTTACGCAAGGTGGATCTAAGTGGACACCTCTATGGTGAGGTGTTTCTCAGCTATGAAATCCTCTATGGTTGGGTATCTCTCGACGACGAACTATACGCTGGAGGTGTGGTGTCGTTGGCGACAAGCTCCTCCATAGTTGTCGGGCCCCTTCACATGCAAGCGCAACTAGATCTGCACTCTACGTGGGTTATATATGTTGTAGTATGTGACACACCACAACAATCAATCTTGGATGTTACATGTTTTGTGGCACTCAACATAAAGTTGGATTTCGTGGTGTTGCAACAGTCGATATGAGGTGTTGCAATAGTCAATTTGAGATGTTGCAACATGTTTTTCTGGATGTTGCAATAGTCAATTTAAGATGTTGCAACACGTTTTTTGGATGTTGCAATTGTCGATTTAAGATGTTGCAACATGTTTTTTTTATGTCGCAACATGTTTTTTTTTAATGTTGTAACAGTTGATTTAGAATGTTGCAACATATTTTTTGGATGTTGCAGCTGTGGATTTAAGATGTCGCAACCTGTTTTTTGATGTTACATGAGGTTTTAGTATGTTGTAAACCTTTGTTCTTGAATGTTGCAAGCAATGATTAACATTCGATCCATTTGTCTCTCTTTCCATCTTTCTCTGTCACGTACAACAATGTGCGGTGTCTGCAAGCGCTATAGAAAGCGCAACCACCATTATCGTGGTTTACTATTGCATCACAGGAGAAAGGAGGGAGCCAGAAGGGGATGAGTGCTGGATAGGACGGGTAGAGCGAAAACCTCTGGATCCGAAAGGGAAGGAGCACAACAGAAGCCTCTGGATCCGAAAGGGAAGGAGACGGGTAGAGCAGAAACGTCCGGATCAATTGTTTATATCTGGACGTCCGGGCGCTAGTATTTCTCTTAATTTTTTAGCTACTAAATCTCTATTGTACTTGTTAACCAACTAACTAATCAACCCCTGCTAATTTAGACTAATTTTAAACCCAATTAATAACTAACCCTAACTTATCAAACATGCCATGTATAATGACTCGTGAGGTTAGCAGATTAAATGGTGGTGTGTGTTTGCTTCCATTTTGCTACGTAGATATATGCTGATTATGAAAAAAAAAAAATGGCTCGCGGCTTACCATCCATTGTTCGCGGTTCGACCCGCGGCCAAATAATAACCCGCCCCGCCGGCGCCGCCACCGTAACGGTCGGATACTGAATGGTTCGAGTTTGGATTTTGGAAACACTTCATCCCGTCCCGTCCCCAATCTCTCTCCATCTCCGGCTCTCTGCCTTCCACAAATCCCCAGATCGCCGCATCAGATCGAATCCGGCCACCACGTCACGCATTCGCCATGGAGTTTCCCAAGCGAGAGCGAGCTTTTCTCCAAGGCGGGGGCGCAATAAGACCAAATCTCGCTTCATTTCTGTCATCTGCGCTCAATTCCGATCCCTTACCTTTCTTCACTTCCAGGTTCCCTGCGAAGGAGCCCCAAGGCGGCGAGGCCTGGAGCGGCCACGGGGGCCGACGAGAACGCAAGCCCTAAGCATCTCGTGCCGGTGGGGGCCGCGTGGCCGCAGAGGAAGAAGGTGCTCGGGAAGAGGAACGACGGCGGCGTCGGGGGCATGGAGGGCGCCGCATCGCCGCCAGTGCAGCAGCCAAAGCCTGCGCCGAGCCCCCCGACGCTCGCGGGCCGCGGCGCGGGGCCGTACGATCCGAAGACGAACTACACCACGCCGCGGCCGGAGTTCCTGTGCTACGACCCCGAGCGGCGCCGCGAGATCCTCCTCCGGGTGTCGCGCGCGGCAGAGCTGATGCACGACGACTGCTCCAGCACGACCTCGGGCACTGTGGCCTCGGACGCGGCGGCAGCGTCCCCTATCTCGTCGGCCCCAAGGAGCGACTCCGAGGCCGAGCTTGACGACGAGGAGGAGGAGGTAGTCCCAGCGCGTCGAGGCCGGTGGGCCAGGCGGCTGTTTCTGTTGCTCGTCTGTGTGTCCTGCTGCTTCTGCTACATGTACTGTGTCAATCACTCTGGCTTTCCTACTTATTCAGAAGATGCACTCGATTTGGATAGAGGAATTGGGGGCATGTACGATGCCTATGATCATGAATTAGACTCACTGAGATTGTCAGGGCCAGTTTATACGACGTGTCCAGAGGAGGATGTGCTGGAAGAAAATACAAATCAACTTGTGCACGAGGACTCTAAAAGTGTGGATCATCTGTATGACAACAGAGCTTCTCCTAGGAATCTGGTGGCAGTTACTGTGATGGGGCTAGCTGATATCTGCCTGAATGTTTTTTTAGGAGAATTGACATATCAAATTGGGAGTGAAAGAAGTGAGAATATGGCTGATTTGAAGGAAGATTCTGAAATGGACATACTCGATACAGAAGTGGCAATCTCCTTTCAGAATGATAAGCAAAGCAGTGAAGTTGATTGCTTGGGTGGAAACGTCCCACTGGATTCCATTACTTCCACTATAACTCAAACTAATGAGGAGGAGGGCAGTTCAGAATCAGTCCATCTAGAGGAATGGGAGGATTGCTCAAATCAGTGTGTACTGCAGTTAGTCTCTATGGAGAAGGCAATAAAATCAGCAAGTGACAAGATGGGAGACAAAAAGGTGGAAAGTGAGGAGTTGGATCTATGGCAGTATGAGAATACAGCAGAAGCTGCTAAAACAATATGCTCCAGTGTAAAATTTCTGTGGTCTGCAATGGAACCTCACTTGCTGCAGATATTGGCATGCTTGTCTTTTGCAGGTTTGGTGGCTGCATTGTATAGGTACTATCAAAGATCAAGAGAGTATTGCAACTCCACCATAACCTATGACTCACTTGCCGAACAACCATTGTTAGTTCAACATCAAGTTGTGCAATTGTCAGTGACTTCTTCAGTTCAAGATGCAGAGCTACCTGTACACTCTTCAGAGCAACCTATGCAATTGACAATTCCTAACCAAGGCCTGGCTGGTAGTTTGGAGGTTCCTATGGAGTTGACATTGCCCATGTTGGACCCATTGGTCAGTCTTGAGGATCCTGTGCAAGAATCATTGCCCAAGACAGACCCACTGGTCACTCTCAAGGTTCCTGTTATTGGTCATGGGATCCATGATCAGAAACTTAAACAAGGGGATCCCGAGAACATGAAGGCTTCCAGTGGTAGGTTTCTGAAACACAGCGATGTTGACAGCTCCAAGGCACCAGTGGTTGAACTACTTGGAGAGTTCATGTTTGCAAATAGCTCAAGAGGAAGATCTATCAAGAGATTGAATCAGAATCCTGGAGATGCTACAGTTCAGGAATTGTTGGAACATTTGGGAAAGGATGAGGATGTCAAAAAGATGCAGGTGCATTCAAGCATCATTCAAAGACCTAGTGTTCGAGGAGCAATAAAAGAGGTAATCCAATCCTTACTAGTTTCATCTAAGTTCATTTGGTACTCTAAGATTGTGGAAGCATGCGTGGTTGCATAGTAACCGAGAAATGTTTGTCCAGAAGAAATGAACCAGATTTCAATGCTTGTGCACTCTAGTTAACTAGATGTTTGAATGTCTGCCCAGAAGAAATGAACCAGATTTCAATGGTTGTGCACTCTTGTTAACTAGATGTTCGTAGAAAATTTGTATTGATTTTAGATGAATTAGGTAGGTGATGCGCTATTTTTTATGAGATAAATTTATTCAAGCCAGTTCCTTTTTGCTCCATATACTAAATTATGGTGTGGGGCTGTGGGGGCTACACTAGTAATGACTTGTTCTCAGACTCGTATCGACTGATAGTGACTAATCCATTTGCATTAGTAAGTAGTAGTTCGTATAGAACAGTTTCAGTTTTTATCAGAAATTGCCGGCCCTGGTTGTTTATAGACCTTTGCCGTGATAAATTGATAAGTAATAATAGCATTATTGTTGCTTTTGCTTTAATGATCTTGGTTCAACACTGCGCATTTAGAAATTAAAGTATTTTCAAAGCAGACATGACAAAGAGGAATCGAAATTTTGATTCAGAATGTGGTTAGCAGTGAGCTGTCCACTTACTGTATGATTTTCTACAGCAGGAGAAATCTGTAAAACGGGAAAAGACCAATGCGACGCCAACTCCACTGACACCGACTCCATTGAGACGCTCAAGCCGCCTCCGCAACAAGGTGACTTCCCCTTGAGCAAGGACGACGACGCATGCTCAGCTCGTCATTCACAATGCTGGGTTCCTTTGTGGTGTGGTGGAAAGCTGTGGATGGGACAGCACCTAGTTGTTACCCAAGCTTTGATGTTGTACTTTAGGAGCAGAACAATATTTTACCAGAAAATGCTGCGTATTTGTCCCCTTTTAATCCTCACGTGCATGTATTTCTCGTAACGATGGCTACACTTAACGGTAGATCCGGCTTTCCGGCTAGAGATGTCTGTAATGAACAAATCTACATTGGTGGCGTATATTGTTCTCTCTGTAATTTTAGTAATTGATTTGTTTTATACGTGCCGTGCCATTGCTGTATCTAATTTTCGTGCAAGAGATGCCTTCGAAAAAAAATGTGCAGGTGAGCTGGACACACACTAAAAAAAGGCTACCATTCTTGTAATCTAATTGTACGGGTGGGAATTGTAAGAATTGATGCATCATCGACCATGCGTTCAGTAAGAATTGAGCTATTAGCATTATTTTTAATCAGGTGTTCAGTTTCCTGGGCACAATTTGAGTATCAGTCCACAGCATATTTGGCTATTTGAGCGAGTGATCATGTTCTGACACGTTTGTGTGTCTATATTAGACTAGACGCTAGTGTTCGGTAGCGACACCTGCTGACCTGCATTTGTACAACTATTATAAAAACCATACCCATGGGACTATGGATGAATGAATTATGATGAACTCGGTAGCAAGGAAACCCCCACGAGTCACATACTCACATCCACGCAAACGCGGCACAACACGCAGCGGCCAACGCGACGCATCCATCCAACCACTCCCGTTGCACGTTTTGTGTATCTGAGCTGTGAGCTGACCGCAACCTGAGGCTGAGGCTGCCTGAGCATCACCGGCGGCCATGCAGCTCGCGGAGGCCGCCCAGGACGAGGCCACTTTCTCCATGCGCGTGCTCCGCCACCTCGCCTCCCGCGACGGCTCCCCCCGCGCCCAGGGCGGCACGCTAGACGAGATCGCAAGCTTCCTCGGCCCCGCCGGCGGCAGCGCCCACGCCGCGCTCGCGTCCTACGTTGCTCTGCGCGTCTTCGCTGACGGCGGCGGCGAAGGTGGGAGTGGGACCACGGTGCGCTTCGCCAAAGGTATCTGGGTCGACGCCGATCTGCAGCTCAAAGCTTCGCTCGCCCGCGTCGCCGCCGAGCACTACCGCGCAGAGGCGCGCCAGGCGTTCTTCAAAACCATGGTAAACTCGGAATCCCTTTCTCGTTAATGCTGTAAGCGGCACCAAATCGAAGGTGAGGGGTAGGGAAGAAGGACACCAAGCCGGTATACGGCTTCTCAGCCATCGTCCTGATTTTTACTTCTGGGCATTGGATTTAGCATTTTTGTTTATGTATATTTCGAGTCCAAAATCAGCTGGATTTGCTTCAAAATGTGGCATGATTGTTAGTCTTCTCTTTCCTAAAATGATCCGGATGAAATGGGTGCCTGTTTGAATTAGTTGTCTTTCTTTCCTTCTGGATCCTATGGGTTGTGGTGTGGATACATGTTCTTTCTTAGAAATGTAGCTCTCCGGTGAGGAAGAAGAGCAACAGAGCTCTGATTAGTGGGCTTACTTTGTTGAATCCTCTGAGAGTACAGTTTTTGTTGTTGAACCTTTTGAAAATTTCTCGCCCATTCCTTGGTCTGGCATTGACGTCAGCAAAATGGACGAACAAAGGATCCTCTGAAATTCATTTGAAAAAACTCTGTTTCAAGCGCAAGAAGAGACGGTCGAATAAATCATCCGGATCTCTGCGAGTACTCGTGTCATGCCAAGTTGCCAACCGCCAACAGGAGGGCAACATTGATTCATTGTTTCCTACTCGGCTATTTGAAGGACCGGAAACGGCGACCAGAGGGGGGTGAATGGGAGCCTCAAATTTCTTTCGAAATCTTCGACCACTGTCCCAACATCAATCCCCAAAAAGCATACACGAAAGACTTGATGACCACGATCCTAGAGAAGGGTGGATGCTCCCTCAGAACACAGCGGGTCACCACAGAGCAAACGGAACACAGATCAAAGCCCAAACGAGCAAACTCCCAAAAGAAAACAGCACTGCTTCTGCAAATATCGGACACGTCCGGTATTATATCGGACACGTCCGGTATTTTCCGGACACGTCCAGTATGATATCGGACACGTCCGGGATTTTCAGCAGCAAGCTGACCAAAAGAGAAAAATCCAAAACCCCATCAAACGGTGTCCAAAAATCATGAAATTTTAACCATAGCTCTTTAGACACCAAGGGAAGGTCTTCACAAAATTTCAGCTCAAAACTCCAAAGTGAGAAATATCGGACACGTCCGGTATGATATCGGACACGTCCGGTATAAACGAGCAGTTTCTCGGAAAAAATTAAATCAAGCCATAACTTGATCAAATCAACTCCAAATGACTTGAAATTTTGCACAAGAGTTCACAAGCGAGTAGAAAGGCAACCTCTAAAAGATCATAGCCCGAGACAAACTCTAACTCCGTGAATCGAAGGAATTGAAGAAAACCCCCAAGAAATAGGTCAAGAACTAAAATTGCCCGGATCTGCGATCTCGTGAGGAATTAGTGGATTTCCTTCGGTGGAAAGCTTCTACTCATGTCACTGATCGATCCAAGGTAACAAGAACGAACCAAAACCGTCCCAAATCGAAGAACCGAGAGGGGAAACAAGAAGGGACAAAAGGAGCTCGTGAAGAACACCAAAATCACATCAAGAACACAACTAAATCATGAATCCCAGAGGACATACGGTGATTACGGCCACCGATTCCTTCAAAACCAAGTCACAATTTGAGTTGTGGACCTCTCTCATACATGGAAGCAAACTAGAGGAAGAAACCCTAAAGGAGAAAATGAAAACTGGAGGAGGTAAGGAAGATGGGGGCTCCCTCATCCTATTTAACAGGGCTATTACACATTCCCAATTTTGTCTCTGGATACAAATGAGTTGAACCGCTAAGCCCAAGGGCGTTGTTGTCCAACCCGGTGTAATCTTGATCCGACGGCCACCGCGCCTTCTCACCGGTAGCTTCGCCTCGACGCGAACTCCCCGATGCCGCCACGTGCCGTCCGTCCCTCCTCGGAACCTCCGCCCGGGTTTTGAGGCCCAAACCCGTAAACCGTCCATCCGATGGTTTTGAGGCCCAAACCATCAAACCGTCCGCGAGTAGCGTACTCCATACGCGTCCCCCGCCATCCGACGCGTGTCACCGCCGTCCTCGATCGGCCGGCCCGCCAAGTCCTCCTGAGCCTCGCTCGACTCACGCGTCCGCCGTCTTGACCCGGTCAACACCGTCACTCCATGTCTTCTTGCACTTGTCGATGTCCCAAGTGTCAGCCACCATGGCTAGTCACCCGGCCTCTGGGTCCCTCGGTCCAAGCCTCACGTCCGTCCTTCACCGCTCCCGGTCTGTCGGCACGGCACGTCCTTCTTGACCTTCACCTCGCCGTCGACCACCACATCCGAGCTCCACACCTGCACAACACAAGCCAAAAGACATGTCGCACACATAGCTTTCGCCATGGTAGGGTTAGTCACCACTCAACCTACTTCGTGGATCACATTGACAATCACTCATCACAAAACGAACACACAAGGGTACTTGTCAACCTTGTGTTCGCAATCTCCCCCTTGATGAGTGCATTGTCAACACCAATACACGAACAGCTTGAGCAAAAGAAAAAGAAGAAGAAGAGAAAAGAAAGAACTCACCCAAATGACCAAAAGCCAAAGAAAAGCCAAAAACTGGGTCATTTGAAGATGAGCAAAACTTGGTCCCCAAAGACATGGGCAACGGCTCGACACAACCAAGTAAAACAAAACTAGCCCTCAAGAAGAGGCAACGGGCTCAACACCACTAGCAAAGCTCGAAAAACCAAAAAACTACTAGACCCTCCAGAAGAGGCAAAGGCTCAACACATCTAGCAACACACCTCAAATGCAAAACTGCTAGACCCTCGCTAGACCCTCCAGAAGAGGCAAAAGCTCAACACATCTAGCAAAACACCTCAAATGCAACTCCCCCTGAACAAGTGCAATCTCTCTCAAATGAATGCATATCGCTCAACTTTAGGTGACATTGTGAGTGTGGAAACTTCTCCCCCTTGTTGACACATGCACTTATCAAGCTAGAGCCCAAAGATTGCATCTTCCCCTCAAATTATGCTATGAATGCAGAAATGCACGAATGCAGAAGCTTCAAGATTATAGTAAGTAGATTGAAAAGAGGCTCTAGTTGATGCTGTCATGTATATATAGCAACACATACAAGTGCTAGCAAATGCTCAAAGTAACCAAATGAGACGAAATATGGCATTTAAGCAATTTTGATCAAGTTTGAGCAATTTTAAAAGAGGGTTCACCACCAAAGGAGCACATAGCAAAAATAGACAGGAGATCGACCTTGTGCTACACATGTATGCAAAGTGAACTACCCCAAACAAAGTTCACACATCATGTCATGAGACAAACTTGTGGTTTGATCAAATTTTAGACACCAATTGAAATTTATCAGAGTTATGCAGCTTATTACCAAAGTTTGTCAGACAAGTGTGTGCGGGAGGTTATCTGTGCCACCAAAACCTGACTTAGCGACCATGTCAAGCCTATGCCAAAAGCAATCAGAAGCTTAAGACAATGATCTCGGTATCCATTATAGAGCTCAAGTTCACCAATAAGTGCAATTTAGAGCTGTCTCGATACTCTGACATAGGATAGTACAGACCCATCCCGATCTTTTCAATTCACTTAGTTTGATTTTCAAGTTTTAGCACAAATTCAAGTTTCTCAAGCAAGTGTGTAACTCAAAGTATGAGCCGTAGCAACTAAGCATATACATGAAGCAAGAAAAAAGATCTCAACACATTCTACACATGCTAGTGCCACAAGTAGTGGTGAACACATTTCATGTTTCAACAAGTTTTAATCAAGTTCACAGTTTGGAAAATAAGCTTAGCTCATAACATGCATCAATTGATCAAGAGGAGCCTAAGCCAAAAGCACATCATGTATATCCATAACATCCCCAACAAGAGCATAGTGTCAATCTAGCTACTATAAGGATGAAGCTCAGGATGCAATATGATACATGATGATATGATATGCAAGTATGATATAAAAACAAAAACAAAGACTAAACTACAAAGAAAAGCAAAACTAGAATATAACAACCAAAGTTCCCCTCCTCTAAAAAGGGAAACAAACTCCAAGCTCCCCTCGCAAGCGAGCAAACTGGGCTTGGTCAAGTGGTTTGGTGAAGATATCTGCGAGCTGGTTTTGGGTATTAATGTGGTGCAGATCAATATCACCTTTCTCATAGTGGTCACGCAAGAAGTGAAAGTGAACTTCTATGTGCTTTGTCTTTGAGTGAAGGACTGGGTTTTTGGCTACACTTATGGCGCTGGTGCTGTCACAATACAAAGGCACTCGCCTAAACTCTAACCCAAAGTCTCTCAAAGTAGCTATCATCCAAAGCAACTGGGAATAACAAGCAGCAGCAGCAACATACTCAGCTTCTGTGGTGGATTGGGCAACGCTAGACTGCTTGCGAGAAGACCAAGACACAAGAGAAGATCCAAGAAACTGACAAGTCCCCGAAGTGGACTTCCTCTCAACATGACAACCAGCATAATCCGCATCAGAATACCCACAAAGAGAAAGGGAGGAGGAAGCTGAAAACCAAAGACCAAACTTGGGTGTGAAACGAAGGTACCTGAGGATCCGCTTGATGGCTTGACGATGAGACGTGCGCGGAGAAGACTGAAAACGCGCGCACAAGCAGACTGCGAATTGGATGTCCGGTCTCGTCGCCGTTAGGTACAGCAGGGACCCGATCATGCTTCGGTATTCCTTCTGGTCCACTGCTTCTCCCTCCTTGTCCTCATCCAGGGCCGTCGTGGTTGACATGGGCGTCGAAAGAGGCTTGGCCTCACCCATATCAAATTTCTTGAGCACGTCCTTGGTGTACTTGCCTTGGTGCACGAACGTCCCCTCACGAGTTTGCTTGATTTGCAGCCCAAGAAAGAAAGTCAATTCGCCCATCATGCTCATCTCAAATTCCCTGCTCATAGTATCTGAAAACTTGGCAACAAGAGCATGAGAAGAGCCACCAAAGATTATATCATCCACGTATATCTGAACCAAAAGGATGTCTGTGCCTTGCTTGAGGAGGAACAGAGTCTTATCTACGGAACCCATCCTAAAACCCTTATCAAGCAAGAAAGCTTTCAAACGCTCATACCAGGCTCTCGGGGCTTGTTTCAAACCATACAAGGCTTTGTGGAGTTTAAAAGCATGGTTGGGGTACTTTGGATTTTCAAAGCCAGGGGGTTGCCTCACATAAACCTCTTCCTCTATGTACCCATTCAAGAAGGCACTCTTTACATCCATCTGATACAGCTTGAACCCTTTCGAAGCTGCAAATGCTAAAAGAATCCTAATGGCTTCTAGACGGGCAACAGGAGCAAAGGTTTCTTCATAGTCTATTCCCTCTTTTTGGCAAAAACCCTGAGCCACTAATCTCGCCTTGTTTCTCACCACCACCCCATCCTCACTCTGCTTGTTCTTGTAAACCCACTTTGTACCTATGGGGTGGCACTCTGGTGGAGGTGGAACTAAAACCCACACTTGGTTCCGCTCAAAGTTCTCTAACTCCTCGTGCATAGCATTAACCCAATCGGCATTAGATAGTGCGTGTCCAATATCTCGAGGCTCAAAAGAAGCTACGAAAGCAGAATGAGCGAAATGGGAAATATGATAAGACTTGGAACGCGTTACCCTTTCGTCGATGTCGCCGATCATGGTCTGAGGAGGATGGCGTCGCTGGATATGTCGAGGTGCACCCAAAGATGAAGTCGCCTCCCCCTCATCCACAGCTAGGGGCCTCCTCAGTCGATTGAGGAAGCGGCTCGCACGGACCCCATGAAGTAGAGGTGGAGGGCTCGGGGCCGTGAGCCGAAGTGGTCGAAGCTGGCTCGATCGGGGCAGCCGGTTGAGATGGCTTGGGATCATCCCAATCGACGTCATCGTCATCCTCAACAAAAATGCTATCACCCATCTCTTCATCACCTGCACGTTCAAAGACCGAAATAGAAGAGGGCATGGTTTCGTCGAAGGTGACTTCACAAGTCTCCACAACACGGTTAGTCTCAAGATTAAGCACACGGTACGCATGTGAATGAGAAGCGTAACCGAGAAATATACCGTCCGAAGATCTAGATTCAAACTTGTCAAGATTACCTTGCTTAAGAATGAAGCACCTACAACCGAAGACTCGAAGATGACTCACCTTGGGTGGACGCCCAAACCGCAATTCATAGGATGTCTTCTTTAAGAAAGCACGAAGAAAAATGCGGTTTGAAACATGGCAGGCGGTGTTGATGGCTTCGGCCCAGTAACGCCTAGGAGTCCTATGCTCATCGAGCATCGTCCTGGCCATTTCAACCAAAGTCCGATTTTTGCGCTCAACAACACCATTCTGCTGAGGGACATAGGGCGAAGAAAACTGATGTTCAAGACCCAAGGAAGCACAAAAGGTGTCAAACTGAGAGTTTTTGAACTCAGTGCCATTGTCACTGCGGATAGCTCGTATGGCATTCTTTGGTAACTCAGTTTGCAACCTCAAGATCAAGTCACGAGCATGAGAAAACGCTTCGTCCTTGCCCTCCATGAAAAACACCCAAGAATAACGAGAAAAATCATCCACGATCACTAGAACGTACCACTTCCCTCCCTCTGACCGAACCCGAGCCGGACCAACAGTGTCCATATGGAGTAGCTCACCGGGTCTCGTGGTCATGACCTGAGTCACTGGAGGATGGGAAGCAGCCACCATCTTTCCGTGGCGACAGGGATGGCATACCAGATCCTTCTCAAACTTAAGTTTGGGCAATCCTCGGATCATGTCAAGAGAACTCAACCTCACTAGGAGATCGAAGCTCAAGTGACCAAGTCTCCGTATGCCACTTCCACAAATCAGAAGAAGATCCGGCAACCAAACAGCGAGAAGAACCGAAAGACTGAGAGAAATCAGCTCTGAAAACTCGGCCAAAAGGAACGATCTGACACACTAGATGTCCCTGAGAATCGAGCACACGAGAAAGTCCAGTCTTAAAGCGCACCTCAAACCCATCTTGAAGGAGTTGCGAAACAGAGAGCAAATTAAAATGCAGGCTTGAAACCAAAGCAACGTCCTTCAAGATAAAAGACTCATTGACCCGAATGGTCCCACGAGACAGCACCTTACCTTTGCTATTGTCCCCAAATGTGATGTACTCCTTGTATTGCATGGGGTCGAGGCTGGAGAACCATTTGGAACTTCCGGTCATGTGGCGCGAACAGCCGGAATCAACAAGCCACGTGTTCTCCAGGCCTCCGCTCTGCATCAATAGAAAGACAGGGGGTGAGCAAATGGCACAACACTGGGGTTAGTGAAATGAGGAGAATACCAGTGTTGAGTCATTTGCCCTGGAAAAGTGTTAGGAAAAACACCATACATGCCATGTCCCATTAGAGAGAAGCGATCACCACATGGGGGAAAACGTGGTCCGCTAGGAGTGTGGGACTGAAAGCCACGATCGCGAGGTCCAGAGTCATATAGATCATGACTTGGGCCACAGCCGGGCACGACCACCACGTGGTCTCGCCACCTGAGGCCTAGCACCTTGAGGCATTGCACCTCTAGGCCTAACATTGTGCCTCTGAACAGGCGGTACATGTACGCCATGGGGAGGACGGTACATATTCCGGTTGTTCAACTCGTACTCGCGCCGCTCATCTCTCTTCCTCCTAAAGCAAAACTCAGCCAAATGACCATCTCTATGGCAATAGTCGCAGTGGTACCTCACCTCTCTCTTGGATGGTGGTTGACTCACTCTCTTGTGGATGTGGTTCACTCTCTGAGGCTTTTTGGCTTTAGGAAGGGGTGCACTAGAGATGTTGGGTAGAGTATCGAGTGAGTTCCGAAAGTGGTTCGGTTTGGGAACCCAAACTTGCTTGGATGGATGGAGCTTTTGGTGGTTCTTCAAACACACCATCTTTGATCATAGGCTTGGTAGACTCTGGTGGAGGGATCCTGATCAATTTGGGAGTGTTGGTGGGTTTCTCACTTGGGTTCAAACCACTATGTTCACCAACCTTGCCATAGACATGCTCACCCTTCCCACCTATAGCAAAGCCTACTCCCGATGAGTCAGTTCCCCGCCTGAACTGGCTCACCATCATGCCCAACTGGGGCTCACTGCACGACACCCAGCTCAAGATGGATCGAAGTTGTGTGTTTTCTTCCTCGGTTCCCATCTTGTCGTGCCTGCAGGACTCAAGCTCCAACACCAAAGCTTCACATCGAACACATGTAGTGGTGATGCTATCTAAGTTGGCCTTCTCAAACTCAGCAAGTTTGGCAACCTTCTCTGCCAACTCAGATTGCAAGCCTGAGCAGGACTTGCACGCACCGAGCAACCCAGAACGAGACTTCAACTCATCACATTCATCAAGCAAAACAACATACTTGGATTGCAAGTCAGAGAGGTTAGACATGTGTATAGCGCACTCATCGCACTCCTCCTCCTCTGACACCACTACACCACTCTTGGCAAGCTCCAACTCCTTCAAAGCAACCTCTAGCTGGTCCTTAAACTCTTTTCTCTCGCGGGCAGCACGCTTAAGCAACTTATCTTGACTCATCAATGTATCATTCATAGTATCAAGCTCAAGCATAAGTGAGTCAAGTGTGGGCGGTACCTCGTTTTCGTCGTCGTCGACGTCGACGTCCTTTTTGAGCTTTGCTCCACCGTCAACCGCCATAGTGCAAAACCCACCACGGTTTGCACCGGCGACAAAGCAGAGACCGTTGAGCTTGTCCTCGCGCTTCTTCTCGGACTCATCGTCGGTCGAGGGACAAGAAGAGTGATCATCGTCGGAGTCGTCGTCGAGGTCGCTGAGGGAGGCGAGGAAGGCGCGTTCTTGAGCTTTGGCCTTCCTGCGGTACGCCTTCTTGATCGCCTCCTTGTCGAAACCGCCCTTGGCCTTGTGCTTGCCAGAGGTGTAGTCGCGCTTATCCTTGCGCTTGCCGGAGTCGTACTTGTTGATGAAGGGCTTCTTCTTGGGGCAGTGCGCGACGAAGTGGTCCGGATCTCCACATCCATAGCATCCCTCCTTCGGGCCACCACTGCGTCGGCGATTCAAACGGTTGTTGTGAAACCGAGAGAACCGACTGATGACGAGTGCCAACTCATCATCCCCAAGAGACTCCAGCTGCTCCTCTGTGACTGACATCAAGCACGACAAAGAGAAAGAAGCTTGTGAAGGGTTAGTCAATGAACTTGAACCACTACCTGAGACCAAAGCTATGGTTGGTGCAGAGGGATTCTTGAGCTTGGCTTGGGTTTGGTAGTCGATCTCTGTGGACTTGAGCTTGCTGAAAAGCTCATCAACAGTGAGGGTGTCGTAGTTGGCAGACTCGATCATCGCCGACACCTTCACATCCCATACCTTTCGATCAAGGGCATAGAGAAGCTTGAGCGCCCTCTCATGATCACTATAAGGTAGGTTGGCCTTGTTCGCTTTCATTTTGTTGACGATAGTCTGAAAGCGGGAAAACATGGCATCGATGGACTCGCCATCAAGCTGAGAGAAGTTCTCGTACTCGCGCTTGTACGTCTCGTAGAGTCTGGTCTTGACCTGTGCGGTCCCCTCGTGATAGCTCTGAAGCCTCACCCAGATCTCTCGAGCTGTAGTACAATCGGAGACACGCTCGAACTCAGAAAGCGAAAGACTCGAGAAAAGCACACTGCGAGCTTTGCTATTTGCGTTGTGCCGATCCTTGTGATCCTGGGTGGTACGGGCCGCGGTAGGGAGCACAACGTAAGTAGCATCCTCGCAAATTTCCCAGACGAGCCAATCAATCCCCTGGAGATGCGCAGACATGCGGATCTTCCAATAAGGATAGTTTGACCCATCGAAGTGCGGTGGTTTGCCAGAACCACGCTCCATGTCGCCTTCGTGGATCACGGACCGATTAAGGTGGAATGATCCTTAACCGGCTTTGATACCAATTGAAGGACCGGAAACGGCGACCAGAGGGGGGGGTGAATGGGAGCCTCAAATTTCTTTCGAAATCTTCGACCACTGTCCCAACATCAATCCCCAAAAAGCATACACGAAAGACTTGATGACCACGACCCTAGAGAAGGGTGGATGCTCCCTCAGAACACAGCGGGTCACCACAGAGCAAACGGAACACAGATCAAAGCCCAAACGAGCAAACTCCCAAAAGAAAACAGCACTGCTTCTGCAAATATCGGACACGTCCGGTATTATATCGGACACGTCCGGTATTTTCCGGACACGTCCGGTATGATATCGGACACGTCCGGGATTTTCAGCAGCAAGCTGACCAAAAGAGAAAAATCCAAAACCCCATCAAACGGTGTCCAAAAATCATGAAATTTTAACCATAGCTCTTTAGACACCAAGGGAAGGTCTCCACAAAATTTCAGCTCAAAACTCCAAAGTGAGAAATATCGGACACGTCCGGTATGATATCGGACACGTCCGGTATGAACGAGCAGTTTCTCGGGAAAAATTAAATCAAGCCATAACTTGATCAAATCAACTCCAAATGACTTGAAATTTTGCACAAGAGTTCACAAGCGAGTAGAAAGGCAACCTCTAAAAGATCATAGCCCGAGACAAACTCTAACTCCGTGAATCGAAGGAATTGAAGAAAACCCCCAAGAAATAGGTCAAGAACTAAAATTGCCCGGATCTGCGATCTCGTGAGGAATTAGTGGATTTCCTTCGGTGGAAAGCTTCTACTCATGTCACTGATCGATCCAAGGCAACAAGAACGAACCAAAACCGTCCCAAATCGAAGAACCGAGAGGGGAAACAAGAAGGGACAAAAGGAGCTCGTGAAGAACACCAAAATCACATCAAGAACACAACTAAATCATGAATCCCGGAGGACATATGGTGGTTACGGCCACCGATTCCTTCAAAACCAAGTCACAATTTGAGTTGTGGACCTCTCTCATACATGGAAGCAAACTAGAGGAAGAAACCCTAAAGGAGAAAATGAAAACTGGAGGAGGTAAGGAAGATGGGGGCTCCCTCATCCTATTTAATAGGGCTATTACACATTCCCAGTTTTGCCCCTGGATACAAATGAGTTGAACCGCTAAGCCCAAGGGCGTTGTTGTCCAACCCGGTGTAATCTTGATCCGACGGCCACCGCGCCTTCTCACCGGTAGCTTCGCCTCGACGCGAACTCCCCGATGCCGCCACGTGCCGTCCGTCCCTCCTCGGAACCTCCGCCCGGGTTTTGAGGCCCAAACCCGTAAACCGTCCATCCGATGGTTTTGAGGCCCAAACCATCAAACCGTCCGCGAGTAGCGTACTCCATACGCGTCCCCCGCCATCCGACGTGTGTCACCGCCGTCCTCGACCGGCCGGCCCGCCAAGTCCTCCTGAGCCTCGCTCGACTCACGCGTCCGCCGTCTTGACCCAGTCAACACCGTCACTCCATGTCTTCTTGCACTTGTCGATGTCCCAAGTGTCAGCCACCATGGCTAGTCACCCGGCCTCTGGGTGCCTCGGTCCAAGCCTCACGTCCGTCCTTCACCGCTCCCGGTCTGTCGGCACGGCACGTCCTCCTTGACCTTCACCTCGCCGTCGACCACCACATCCGAGCTCCACACCTGCACAACACAAGCCAAAAGACATGTCGCACACATAGCTTTCGCCATGGTAGGGTTAGTCACCACTCAACCTACTTCGTGGATCACATTGACAATCACTCATCACAAAACGAACACACAAGGGTACTTGTCAACCTTGTGTTCGCACTATTCCTACTTGGTATCGCCCTCAGAGCTCGGACATGTTTTAATTTCCCGTTGCAGGGTCGGAGTCCGACTTGAGAACGACGCGTTTTTGGTTCCCGCCGTTTTATAAATGCCCCCTGTTCCCTAGCGCCCACCCCGATCCTTGCGCGTTTCTCCTATCTGCCGCCACACCACGCCACGCACGCTGAAAATCCCTAGCGAGCCGCCGCCGGCAGGAGCAATAGAGCCACCGTCCATGGCCACGGAGCATGGTCTTCCTCCTGGCTACCGTTTCGTGCCCACTGACGAGGAGGTGGTCGAGCTTTGCCTGCTCCCTCGCATCCAGGACCAGCCCCTCCTGCCGAACGACATCATCGAGGACGATCCGCTGAGCGCGCCGCCGTGGGCTCTCCTCGAGAAGCACGGGCAGAGGCACCAGGCCTTCTTCTTCGCGGCGTGTCAGGCCATGAACGCCAAGGGCAACCGCCAGAAGCGCTCCTGCGTGGGACACGGGACCTGGCAAGGGCAGGGCAAGAGGAAGCACCAACAGGAAGAAGAAGGGCAGGAGGGCAAGAAGAAGCTGCGCGTGCGCGTGCGCGGCAGCGCCGAGAAGATTGAGATCGAGTGGGACAAGTACGCACTCAACTTCCAGGAGCACGGTGTCAAGGGCAGCACGGGCTGGGTCATGCACGAGTACTCCATCACCGCCCCGCCCGAGCTAGCGCGGTCGCCGGTGAGGGTGTACTGCATCCGCTTCAGCGGCCACGGCAAGAACGCCAAGAAGAACGGCAGGGATGCGCAGCATAGGGGCGACGACGACGAGTTCGAGGATGAGGAGGAAGTGGACGATGACGCAGTAGGAGCAATCGCCACCACTACCAGGAGTGCCGCGGAGGAAGACGCTGCCCTGCTCATAGAAGACTACCTCACTTCTTTCCCTGTGGTGGCGGTGGATGTTGTCAGCGCCAATCCTGCTGATGGGGCGGACGCAGGAGCAGGCTATGATCAGGACTTGCCCGGGTTGGTGGATGACGACAGTTTTGACTTCATGAACTCTTTGCCTGACCTGTTGCCTAGTGTCGACTTCTCCCAATGAGCTGATGGTGCCGGACGACGCATGATCAAACACTGAGATAGCGATTTGCTATATCTGTTGAATTTGTGCGTTGGTGGATTCTTCAATTCCTAGGTGGGAACTACTTTTTTTATGAAACAGAGTTTCTACTGCCTTGTTAGTACTAGTTTAACCTTCTTGACTTGTCTTAACGACGAAATGATGTCTTATTTGTCATCATTGGTGAGTGTGGACGATTCAAAATCTGCTCATGTCTCTGCTATTGTTTTGTTTTACTATTTTCAGTTCTACTTGTATACGACGAATGATACTGAAAGAACCATGATATATGTTGCAGAAGGTAAGAATTACTATGAAGTTGTAAACTCCTCGGTTGCATTACTAAGCAACTCCAACAAATTAATTATTAACCGCTTAGTCTCCTGTGTTTAAGCATAACGGATTATCGAGCTTCAGCCTTGTCACTCCCAACTCCAACAGTTGACTAATCATCCAGCAGTGCAGACCATTGCAAAGTAAAACTAGCTTGATGACTGAGCACGCACCCAACTAACCCAAAGAGGCCAGGCTTCTTCCAGACCAGGCCTGAACCAAGTAAAAATGATCTATCAATCTAGTCCAGGCAGCGACACCTGGCCCAAAGGGATCACGCTTTTCCCGGGCCAGGCCGTATTCATATATGCCTGCAAGTGAATCGAATCATACATTCACAGGCAGACATTCAACATTGCAAGCAGCCAAGCATGTCGCACATGATTTGCTTTGAACAATGCCTAAAATAGATGTTCCAGCAAAACTATAGTCGACAATAACAAAATAAGTTGCTTTGCAATTAATCCATTTACACAAGAGAAGCTTTGCCAAAAAGCTTCGGGGATTTAGAGTTCAAAATGACCAAAGTAGCGTGCCTGTTTTCTCTTTATAAATCTTGATATGGTAGAGACGTCGCCTTGAATGATTATCTAGCCACTTCCATATAGATGGCACCATCTGCGTATTTCAGCTCTTCCAACCGATGAGTCACCCATAACGCGGCAACCTCCCCATCAGCAGCCACAGAGTTCCTCACTGCCTTTATCACGCCTATCTACAGTTGCAGCAAACGGAGATTAGAGTGCAGAACTGTCACTAACGTATATCACAAATTCACAACCAGTAAAATGACTTAGAAACACAAAAGTTTTACCCATTACAGTGCAAGTTAGACAACTAATATAAGGCACAATGATAAGCTCCAACGAATGGGAAAGAAATTAACGGAATCATAAAAACCAGAATATGAAGGAGATCTGTACCTGGTCATGTTCATCTAAGAATGTGGTCAGTTCATCCAGCAGTAATACTTTGGATGCTTCAGCTAACGCACCAGCAATTGCAACTCTCTGTTTCTGCCCACCACTCAGAGTTTGGATTGGCCTCTGTTTGAATGAAGGTTTATGAACATTGTGAAGACATTATATTATGATCCAAAAGCTGGATTTTAGATGCCTACCTGAGAGTAGCTCAACATCCCAACGGCATCCAATGATTTTGATACCCTTAACCTGACCTCATCTAATGGAAGTTTGAGCTTACCAAGACCAAATGCTACATCAGATTCCACTGTAGGCATCACAACCTGCATCCAAAGGACAGAACTGAGAAAACTGTTCTTCCATATAAAGACTTGGACACATGGATAATCTAGGGCTGCAGTTCTTGGCTTGACCGCCAGGTGGAAGCTTTCATACATGCTAGAACATGTTTGATTCCAATGTGTGTGTTTGAGTTTTCAACATAAATGTATGGTTTGTCAAAAAAAAGGAAGATAACAAAGTTCATGGTTTACTAGACGGTAAGTTAGATTTGATTCAACTGTGATGTCCCCAACAAAGAAGACTACTAAGGAACACAGCACTAGACGCACAAGTGATGGCACCTTTTCTCTAGCATGGTACAAGAATATTATAATCAGATTGCGTGACTCACCTGAAAACTAAGCTCCGAGTGAATTCAAGTGGATATTGTGTGAATTTGGAGCTCCAGCAGGATACGCATGGAAAAGCTTTTGTGACAAATTGACCGAGTCTATGACATAGTTCATATATTGAGCCACATGATTAAATGTACAATTGCAAGCATAAATTTATATCGTTTAACCAAAGACATTATTTACTTATCCAATACAAAGTAAAATAGCCAAGAAAAACATGGTGTTGGTATTTATTTGAAGTGACAGTGACAATAAATGAATAAATAAATTCCCAAAGTTATGTTACCGAGTAATCAGAAATGAGCACAATGCATGTAGCTAACAACTTTACAAGGGCAAGTAGATAAAACCAACTCACGCTTGTTTCTTCCACATGAATATAACAGTCACTACATTATTATTTATAATTAAGTAACAGAAACTATATTCTGGCCCAAAAAACAATGGGTGCAAACTAACTCTGCCTACTGCCATTTGTTGCTCCACTGCTCCACCCCTTTTCTTGCTTTGTGATGATGCACCAACACCACAAAAGAGATACAGAATTGACATTCATGACATCTGTACAAAGGTTTATTAGATTTTCTTATTGGCTTTTAATGTGGACTTTCTATTGATCCCTGATAGAAACTGAAATTTTTGTCGAGCAATATGTAGTTGCATCAGTACACTAAATGACACGCACATTCACAAGTCACCAAAACCTTTCCTGACAATTTTGGGTCCCCCGAAAGTACAAATGCTTGCTTGAACATTTTCATGAAGTTCAACTACCCCTTCTCCCCAAAAAATCTGTGCTCGAGACTCACGAGGTTGAGGGGCTGGATCTTGATTCTATCCAGATTGTATCCTATTTTCATTTCCAATCGAAAAATGAACCAAACACTGCCGGGACATAATTGACAGTATCTAACTCATCTACCAAGTAAATTGGGCACTACACGCAGCAGGAAACTATTTTCTTCATTTCAAATTGGAGGCAACAGAGGCATTCCACGTTTTACTGTTGAATGCAGATAACCAATCACTTAAGGCAAGCACCAGTCTAAGGAATTCAATTCGGATTTCAATTCTCAGGCCTGCACGAATAAAGTGGGAGCGAAAAACACGAAATGCTGCCTCCTAGTTCAGAGGAGGAACCTTCAGCAGGGTGGACTTGCCGCAGCCGTTGGGGCCGAGGAGCATCCAGAGTTGCCCGGGCGGGACAAGGAGGGAGCATCCCTTAAGCACCGGCAACACCCTGCCCCGCCGCGTGGTCACCGAGAGCCCGACGTTGCGGCCCTCGATGGCGGGCGCGGCTGGAGGAGGGAAGGTCGAGGCGCACATCGCTAAGCTTCGACGAGGGGGAGCGTCCAGGGTGTGATGAACGGTGGCGGAGGAGGAGGACACGGAGGGACAGCACCGGAGGGGGCCGACGCCGCCGGCGAGGCCGTGCGACATCTCGGCGAGCTAACAAGTAAGAAGAGATTGGACTGAGGAGTTTCTAGGCCGGTGCTCTACATGGATAGGTGTCGGCCATGCTTATAACAAAATGGGCCGGATCTATCATGGCTTTCGTGCATGGATGGGCCGGGCCAATGATGGCTTTCCTAATTAGTACTAGAAAGACAACAAGTTCCTAAGTATTGCATGTACTTCACTTGTACATGTACTCCACGGTGGTGCCCGTAGGAGTACTTCACGTCAATTTGTCATCGTAATCATAACAATAATACTCTATAAGTATTGCCTTCTACAGTAGCTCTATGATACTATACTTCCAAATTTATGATATCAACTAAGTCTAAAGTATTATACTGTAGTGTTTTTAAGCATGCCTGATCACCAGTGGCGCCTTCGGCCGTGTCACCCGTGCCCACCCCGCTACTTCAGTCCATGATCCCCTAATTGGAATCCGTGGAAAGGCGCTGGAGCTTCGCCACCGCCGTCAGCCCTACTCACCGGCTATCCTCTGCCGCCTGCTCACCAGTGTGTCCATCATCTCACTCGCTTCCCATCGAACCACCACCGTCGCTTGGTGGAGGCCCCCTTAAAAGAATCGAGATGTCGTTTAAAAGGAGTGAACATGAGTTCCTGGGAAAAAAATAGAGCTTCTAAAACAATTACAAGATTGGAGATCTGGTTTGGTCCTTAAATGTGGCACCAGATCTACTCTAGATCGAAGGTCCAATACTGGGTGACGGGAAGAACACAAGTCGGAGAGGGATTTCACCTATTTTAATCAATTATTCTACTTGTTACCAAGTGTTGTGGAGACGTATGCCCCTCACCATCCCCTATGCCGCACAATCTTCGTCCTCTACTAATCGAGTAGTCAACCGTGTGTTGGCAATGCACGTGCATCAATTAATGTTTTTGTACCGTAGACAATGTACTAGTCACAAGAAAGAATGATCGTCAGTTTCATGTTTTGCGAGGAAAGGAATTCATTGTCAGTTTTAAATCGGCGGCTAGGGTTTCACCATGACTAGGTAGACATGTATAAAATAAGATAAGGTAAAGAAGAGATATAAATAGGATAGAGATGATATAGAGATAGAGATAGAAATAAAGATAGAGAGGAGTTCATTGAAGGCTGCCTTATAACAGGAGCGGCAAAAAAAGAAGAGAAGGAGGGTAGTAGGTTTAAGCCAATAAATGGTTGATTAGAGTTTGCGTGGGAAATGGCAACTGATCTTAACCATTCTAGCCCACCAGTATACACTTTGAAGATGCAAGAAAAGAAAGTTCACTGGTGCCCTCCTCCTGATGGAGTAATTAAGGTGAATTTTGATGCAGCTTTTAAAACTGAAACTTATGGAGGTGCCTCGAGAATAGTTTTACTAATGCCCAAGGTCAATTTGTAGCAACCAAATGTAAACAACATGGGTCGATACCTGATGCTCTTACTGCTGAAGCTTATGCTTATCTTGATGCGACGCTAATGATAAAGGATCTTGGACTGTCAAAGGTGATTGTCGAAACGAATTACCAAGAATTAGTGGCGCTATGGAATTCTAAGACTAGTAATAGGTGTGCTATTATTCCAGTGCTAAATCAAATCCACGAACTTAGTCGACAATGCACACATTTTGTTTTGGTTCATGTAAGGAGGGAAGCAAATATGGCTGCGCATTATATAGCCAAGTTTGCATTACTTTCAAATTCTGAATGTATGTGGTTGCACGATGTACCCAACTTTTTATCTCAATTTTTTCAGCAGGACTTTCTTGTTGAGAACTGAAGTAATATAAATAAAGTTTTCTTTGCTCTAAAAAAAGATTCTTAGTTGGGCCAACATGTTTGGTGGCCGGACACATTTTGGGCCTTGCTCGCTCTAAAGAAACTATTGGGCCTTCTTTACTCTCACACCGACAGGCCAACCCAGTTAAGTCAGATCTGGTGCACATAAGAGGCGCGCCGGGCGTTCTTCAAAACTATGGTAAACTCGGAATCCCCTTTCTTCTCGTACGTATGGCTCACGAATTTGGTGGGCTTGAGACAACTTCGTTTGGTTCCTTGTGTTGATCTACGCTAGCTAGAGGAAGAAAGGAGCCAGATCAACCAGTGGATCGCGAGAGCGACGGTCGGTCGAATCAAGGACCTTCTTCGGTTCTTTCCACGGGCTGCCTCCACTGTGGGACGCCGGCGGTGCTCGCCAACGCACTCTAGTTCAAGGGTGTGTGGGAGCGCAAGTTCGACGCCTGCCTGACGCGGCACGAAGCCTTTTTCCTGCACGACGGTTGCATCGTCCGCGTGCCGTTCATGTCGAGCACCAGCAAGCAGTGCATCGCCTACCAACCCGGCTACAAGGTCGTGAGGCTTCGCTACGCGCAACAAGGCCGCAGCGAGCACCGGGTGTTCTCGATGTACATCTACCTTCCGGACGCGCACGACGGCTTGCCGACGCTGCTGCACAAGCTGAGCGCTAAGCTCCAGAACTCTGACGGACGAGGTCCTCGTGCGCGCGTTCAGGGTTCCCAGGTTCACTGCTGCGGACAAGACGAACGCGAGGGAGATGCTGCTGGACCTCGGGCTGTTCCTGCCCTTCGATCGCGACGCCGCCGACTTCGGCGGCATAGTGGAGGCGCTCGTCATGTCCGATGTCTACCATGAGTCCTTTGTGGAGGTGAACGTGGAAGGGACCGAGGCAGCCTCTGCGACCGCTGTCGCTATGCGCTTCGGGTGCGCACGATTGTAGGTGCCGATGGACTTCATCGCCGACCACCCGTTCGTGTTCTTGATCAAGGAGGAACTCGGCGGCGTGGTTGTTTTTGCAGGACAAGTGATAGACCCGTCGATTCCTTAGTAATTTTAGATGAGTGATGCTTCTTTGAGTGAATATAATATGGTGATTTTACTTCAAAAAATATAGAATATGGTGATAATGATATGAAAGCGGTTAGTACTTATATGCTATATAAAGGCCTTGACATTTGCTAGATAATCCACTAAACTTAGCGAGAGCTAAATTGAACCATCATGCAAGTGAGAGTGTGCAAGATAGTGTGCCAAATGTCATCGTCCTTATGTATCCCTTTCATCAGGTTCCATCGTCCATGCCTCTCAACAACAGGAAATAAAAAATCCAATCTCACCATTGCCTAACTCGTTAATGGTGTAGGCGGCAGCAAATCGAAGGTGAAGGATAGGGGAGAAGGACGCCAAGCCGATATACGGCTTCTCAGCTCCTGATTTTTACTTCTGGGCGTTGGATTTAGTATTTTTTGTTTATGTATATTTCGAGTTCAAAATCAGCTCGATTTGCTTAAAAATGTGGCAAGACTGTTAGTCTTCTCTTTCCTAAAATGGTTCGAATGAAATGGATACATGTAGCTCTCCGGTGAGGAAGAAGAGCAACAGTGTCTGATTCCTTGGTTCTTAGAACAGAGCTCTCTGGCTCATTTTGTTGATTCGTCCGAGAGTATGTTTTGTTGTTGAACCTATTGAAAATTTCTGGCCCATTCCTTGGTTCCAAACTGGCAATGACGTCAGGAAAATTGACGAACAAGGGTCCTATGAAATTCGTATGTAAAAAACTCTGTTCCAAACGCAAGAAGAGGCAGTCGAATAAATCATCGTGATCTCTACTAGTAATAGTGTCATGCCAACCGCCATCGCCAACGGGAGGGTATCATTATTTCCTACTTCTAATAACTTGGTAAGGTATCGCCGGTAGTCGGATTGGTTTTAATTTCGCGCTACAGGATCGGAGATGGAGTTCGACTTGAGAAGGCGCCTGCTGCAGCCATTGTCGCTTCTGCAACTGCAAAGGGACGACCTCCAAAGCCTCAAATGAAAAAGTCCACGACCAAGACGACAAGCCGGCTTGCAATTGAAGGAGCTCTTGCTCCGACCACTCCAGAAGCATCAATCGACGGTGGCCACCGGCTACTAAAATTCATGGGGTCGGTTTTAATCTCGCTAACCTTCTTCTCTTATTAGCTTGTTTATATTAACATTTTTGCATGTGTAAACTGTATTCCATGGTTATGATTTATGAATGAATGCAACTAAAATCCATGGTTCTGAATCATTTAGTTAAAACTTCAGATTATTATTGAATGTATGTGTGTGTAACGATTTACATAGTATGCTACAATGTTCATATTTATATTCTATGCTATGAGGTTCAGATTATTGCAGCATGTTTTATTAGCTTGTTCATATTAACATTTTTGCATGTGTAAACTGTATTCCATAGTCTCTTTGTTGACTCATACTTGACTAATTGTATTTATTTTGCTGGTTGTTGGATATAGGGACTGGCACTTGTTTGAACTTTGAAAACAAGAGTTGGGTCAGTTGGCTGCTACTGGGCTATTGTATCAATCCTTAGTGTTTGCTTCTAAGATTGTTATGAACTTATCATTTTGTGTTGTAATGCCTCTTTGAGATGAGTCCATGAACTTGTAAACTTATGGTGCTACTTTTGTGCTGTTGTGCCAAGCAAACTATGTTGGATTCCTAGTTGGTGATGCACTGTTGTATTGCCCATGAAATTGATTCTTCTGTTTTCACTGTAGTGACCGTGATTGAGCATTTGGTTGTGCAGATGGTGACTACTGTGGTTAGAAACTCCACAAGATACTATGTGATGGCTTTACTCTTTTACTGGCATTGGTTCACTATAAGTAAGTATTAATTCTCATGCATTTTGATTGGTATGTTGAGGAACCTAAAGGGATCCAGACAGTAATTGAGATGATATTGGCAAATGATGGTGACAAAGGAAACCACCTGAGGGAAGCACCTGAAGTTCCACTAAAGGTACGCTGTATGCCTTTTTCATGTTTACAAATTGACGCGAGTAAATGCAACCTTTAGAAGCTAAGCAAGTAAATGGAAATATCGAAGCAATTGCAGTTTTGCATGTTCCGTACATATGTATTAACTTGTTTTCCCTTCTCGGCCATGTCCTGTACATGTATTAACTCGTTTTTCCGTCTCAACCCACTGTCAGGTAAGTACTGAGAAAGGGCATATAGAAGCAGTTGATAGTAAAGGGGTTTAACGTGGAAGCATCATCGAGCTTGGACATTGTGTGAGGTCGTGAAGCTGGTTGATGGTGTGGCGCGGTTTGGAGGCTTGGAGCTAGCAAGTGGTCTGAGATTAGAAAACTGTCCTTTGCCTCATATTCTTACCGAGGTGTGTTTGCTTGTACAGCTGAAACTTACTACAATTTCATTTTCCGATCATACATTGAAACCTGCTGTTTATTCAGGACAAATGGCGTAACCTGATCAGAGCAACCAAGACACAGCTTCCGGCATAAAACGACGTAATCACTTGTCCCTCTTCAAGGCACATGAGCCCCGTTATTTATTTTGTTATTTATCTATTCCTATCGTTTATTTATCCTGCATTTATTTGCTTCCTGATGTTTGATTGTTCCTTCAACTCCTCTTAGCAGGGTGCCTGTCTGCGGAAGATTAACCCTTCTATCGTACCAATACCACCATCCATTTTGTTGCGAGTGAAGGAGCTAAACGAGCTGCAGTTGCAAGGGGTGGCTTCACAGCCCCAGTCAAGTTCTCTGGACAGGACAGCAAGGTTCTACAGGGAAAAGGGTCAGGTTTTTTTGTGATCCGTGTCATGCTGATATAGTGGGTAATGGAAAGCACTAATTAGTTTGGTGTACACTTCTGGATGATGTGACATATATTATATGAGTAAATATTATACAAAGTTGGTGTATTGAATTACCGTGTGCATTGATGACTCAACACATGTGCATTGAACTACTATGTGAAGTTGATGGCTTGATGCGGGGATGGTGATCCCCGCGGGGATTAAATTCCCGAGCGGGGACGGGGATGGAGAAGAAATGCTCCCCATGAGCCTTCACGGGGACGGGGACGGAGGAAATTTTCCTCTGCGAGGACGGGGATGCGGCAGTAACCCCCGACGGGGAATTCCCCGTTGACATTTTGAACCGCGCACTGTTCTTGGGGACCAACAAATGCTGTAATTGGTTGTTGAGTGATGTTATACGTACAAGATTCTTCAACTTGATAGCTCCATCAGGATCAGGGTGGCACGGAAACAGCTGTGTAATGATATGAGCCATTGTTACATGTCACACAATATGATTATAACGAGTCAACAGCTAACTTAAAATTAAAGCCAGCGTTGCTGATATTGTAATGTTTTATTATTTTTGTTTCTGTTCTGTTCTTCAATTACCTGATGTGCTTCAGGTAATTGAGTGGATGTTCTTCAGTTATACACAGCCTGAACGAGTTTACATGAAAAGATGCTTGTTTGCTGAACGTACAGAGAATGATATCCTGAAAGTTCTGCGTCATAAGAGGAGTACTGAAAGCCTGAACATGCAAACACATCTATAGAATAAATTCACAGTCTGAATTTTACAGGATCAGTAGTTACTTGAAGACAGCATACAAACAGTCAATTAGTTAAGCACGGAAGAATTAGGGTACATGCAAGATTAAGCTACGCATAAGATTATGCTATGATCCATATGCATCCGTGGGATCTAGACGCCTACGAACTCCACTTTCTTGGCGTGATCTTCCAGCGCCTGCTTCCACGTCCGAGTCACGACAAACTCGAATGGTATGCCGAGCTCCTGTAGGTCCTCCGGGTATATCGTCTCATCGGGCAGCGCCGACTTCTCCATCTCCAGCAGCATCTGCCGGAACTGCTCCCTTGCGGCTGCGCGCGCAAGCTCCTTCTCCTCCTCCGGTCGCCGCTTCTTCGGAACTTCCGTCTTGGCCGCCGCTGCACGCTGGACCGGGTGCTGCTGCTGCTTCGCTGCTGCTGGTGTCTCTGCTGGTCCCTGCCGCTTCTGCTTGCTGGGAACTTCCAGAACGATCGGGTTCTTGGCCGCTGGGCGCTGCTGTTGCTTTGAATTCGCTGCTGGTGCCGTGATCTGAGTCTGATGATACGCCGCCTCCGTTGCTGCCTTGGGTTGCGACGACGTCGTCCTCTTTGCTTCCGACGACACCACAGGCGCCTCCGATCGTCGTGGCGGCGGTGCGCACTTGTTCTCGGCAGGGGGAGCAGAGCGAGGCAAGAGCTTGGCTCTCTTGAGCAGACCTTGGAGGGCGACGAGCTCCGCGTCCATCCGGATCCGCAGCGCTGACGAGGCTGCAGGGTCGACGACGACGTGCTCGAAGCCGTCGTGGCGGCCACGCTTCCGAGCGGTTGCGGTAGACACCTCGGAGGCGCGGGCAATAAGGCGTGTCGGCTCCCCAGCGTTGTGGCCCGAAGTCGCGGTCGGAGCCACCGCGGCGACGACGCCCCGCTGCCGGTCGAGGAACGCGGTGGCGCCGAAGCCTGGAGCGGCGGCGCGAGGAGCGATGGTGCACATGGCGACCGAAAGCAGGGAAAGGAAGAGAGACAGGTGGTGGGCGGATGGATGGATCGATGGCTGGATCGGCGAGATGGACGCCATATTTATCACCCGGCCAGCACCGAGACCGGCCGGCGAGAGCGTCTCCGACGCGGTTTCCAGGATGCCGCTGCTCCGATCGGAGCCAGCCGGGGTTTTGGATCGCGAACGCATGCAAAGAAGCTCGCGAGCTGGAAGCCTGCAACCAAAGGAACCGCCATGGTTTGGTGCGTGTCATGACGATTGCACACCGTGTCCACAACGCTATGGTAATCGTCTCGGAATCGGGGAATCCGATCGGTGAAACGAAAACGGAAATAATGAAAGTTGGAAATGAAACAATTCTATAGAAAACACAGATATTTCAAATCAGAGAGATCGAGAGACTAATAAACAATAAAACAAGAGTAAAGTTTGATTTATCTCTCTGTCCTCGAACTCTGATACCAGATAACAGACACACATTAATTTTCAAAAAAGTAAAATACCCCCGTCGATCATTTTAAAATGGGTTTTTGGGTGGTTTTGCTGCCTTAGGAGCCCACATGTCAGGTTGTCTTTTTTTTCATTTTGTGAATAACAAGATAGAGATACAAACACTCGTACACTGAACCCTATCAGAAAATAATAACTTTTTCATATAAAGTTGGATGAATATAAACTTTATATCAAAATTGTACTCTTGACGCGATCTACAACTCTGCAGTTGAAAAAAAAATTTAATGAGATATTTTGGTCGCTCAAATATTCGTTTTACGTTATCACATTTGAATTCCATTTTTAATTTTTTTTCAAATGACCTAGAATGTTGACAATGGTCTATACTAAAGTTGTAGGTCTCGATGGGATCTACAAATTTGTTGTTGACAATTGTTTTGTTTGAGATCGTTTAGATGCCTAAAGATCTGTTTTTAAGTTCTCAGATTTTGAAGTTTATATTTTTTAATTTTTAATTGACCTTGGATGTTGATGTGGTATATAGCCAAGCTGTAGCGCTAAATGTGATCTAAAACTTTAGAGTTGACAACATTTTTTCTGAGATCATTTAGATATCCAAATATTTGTTTTAATTTCAAAGATTTAATTTTTTTTTGAATTTGTTGAATGAACTCGTACATTGACATGGTTTGTACCAAAGTTATAGATCCCAATGTGATCGATAACTTTGTACTTGACAACCTTTTTATTTGAGATCATTTAGAGACCTAAATATTTGTTTTATGTTCTCTGATTATGCAGCGTGATCGGCTGGGGCTGGCTGGCCAGCCCCCTCACATGGACACTATTCACATGAACCAGCCAACGGTACTTCTCTCCCATAAACGAACCAGCAACGATTCGAACCAGCCAACCGAACAGGCTGATGAAATTCAAACTTTTAGAATTTTATTACACAACCTTGGACGAAGACATACTCTATATTAAATGTTCTACGGAGAGAGAAACAAATGTCCTGACAAGAGAAATAAAAATGTTTAGAGAAGGGTGCGATGTGATACGTTTCAGTCGCATCGCATGCCAAATTCCCGGTGAAGCGCTAGCAGATGACATGCAATTCTAGAGTGATTACCCAGCATCAATGAGCTCAAGATAGTGACCAGGGGGATAACTATTAACTCGCCCACCTTTGGGAGCACCGCAGCGGTCCTGAAAGCCTGAACATGCAAACACTCAAGACTCTCCAAATTCTGCCATTGAAGACCTCGGCCTTGTTCACTTTGCAATTTTTTTTTGAACCCGATGAATAGTACCACTTTCATCTTATTTGGCAAATATTGTCCAATCGTGGACCAACTAGGCTCAAAAGATTCATCTCGTGATTTCCAACTAAACTGTGTAATTAGTTATTTTTTTACTTACATTTAATACTCCATACGAACGGCTAAAAATTGATGTGATGGAAAGAGAGTGAAAAAACTTAGAATTTGGATGGCATCTCAACCAGCAAACTACTCCATAGAGCACAGTTCAACCAGCAAACCAGAGCACAAAAACAGAGGCAACAGAGAACAAACAGAGAGCTAGCAGGATGCGAAAGCTACTGCTATTGAAGACCTGACAGTCTGCAAGAACACAACTGGGCACTACCAGTGCCAGGTGCAACTTCACCGCCTTCGTCTCGCTGCAGTCCATTAAAGGCCTTGTTTAGATTGCAAGTTTTTTGAACCCAAATTTTTTCATCCAAAATGGTTCAAAATCAGACATCCAAAGGGGTTGAAAACTTTTCATAGCAGTTTTTGCCTTGCCAAAGCAATAATGGACTAGAAGCCACAAGTGGCACTATTAAATGCATTTGAAGGGATGCTTGCTGCCAGGCTCATCCTTGCATGCGCATGCATGCAAATCCATGCATGCTGCATGCTGCCTGCTCTTCCTTGCATGCTCTCGCATGCAAATCCATACATGCAGCCACAAAGGCCTCCATTGTCCTAGGCACAATGCAGTAGGAGAAATCCAAAATTATTACAACATTCAAATATTATGACAGTCCGAAAATCATTTTATAGTCCTCAAATATTACAGTCGTCAAATATTACAGTCCTCAAGCAACATTATTACAAGTCCAAACCGCAATCAAATAATTACAACTCACAAGTTATCAAACATACACATGTATCAATATCTATTAAACAGCCTGTTCGCAATGCTGTCACGAAAGGCATTCATCTGTTCACGATCTGCGCTATCAGGGCAGGCTCTGTTTCTGGCTGATGAAGATAGGCTTCAGCCGGCACAAAGTTAACATGATGATCTAGGTGCTGGAAGTCCACATCAAATTGCCTACTCAACCTTATGAAGTTATGCAAAGCAACACAAGCAACTATAATCTGTGTTTGTGTTTGAGGAGGATAGGCAGGGATACTCAACAATATGCGCCACTTCATCTTCAAGATGCCAAAGGCCCTTTCAATCACATTCCTAAGAGATGAGTGTGCATAATTGAATATCTCATGTTTACCTCGAGGTTCTCCGGCGTTTTGAAAGTCTTGAATATGGTACTTCGTTCCCTTGTAAGGAGCAAGGTACCCGGGACGGTTTGGGTAGCCGGCATCCACCAAGTAAAACATCCCTACACCACCAAGTACCTGTAATTGTTAAATGTTTCAATTAGAAATGTCAAATGTACTACCACCTAGTTGTCTACCTTCAGGTGGATGAGGGAAGTCATCCTTGAATGTTGTCATGGCATCCTCGAACACTCTTGTGTCATGGGTAGACCCCGGCCATCCCGCAAGGAGAAAAGTAAAAATCATGTCAAAGTCGCAAGCAGCCATCACATTCTGAGTTGTGATGCCCTTGCGACACAAGTGCTGCACAAACTTATCTTGTGGCACCAAAACAGGGAAGTGGCTGCCATCTATAGCTCCTATGCACCTCTTGAATTCAGGATAGAACCGTCGGTTCCTCACCCTAGGATGCATTGTACTAAATTCTGGGTCCACAGGTTTAATGATATCATTCCCAAGTGCAACAACACAGGGCAGCACTCTATAGAACATGTTGTGGACTGTGCCTAGTGACCTCTCAAATCTATCATCAGCTTGCCTATATGATCGTGGAGCACCAACCATCCAAAGGAACATACCTAAAGCCTCAGTTGAGGTGGACTTTTTTATGTCTTTGAGGTCATACTCATCAGTCAATACCTTGTGCAGTCTATAGAACATATCTGGGGTGATTCTAAACATGTTGTAACAGGCAGTTTCATTTGCTAGTTTATGTTCTACCCAGTCCAACCCAGTCATCTTTGGCACCCTATAGTATGCCCTATTGTAGTACTTTTGCATGTGCATGGCATACTGGGACGTACCATATACGATTGCGGTTTCTTCTTCAATGTCATCAAAGAATAAGCTGAAGAAGTCCTCCTCCCACTGTTCATCATCATCGTCATCGTCATCCTCATCAACGACCGGACCAGTAGGTTGAGCAGCCCCCTGCACACATGAAACAAACAAATGAACACAAATCAGTTCTAATTCCCAGGGAACAACATACACAGGGCAGCAGCACCTCAAATCCAACAAGCACTGACTCCAGAAACAAACATTATGGCTAAATTCAGACATCACAAGCGAACATCACAAATCACTTAGTTGCTTGCCGACAAGTTCGACAACACAACATACAAATGACAGACGTAGTTCAACCAACATGCATCACAGACTTAGTACACGAGGTTCATGACACAAACACATGACAAATGCATTATTAAGAGGGTCTAGTTAACGACCCCGGCATAGTGCTTAATGATGGCCATCCTTCCTTTTGCTTCTGACTTGATAAACATTCTCATAGCAGCTTCGTTTTGGGTGATCATGAGGACACCAATCCACTGCCTCTCATTTTCCTCTGTTGCCCCTGCCTCTTTAGCCTAGCTGTATCACTTGGTCAATGGTGTCCATTTTGTCATTCTTCTTCTTCTCTACAGCATGATTCCTCTCATGCCATATCTCCTTCAGAGCTTCAGTCCTGTTGTCCAGACTGACGGTCAAGTTCCTTATGCCTTCGTTCATCCTCACTGCTGGACTCCTGCCCCTCTTACTGGGACTAGCAGCAGTGCTATGGGTGCTGAGGCTGCTGTAGCTTCTCTTGCTCCCAGTGCTCTGAGGGGTATGGACGTCTTCGTCATCGTCACTGCTCACATACAGTGGCGCATTCCTGCGGCTAGGAGCATAAGCGGTTTCCCCTGTCACTGCTACGCCAAGGAACATGCGCTCTAAAAGGTCCATGTAGTCAGGCAGTGTACCCTTAAGCTTGTGTCCTGCAAAACAAGAATTACAAAAGAACTTGTTTAGAACACATGATTAAAACATAGAATTAGGTAAGCAAAACATGATTACAAAACAGTATTATGTTGTACCTTGTCGTTGGTTTTCCACCATTCAGCTGAAGCACTGATGGAGCCATCTGCATTGCGCCCCAAGCCTGTCTCCTTGTGATAGAGCTTTCGTAGGTCATTCCATTCCTTCTTCAGCTGGCGGACCCTACTCCCAAAGATGATGTTGTCATGAACTAATTCTGTTCGCTTTGAAGTAACCCTCTGTCAGATTTTTCCAACCCCACTTCGACATCTGACCCCTAGGGCAGTTCCCCTTGTCAATCTTGTCAACAGTAGAGCTGACAGAAAGTCCGGGTGTTTTGAGGACTCCACTGGGCCCTGCTAAGGGTACTCTGAAATGATGCATAAAGAAAAAACAACACATGGCATAGGTAAACAATATGCCTAAACAAGGACATGGCGTAGGTAAACAATATGCCTATACAAGGACAGCAATGCATGCAAAGCATGCATAAACAGCTCGCATAAACAGCATGCACAAGCACAGCACATCACATCAATCTACTTGTACTAGCACAAGCACTGCATAGCACAGCAATCTACCATGTGAGCAGCACCTAGCATAGCAATCTACCATGTTAGCAGCACATAGCACATCAATCTATTTGTACTAGACCACAAGCACAGCACAGCACAACAATTCCCATGGAGAAAGAAACTTTGTGTACCAGGACATTAGTCGGAGGGACGTCCTCGTCGACTGGCGGCGGGCTAGGACTAGGCTACGACGCACACCGGGCCTCCTAGAACCGCCAGCCGAGCCGCCTGCCTCATCACCATGAGGCCCCAGGGGAGGCACGCGGCGGCGAGGAGGTCAGGAGGCCGAGGGAACCCCTGCCAGCGTGGGATGGCACGCGCACGGGAGGGGGGCCGTGACCGATGCCGCTGTCGCCGTCTTCAGCCGGGGACTGGAGGATCTCCTGGTAACGAGCCAAGCCCGGCCACGACTGGCTGGCATTGAGGTCCAGCTCGCTGAACCCCAGGTGGCTAAGGGAGGGCGCGTTGGTGCCGAAGACGTCGCCGGAGTTGTTGCGGAAGCCTGGTGTGGGCCCCGGATCCGGCGTACGGCGGCGCCTGGGACAGGAAGTCCCTGGTTTCGGAGCCGTCTCCGTAGCCGAAAGCGTTGTCCAAGGAGGCATCGTTGAAGTCGCCATCTTGATTCGAGCCACCGTGGTACCCGTCCATCGCCGACGAGGAGGTCAAGGACACCAGATCTGGATGAAGGGAAGGTGGACCTGGACGTAGGCGGGCTGGATCTAGTGGAGGACTAAGCGGCGGCGCGGGAGACCGAGAGCGGCGGCGACGGAAATGGAGAGCGGCGGCGGCGGAAATGGAGAGCGGCCTAGGGTTCGGGGGGAGAGGGAATGGATGTGGTGAGGGGAGCGGGGATGGGGTGGGCTGGATCAGTTGCTGGACTTAGCGGCGGCGGGGGAGACCGAGAGCGGCGACGGCGGAAATGGAGAGCGCCGGTGGGGCGAGAGCGGCCTAGGGTTTCCCGGGGGAGAGGGAGTGGAGACGGACGCGCGAACGGGGCCATGGTCAGGGTTATACTGGGGATGCACGTAGCCCGAGGCAATGATTGGGCCGGGCCAAATTTGCACCGTGCGGGCCGAAATTTTTTGCATCGGCCGTTTAGATTCCAAATTCCAAAAGTTAGTTTTTTTTGCAATTTGGGCTGCATCTAAACGAGGCCTAGAATATAAACTTTTTCATATAAAGTTGGATGAATATAAACTTTATATCAAAATTGTACTCTTGACGCGATCTACAACTTTGCAGTTGAAAAAAAAATTTAATGAGATATTTTGGTCGCTCAAATATTCGTTTTACGTTATCACATTTGAATTCCATTTTTAATTTTTTTTCAAATGACCTAGAATGTTGACAATGGTCTATACTAAAGTTGTAGGTCTCAATGGGATCTACAAATTTGTTGTTGACAATTGTTTTGTTTGAGATCGTTTAGATGCCTAAAGATCTGTTTTTAAGTTCTCAGATTTTGAAGTTTATATTTTTTAATTTTTAATTGACCTTGGATGTTGATGTGGTATATAGCCAAGCTGTAGCGCTAAATGTGATCTAAAACTTTAGAGTTGACAACATTTTTTCTGAGATCATTTAGATATCCAAATATTTGTTTTAATTTCAAAGATTTAATTTTTTTTTGAATTTGTTGAATGAACTCGTACATTGACATGGTTTGTACCAAAGTTATAGATCCCAATGTGATCGATAACTTTGTACTTGACAACCTTTTTATTTGAGATCATTTAGAGACCTAAATATTTGTTTTATGTTCTCTGGTTATGCAGCGTGATCGGCTGGGGCTGGCTGGCCAGCCCCCTCACATGGACACTATTCACATGAACCAGCCAACGGTACTTCTCTCCCATAAACGAACCAGCAACGATTCGAACCAGCCAACCGAACAGGCTGATGAAATTCAAACTTTTAGAATTTTATTACACAACCTTGGACGAAGACATACTCTATATTAAATGTTCTACGGAGAGAGAAACAAATGTCCTGACAAGAGAAATAAAAATGTTTAGAGAAGGGTGCGATGTGATACGTTTCAGTCGCATCGCATGCCAAATTTCCGGTGAAGCGCTAGCAGATGACATGCAATTCTAGAGTGATTACCCAGCATCAATGAGCTCAAGATAGTGATCAGGGGGATAACTATTAACTCGCCCACCTTTGGGAGCACCGCAGCGGTCCTGAAAGCCTGAACATGCAAACACTCAAGACTCTCCAAATTCTGCCATTGAAGACCTCGGCCTTGTTCACTTTGCAATTTTTTTTGAACCCGATGAATAGTACCACTTTCGTCTTATTTGGCAAATATTATCCAATCGTGGACCAACTAGGCTCAAAAGATTCATCTCGTGATTTTCAACTAAACTGTGTAATTAGTTATTTTTTTTTTCCTACATTTAATACTCCATACAAACGGCTAAAAATTGATGTGATGAAAAGAGAGTGAAAAAACTTAGAATTTGGATGGCATCTCAACCAGCAAACTACTCCATAGAGCACAGTTCAACCAGCAAACCAGAGCACAAAAACAGAGGCAACAGAGAACAAACAGAGAGCTAGCAGGATGCGAAAGCTACTGCTATTGAAGACCTGACAGTCTGCAAGAACACAACTGGGCACTGCCAGTGCCAGGTGCAACTTCACCGCCTTCGTCTCACTGCAGTCCATTAAGGGCGCGTTTGTGACCCTGGCCCGGAGGCCCGGCTGCGCCCGTGGGCTGCAAGTTGTCATGTTTGTCGTCGATGGCCCGCAAGGGAGCCTGGCTTCACAGAGCAACACTCGACCTCTCCGCCTGGCTCTCTGGAAACGACCGAAACCCTCGTTTCTTCCGAGCCGCGCTCGTCTGCGACGCACGCGGGCGATTTTGGGCGGCAGTGGGGTGGCTCGCGCGGGCTCTGGTGGGAAGGGGAAACGTCTTCGCGCGCGTCCCCGCTCTCCGCTCCCGCTCTGGCCACCGCGCGCGAAGCGAAATGGCGGCGATTTCGCCGGCCTTTATATACGGGTTCCCACTCTCCACTCTCTCCTTCTTCCACTCGGTGCTTGCTCTTCCACCTCCCTCGTGAGAGACCGGCGGTGAGTTGTGGTGCGTGGCAGCGGCGGCGACGACCTCCGGCTGGTTGTGGGTTAGGTCATCGGTGCCGAGTTTCTTCGCCGCTTCCCCGCTCCGGCTGCTGCTGGGACTCCGTGGCAGCGGTGTTCCTCTTCTTCTCCGTCCGCATCTGCTTCGTCTTTTTCCCGATCTGCATCCTCTACTTCCAGATCTACCTCCTCTCCGTTGTTTGGACCCCGAGCCAAGGTGAAATCGACCCCTAATCTTCTTTTTTGTGGTGCTTCTCGAACCTATTAGGGTTTCTTGTTTGTTGCTGTTCATGATCTGTTAGGGTTTCATACTTGTTATAACTGCTTCATGCTCCTATTAGGGTTACTTGTACCTTGCTGTTCTTGATCTGTTGGGCTCGTGATCTGTTAGGGTTGTTGATCTGTTTCAGATTTGTATTGTACCTTGCTGTTCATAACTGTTTGATGCAGTTGTTAGTGTTACTTGTACCTTGCTGTTCTTGATCTGTTGGGCTCGTGATCTGTTAGGGTTGTTGATCTGTTTCAGATTTGTATTGTACCTTGCTATTCATAACTGTTTGATGTAGTTGTTAGTGTTACTTGTACCTTGCTGTTCTTGATCTGAGTTTTTTGTTCCATCATTGGTCGATGATGTTGTCCACATAGTACTGGGAGGCATCACATAAAGATGCAGCCATGCTTTTGTTGGCATTCATTCATTTCACAGTCATGTTGATGCCTAGCAGGGCTCATTAACTGAAATCATGTTACATTTTTACATGCTTGTAGATGGATCTGTCTTTGAGCCATGACATGCTGTGTAGGAAGGCAGCTGCCTTGACTATTGTTATGGTTACCTTTGTATCCACTAGGCTAAAAAGGAAAACCCCTGAACCTGAAACCCCACTGCCTGATCCTATAGCACTGGCCCTGATTAGGGATGAAAATGAACAGCATAGACTGAGAACACTGAGAATGATATACAATTCCACTGATTCAGAGTGTATTTCTATGATTAGGATGAAGAGAGTTGTTTTTTTTAAGTTAGTGAGAACTTTTAGAGAGAGGAGTCTTGTCACTGATAGGGAGGGGGTGTCAGTAGAAGAGCAGGTTGCCATGTTTTTACATGTTGTAGGGCACAACCAAAGATTTAGGGTTGTCCACCAGTCCTTTAGGAGGTCCATCCAAACTATCCACAAGCACTTCCATCAGGTGTTGTATGCTGTGGGTGAGCTTAGGAATGAAATAATAAAGCCAGCTAGCACTACCACTCACCCAAAGATTCTTGGAAGCCATACATGGAATCCATATTTTAAGGTAATTGTATACCCTGGGTTCATTAGTTACATTAGACCTATTGCAATGACTGACCCATGCTTTTTAGGATGTCATTGGCTTTATAGATGGCACTCATTTCCTAGCAAGGGTTCCTAGGCGCATACAACAAGCTTTTAGGGGTAGGAAAAAGGATCCCACCCAAAATGTGATGGTAGTTGTGAATTGTGATCTGAAATTCACTTATGTCCTAGCTGGCTGGGAGGGCTCTGCCCATGATGCAACTGGTTTGGCAGATGCTGTAGTCAGGGAAGATGGCTTGAGTTTGCCAGAAGGTAATTGCACACCAACACTAATTACACATTCCATGGCCTATTAACACACACTCTCACAGTAGATGTCTTGTGTAGGTAAAATGTTCTTGGTAGATGCTGGGTATGCATGCAAAAATGGTTTCCTACCTCCCTACAGGGGGGTTAGGTACCATTTGTCTGAGTATGGCCCAAGGAACAGGCCCACCAATGCAAGGGAGCTCTACAACCTTAGGCACTCATCACTTAGAGTGACTATGGAGAGGGCTATAGGTGCACTGAAGGAAAAAGGCTATCTTTGCTAATGCCACGGCCATAGGCAAGTTTGCACTTGGGTCTGGTGAAGCCTTAGGGCAGAACCAGGCTGACAGTGTTGGTGCCAAGGCTGATGGTCCTCCTTTGACCCACACCACAGTTCCTAGTGAACAGGGAGGGGATAGCAAGGCCACTGAACTGCTTCCTACCTCCTCAGCTGCTGGCCCAAAGAGGAAGAGATGGAACTTCTCTGAGGAGGAGATGCTCATGTTGACTAACATGTCAGATGCTATGAACAATGTGGCCAATGCTCTTAGGGAGACTGGACCTGCCCATGTTGATGCCAATCTATACCTTGCTGTGATGGAGATGCCTGGCTTCAGTGAGGAGGCACTTATTGTTGCCTACACCTTCCTCCTGGACAACAAGGCCCAAGGCAGGGGCTTTGTGAACATGAGTGATGCCCACAGGGCCCTTTGGCTTAGGACCTTCCTGGCCAAAAACTACTATGTGTAGTTCCACTACACATGAAGGGCTAGAAGGCCAGGAGGGGGTTGACTGTAGAGATGTATAGTTCCTCCACCCCCCTCACCCACTCTCTCTTCTTTTGACAACAGGACCTTTTTGTGCAGTCTGCTTGTTCTTTTGACACTTGACCTTGATGGTGTAGTTTGCCTAGGAGGGTGGCTAACAATAGGCAAGGATTTGGGAACATTTGAGCCCTTGGCTGTTGGGCTGAACTTGGTATTGTAAGAAACTTATTTGTAGCCTCTGTTGGCTACTTTTTATTTGATAACTAGTTGCCTTTTTTGTTGTTTATGCCTCTGGTGGTAACTATGGGATTTAAAGGCCTATGATGCATAAAACAAACTTGAGGTGGCTACCTTATTCTTGTTTTGATGGTTTACAGTGTTGTGCTTTCTTCTTTATTTGCTCAGTTGTACTCCACAGCAACAACATCCTCTTGTGATGGCTGATGGCAGTGAGTGCAACTGTTGTTTATTTGCCTCTTTATTTGGTTCTTATAATTCTTGGTAGCCACCAATGACTAAACAAGGAAAATAACAGCTGAGGCTAATTTTTTTTATCAAGTTGCCGATGATGTTCACCATCATTCAAACTGAATGGTCGACTGAGGCATGTCATTCAGACCACTTACATGTTCTACATTTGGTTGGTTTCAGAGAATGCCTCCTTGCTATGTGGTCTTTGAAGGGAAGAAACCTGGGATTTATTTTACATGGTATGAGTGTGCTAAGCAAGTGCTTAGGGAAGAAGGGGCTATCTATCAGAAGTACAATAACTATGATGATGCTCTTAGAGATTTTAATGCAAGGGTACCTCAAGAACCCTTACTATTACCAATTCATGCCCCTCATGGGGATGCATCAACATCCCATGAACTGGTGATAGGTCAAGGTTCTGAAATCTATCCTCATTCACCTGAGCTGCAAGGCTGTTGCAAAAATGCTGTCATCTTGATCTTGTTTATGGTTGTAGTTGGTCTGTCACTCAAGCTGTTCATGTGCCACAGCTGTTGTTTTAATTAGGCCGATGATGACACAATAGGATGACTGCATTAGCTGGCTACATGTCACTTTGATTCATATACTCTCTTTTCTGTTAACTTGTTGCCCTTCTCGGCTTGCCAAACTACTTAATTCTGCTACTGTTCTTAATTTGCTTCTTTGATTATGCAATGTAGCCGGCAATATATGTGTTGATTAAATGGAATTAGTCTGAGGCCTATGTCTTTTGTATATTTTCATTCAAAGTGTTTGCTTCTCTATTGATCATGCTGTTCTTCCTTCTCTTTGGGCCAGGCCGAGCACAGCAACTGGCAAACACAATCTGTGCTTGGCAGTTGGTAACGGTTGGCGTTTGAACCCGGCTGAGTATTGGGTCACAAACACCAGCTCATCTGGGCTGGGCTGAATCGGTCCAGGTGCGCAATCAAGCTGCGTTGCAGCAGTTGGGGCAGACCTGCCCCGGCCTAGTCTGTTTGGGCTGGCTAGGCCATGCTGGGCCAAGTGCGCAAACACGCCCTAAAATACTAGTGAAGCATGTGCTTAGCAGTATAGTTTTACCACATTCGAACTTCAACTGTGGGGCGGTTTGGAAGGAGATCAGCTGCACTCCTGGTAGCTTCCTCCAATACCTCCACTTCCTGAACGGTCACACCACCACAAATGGTCTCCGCGATAAGATGCCATAGGCCCCGTTCGGTTCTCTCGGAACCGGCTGTTCCGGGCCCGGAAATCTTCCGCGCTAGGACAAATTTATGAAAGATATGTGCGGCTGGGAATTATTACGATACAACCGAACAGGGCCTCAGACAATAGAGGTGCTCGATGCCAAAATAAATTTATATGCATACTCGATGACGACGATCAAATAGGTTACATGGATGACATCTGAACAGTGCCTACCACAAAGGTTTGAAAGGGAACCAAGCCTCAAGTCGAGTAAACATGCATGCATGAGGCTAGCCTACACAGAGACAGAGAGATGCAGAAGCCACGACGACCTGGCTACAAAACCTACGACGACGAACTCCGTGAAGGAAGATGCGTACATGGGCGCTGAGCCGCCGATCAGATCTTGCCGGCCAGCTTCTCCGCCTTGATGACCGGGTTGGCGCGCGCGATGGCGTCACGGCTAGCGCCCTTGAAGTCGAAGCTGTAGCCGTGCTCCTCCGCGTACCGGTGGCTTCCGCAGAACGTGTTCCCGCATCGGCACACGAACCCCGTGACCGTGAGCCCCACCTTCTTGCAGCACGCCGCGCACCGGCCCGGCGGCGCCTTCTTCTTCGCCGCCGCCTCGGACGCGGGGGGCGGCGACATGGCGGCGGCTTCCGCTACGGCGCCCTTAGCAGCAGGAGCCAACAAACAGATGCTGGCGGTGGGCGCAGGCGCCACCGTTGGCTTAGCCGCCGCGGCGGAACAACCGGCGGCGGTGCCAGGCCCGGGGGTCACCGCGGTAGCGGTGGATCGCGCGACGGGATCGAATGCCATGGCGGCGCCGGAGGAGGCGCCTGGACCGTCTGTCATGGTGCAGCAATGCTTCTTGTAGCAGACGGAGCACATGCCGAGGGTCGTCGGGCTCCCGAAGAAACCGCAGCCCGCGGCGCACATCGGCGAGGCGCCAGCGCCACCTATCTGCTGCTGTGACATCCTGCGCGGGGTTTGTGGATCACGACACGATCGCGTTCACGCTGGTGGTGGTGCTGCTGCGGTTGTAGAACACCCTAGGCTTTGGTGTCTTTGATTGATCGTCCCTTGAGTAGATTGGTGCGTAGCGTGGTGCGGGACAGGATTTATAGCGCGTCACAGATCGAACCCAGGCCGAACTCGATACAGGATGAGGGTGCGGACGGCTACGATTCCGACTCCGAACTCGGGGTGGATGGACCCTAAATTTCTCTGGATACCAACTCGCTCTTTTGGTTTCTTGATTCAGACTATCTTTCTTTAGTTAAATAATCAACAAATCTAATTGTATGGTAAAACTGAGAAAGTGATGTTTCTTCTAGAGCGTGAATTGTGAAACAACTAAGCACGACCATGGTGAGACATGGTGTGGAGTTGTATCCAAAGCTAAACTGGAATGCTTGACATGATCATTTGGTAAATCTCAAACACTTTTATGCCCATAGAGTTAGAGTACAACACGTCCAAATATGGTATGAAATTCTATTCCAAGACGAATTAAAATGCACGACGTGTTAAACAATTCTCCAAGCCGCAGGTCATCTAGTTGACCACACAACAAGTTGTATGTCTCGTTGCAATGTGCGACATATGTGCTAGCGAACATAACAGTTGTGGGACAAAAAATATATTGACAAAGCTATAAACTAAAGTTAATATACACATAATTTATGTAAAAAATATGAGCAATTTTTTTTAAAAAAATACGAAAACAAAATTTTTTTTCTATTGTAGCACGTTCGTTTGTATTTGATAATTAGTGTCTAATTATAGACTAATTAGGTTCGAAAGTTTCGTCTCGCGATTTTTCACCCAACTGTGTAATTAGTTTTTTTCGTCTACATTAGTACTTCATACATGTGCCGCAAGATTCGATAGGACATTTTTAGGTGAAAATTTTTGGAATCTAAACCGCCCTAAATGGTGCTCGGGGGAGTGTGAGGAGGAGACAGCGAGTGTACGAGAGGAGACTGTAGCCAGCGCGTGCCATGTCCTGGCGTGTCCGTCCGTCCGTCCGGGGAGGGGAGGGGAGCGGAGCGGAGCAGGTCAGCAGAACAGAGCACGGCGGCGCGACGGGCGGGACCGACCCGTCCAGGGCGGTGCTGCCGTGCGGCGACGCGCTCGGGCCTCGGCGAGCTTGCCAACGTGGGCTCGGGGTCAGGGACAGACAGGGGCAGGCAGCGGGGGTGCGTGCAGCGCGCGCGAGGCTCTGGTCGCATCAACTCGGCAGGATTGTGTCTTGCGTGCCCGGGTTTGCGTGCCGAAGGAGCAGCGTTTCCACTGTACAAGGCGACTGCACGCACGTTTACGGAGAAGCACGTTTACGGAGAAGCACGCGCCTGTCTGCCGCACCGAGAAGCACGCACCTACAGCCGTTGGCCGGTTCGTATCCTCGGTGAAAAAGTACTGACGCCTTGTTTAGATCGTAATTTTTTTCAATTCGGACACTGTAGCACGTTTCGTTTGTATTTGATAAACTTTGTCCGATCATAGACTAATTAGGCTTAAAAGATTCGTCTCGTGATTTACACCCAAACTATATAATTAGTTATTTTTTTTACCTACATTTAATGTTTCATGCATTCATCCAAAAATTGATACGATAGAGAGAGTGAAAAAACTTGAAACTTTGACGCAATCTAAACAAAGCCTGAGAAAAATACAGCTAAAAAATTATGATTATTTATGACAAGCTACAGTCCAGCCACACCCGTCTGCATGCTCACGTCAATTTAAAAAAAAATCAAATCATTTATTTTTAAATACTATAACTGCTGACCTGCATTTGTACAACTATTATAAAACCATACCCATGGGACTATGGATGAATGAATTATGATGAACTCGGCAGCAAGGAAACCCCCACGAGTCACATACTCACATGTCACATCCACGCAAACGCGGCACAACACGCAGCGGCCAACGCGACGCATCCATCCAACCACTCCCGTTGTCCATTTCAGTGGTTCCACGTTTTGTGTATCTGAGCTGTGAGCTGACCGCAACCTGAGGCTGAGGCTGCCTGAGCATCACCAGCGGCCATGCAGCTCGCGGAGGCCGCCCAGGACGAGGCCGCTTTCTCCATGCGCGTGCTCCGCCACCTCGCCTCCCGCGACGGCTCCCCCCGCGCCCAGGGCGGCACGCTAGACGAGATCGCAAGCTTCCTCGGCCCCGCCGGCGGCAGCGCCCACGCCGCGCTCGCGTCCTACGTTGCTCTGCCCGTCTTCGCTGACGGCGGCGGCGAAGGTGGGAGTGGGACCACGGTGCGCTTCGCCAACGGTATCTGGGTCGACGCCGATCTGCAGCTCAAAGCTTCGCTCGCCCGCGTCGCCGCCGAGCACTACCGCGCAGAGGCGCGCCAGGCGTTCTTCAAAACCATGGTAAACTCGGAATCCCTTTCTCGTTAATGGTGTAAGCGGCACCAAATCGAAGGTGAGGGGTAGGGAAGAAGGACACCAAGCCGGTATACGGCTTCTCAGCCATCGTCCTGATTTTTACTTCTGGGCATTGGATTTAGCATTTTTGTTTATGTATATTTCGAGTCCAAAATCAGCTGGATTTGCTTCAAAATGTGGCATGATTGTTAGTCTTCTCTTTCCTAAAATGGTCCGGATGAAATGGGTGCCTGTTTGAATTAGTTGTCTTTCTTTCCTTCTGGATCCTATGGGTTGTGGTGTGGATACACGTTCTTTCTTAGAAATGTAGCTCTCCGGTGAGGAAGAAGAGCAACAGAGCTCTGATTAGTGGGCTTACTTTGTTGAATCCTCTGAGAGTACAGTTTTTGTTGTTGAACCTATTGAAAATTTCTCGCCCATTCCTTGGCCTGGCATTGACGTCAGCAAAATGGACGAACAAGGGTCCTCTGAAATTCGTATGAAAAAACTCTGTTTCAAGCACAAGAAGAGGCGGTCGATTAAATCATCCGGATCTCTGCGAGTACTCGTGTCATGCCAAGTTGCCAACCGCCAACAGGGGGGCAACATTGATTCATTGTTTCCTACTCGGCTATTCCTACTTGGTATCGCCCTCGGAGCTCGGACATGTTTAATTTCCCGTTGCAGGGTCGGAGTCCGACTTGAGAACGACGCGTTTTTGGTTCCCGCCGTTTTATAAATGCCCCCTGTTCCCTAGCGCCCACCCCGATCCTTTCGCGTTTCTCCTCTCTGCCGCCACACCACGCCACGCACGCTGGAAATCCCTAGCGAGCCGCCGCCGGCAGGAGCAATAGAGCCACCGTCCATGGCCACGGAGCATGGTCTTCCTCCTGGCTACCGTTTCGTGCCCACTGACGAGGAGGTGGTCGAGCTTTGCCTGCTCCCTCGCATCCAGGACCAGCCCCTCCTGCCAAACGACATCATCGAGGACGATCCGCTGAGCGCGCCGCCGTGGGCTCTCCTCGAGAAGCACGGGCGGAGGCACCAGGCCTTCTTCTTCGCGGCGTGTCAGGCCATGAACGCCAAGGGCAACCGCCAGAAGCGCTCCTGCGTGGGACACGGGACCTGGCAAGGGCAGGGCAAGAGGAAGCACCAACAGGAAGAAGAAGGGCAGGAGGGCAAGAAGAAGCTGCGCGTGCGCGTGCGCGGCAGCGCCGAGAAGATTGAGATCGAGTGGGACAAGTACGCACTCAACTTCCAGGAGCACGGTGTCAAGGGCAGCACGGGCTGGGTCATGCACGAGTACTCCATCACCGCCCCGCCCGAGCTAGCGCGGTCGCCGGTGAGGGTGTACTGCATCCGCTTCAGCGGCCACGGCAAGAACGCCAAGAAGAACAGCAGGGATGCGCAGCATAGGGGCGACGACGACGAGTTCGAGGACGAGGAGGAAGTGGACGACGACGCAGCAGGAGCAATCGCCACCACTACCAGGAGTGCCGCGGAGGAAGACGCTGCCCTGCTCATCGAAGACTACCTCACTTCTTTCCCTGTGGTGGCGGTGGATGTTGTCAGCGCCAATCCTGCTGATGGGGCGGACGCAGGAGCAAGCTATGATCAGGACTTGCCCGGGTTGGTGGATGACGACAGTTTCGACTTCATGAACTCTTTGCCTGACCTGTTGCCTAGTGTCGACTTCTCCCAATGAGCTGATGGTGCCGGACGACGCATGATCAAACACGTCGTAGATTGATTTAGCTTGTTGTAGCTCTGAGATAGCGAATTGCTGTATATGTTGAATTTGTGCGTTGGTGGATTCTTCAATTCCTAGGTGGGAACTACTTTTTTATGAAACCGAGTTTCTACTGCCTTGTTAGTACTAGTTTAACCTTCTTGACTTGTCTTAACGACGAAATGATGTCTTATTTGTGATCATTGGTGAGTGTGGACGATTCAAAATCTGCTCATGTCTCTGCTATTGTTTTGTTTTACTATTTTCAGTTCTACTTGTATACGATGAATGATACTGAAAGAACCATGATATATGTTGGAGAAGGTAAGAATTACTATGAAGTTGTAAACTCCTCGGTTGCATTACTAAGCAACTCCACAAATTAATTATTAACCGCTTAGTCTCCTGTGTTTAAGCATAACGGATTATCGAGCTCCAGCCTTGTCACTCCCAACTCCAACAGTTGACTAATCATCCAGCAGTGCAGACCATTGCAAAGTAAAACTAGCTTGATGACTGAGCACGCACCCAACTAACCCAAAGAGGCCAGGCTTCTTCCAGACCAGGCCTGAACCAAGTAAAAATGATCTATCAATCTAGTCCGGGCAGCGACACCTGGCCCAAAGGGACCACGCTTTTCCCGGGCCAGGCCGTATTCATATATGCCTGCAAGTGAATCGAATCATACATTCACAGGCAGACATTCAACATTGCAAGCAGCCAAGCATGTCGCACATGATTTGCTTTGAAAAATGCCTAAAATAGATGTTCCAACAAAACTACAGTCGACAATAACAAAATAAGTTGCTTTGCAATTAATCCATTTACACAAGAGAAGCTTTGCCAAAAAGCTTCAGGGATTTAGAGTTCAAAATGACCAAAGTAGCGTGCCTGTTTTCTCTTTATAAATCTTGATATGGTAGAGACGTCGCCTTGAATGATTATCTGGCCATCTTCCATATAGATGGCACCATCTGCGTATTTCAGCTCTTCCAACCGATGAGTCACCCATAACGCGGCAACCTCCCCATCAGCAGCCACAGAGTTCCTCACTGCCTTTATCACGCCTATCTACAGTTGCAGCAAACGGAGATTAGAGTGCAGAACTGTCACTAACGAATATCACAAATTCACAACCAGTAAAATGACTTAGAAACACAAAAGTTTTACCCATTACAGTGCAAGTTAGACAAAACTAATATAAGGCACAATGATAAGCTCCAACGAATGGGAAAGAAATTAACAGAATCATAAAAACCAGAATATGAAGGAGATCTGTACCTGGTCATGTTCATCTAAGAATGTGGTCAGTTCATCCAGCAGTAATACTTTGGATGCTTCAGCTAACGCACCAGCAATTGCAACTCTCTGTTTCTGCCCACCACTCAGAGTTTGGATTGGCCTCTGTTTGAATGAAGGTTTATGAACATTGTGAAGACATTATATTATGATCCAAAAGCTGGATTTTAGATGCCTACCTGAGAGTAGCTCAACATCCCATCGGCATCCAATGATTTTGATACCCTTAACCTGACCTCATCTAATGGAAGTTTGAGCTTACCAAGACCAAATGCTACATCAGATTCCACTGTAGGCATCACAACCTGCATCCAAAGGACAGAACTGAGAAAACTGTTCTTCCATATAAAGACTTGGACACATGGATAATCTGGGGCTGCAGTTCTTGGCTTGATCGCCAGGTGGAAGCTTTCATACATGCTAGAACATGTTTGATTCCAATGTGTGTGTTTGAGTTTTCAACATAACTGTATGGTTTGTCAAAAAAAGGAAGATAACAAAGTTCATGGTTTACTAGACGGTAAGTTAGATTTGATTCAACTGTGATGTCCCCAACAAAGAAGACTACTAAGGAACACAGAACTAGACGCACAAGTGATGGCACCTTTTCTCTAGCATGGTACAAGAATATTATAATCAAATTGCGTGACTCACCTGAAAACTAAGCTCCGAGTGAATTCAAGTGGATATTGTGTGAATTTGGAGCTCCAGCAGGATACGCATGGAAAAGCTTTTGTGACAAATTGACCGAGTCTATGACATAGTTCATATATTGAGCCACATGATTAAATGTACAATTGCAAGCATAAATTTATATCGTTTAACCAAAGACATTATTTACTTATCCAATACAAAGTAAAATATCCAATAGCTGCTCAGAGTTTAATGCATAAGCTGATACAGGTCACAGTGAAACTGAATTCAATAGATGCTATGTGAGTTCATTGTTTTGGCATACTATAGATTCCACTTAAAATCTATTGGGATTCCTGACAACAGACCAGTTAGAAAACTATTAAAGAGAAGTTTTACCACCCGGTGATCAGGATTTTGGAAGACATAGCTGCATGGTCTGTTATACACACTATACCAGCCGGTGGATTCAGAAAACCTGCTAAAACCTAGAAAAACATGGTGTTGGTATTTATTTGAAGTGACAGTGACAATAAATGAATAAATAAATTCCCAAAGTTCTGTTACCGAGTAATCAGAAATGAGCACAATGCATGTAGCTAACAACTTTACAAGGGCAAGTAGATAAAACCAACTCACGCTTGTTTCTTCCACATGAATATAATAGTCACTACATTATTATTTATAATTACGTAACAGAAACTATATTCTGGCCCAAAAAATGATGGGTGCAAACTAACTCTGGCTACTGCCATTTGTTGCTCTAGTGCTCAACCCCTTTTCTTGCTTTGTGATGATGCACCAACACCACAAAAGAGATACATAAATGACATTCATGACATCTGTACAAAGGTTTATTAGATTTTCTTATTGGCTTTTAATGTGGACTTTTTATTGATCCCTGATAGAAACTGAAATTTTTGTCGAGCAATATGTAGTTGCATCAGTACACTAAATGACACGCACATTCACAAGTCACCAAAACCTTTCCTGGCAATTTTGGGTCCCCCGAAAGTACAAATGCTTGCTTGAACATTTTCATGAAGTTCAACTACCCCTTCTCCCCAAAAAATCTGTGCTCGCGAGGGGCTGGATCTTGATTCTATCCAGATTGTATCCTATTTTCATTTCCAATCGAAAAATGAACCAAACACTGCCGGACATAATTGACAGTCATCTACCAAGTAAATTGGGCACTACACGCAGCAGGAAACTATTTTCTTCGTTTCAAATTGGAGGCAACAGAGGCATTCCACGTTTTACTGTTGAATGCAGATAACCAATCGCTTAAGGCAAGCACCAGTCCGAGGAATTCAGTTCGGATTTCAATTCTCAGGCCTGCACGAATAAAGTGGGAGCGAAAAACACGAAATGATGCCTCCTAGTTCAGAGGAGGAACCTTCAGCAGGGTGGACTTGCCGCAGCCGTTGGGGCCGAGGAGCATCCAGAGTTGCCCGGGAGGGACAAGGAGGGAGCATCCCTTAAGCACCGGCAACACCCTGCCCCGCCGCGTGGTCACCGAGAGCCCGACATCGCGGCCCTCGATGGCGGGCGCGGCTGGAGGAGGGAAGGTCGAGGCACACATCGCTAAGCTTCAACGAGGGGGAGCGTCCAGGGTGTGATGAACGGTGGCGGAGGAGGAGGACACGGAGGGACAGCACCGGAGGGGGCCGACGCCGCCGGCGAGGCCGTGCGACATCTCGGTGAGCTAAGAAGTAAGAAGAGAGGCAGGACTGAGGAGTTTCTGGGCCGGTGCTCTACATGGATAGGTGTCGGCCATGCTTATAACAAAATGGGCCGGATCTGTCATGGCTTTCGTGCACGGATGGGCCGGGCCAATGATGGCTTTCCTAATTAGTACTAGAAAGACAACAAGTTCCTAAGTGTTGCATGTACTTCACTTGTACATGTACTCCACGGTGGTGCCCGTAGGAGTACTTCACGTCAATTTGTCATCGTAATCATAACAATAATACTCTATAAGTATTGCCTTCTACAGCAGTTCTATGATACTATACTTCCAAATTTATGATATCAACTAAGTCTAAAGTATTATACTGTAGTGTTTTTAAGCATGCCTGATCACCAGTGGCGCCTCCGGCCGTGTCACCCGTGCCCACCCCGCTACTTCAGTCCATGATCCCCTAATTGGAATCCGTGGAAAGGCGCTGGAGCTTCGCCACCGCCGTCAGCCCTACTCACCGGCTATCCTCTGCCGCCTGCTCACCAGTGTGTCCATCATCTCACTCGCTTCCCATCGAACCACCACCGTCGCTTGGTGGAGGCCCCCTTAAAAGAATCGAGATGTCGTTTAAAAGGAGTGAACATGAGTTCCTGGGAAAAAAATAAAGCTTCTAAAACTATTACAAGACTGGAGATCTGGTTTGGTCCTTAAATGTGGCACCAGATCTGCTCTAGATCGAAGGTCCTATACTGGGTGACGAGAAGAACACAAGTCGGAGAGGGATTTCACCTATTTTAATCAATTATTCTACTTGTTACCAAGTGTTGTGGAGACGTACGCCCCTCACCATCCCCTATGCCGCACAATCTTCGTCCTCTACTAATCGAGTAGTCAACCGTGTGTTGGCAATGCACGTGCGTCAATTAATGTTTTTGTACCGCAGACAATGTACTAGTCACAAGAAAGAATGATCGTCAGTTTCATGTTTTGCGAGGACAGGAATTCATTGTCAGTTTTAAATCGGCGGCTAGGGTTTCACCATGACTAGGTAGACAGGTATAAAATAAGATAAGGTAAAGAAGAGATATAAATAGGATAGAGAGGATATAGAGATAGAGATAGAAATAAAGATAGAGAGGAGTTCATTGAAGGCTGCCTTATAACAGGAGCGGCAAAAAAAGAAGAGAAGGAGGGTAGTAGGTTTAAGCCAATGAATGGTTGATTAGAGTTTGCGTGGGAAATGGCAACTGATCTTAACCATTCTAGCCCACCAGTATACACTTTGAAGATGCAAGAAAAGAAAGTTCACTGGTGCCCTCCTCCTGATGGAGTAATTAAGGTGAATTTTGATGCAGCTTTTAAAACTGAAACTTATGGAGGTGCCTCGAGAATAGTTTTACTAATGCCCAAGGTCAATTTGTAGCAACCAAATGTAAACAACATGGGTCGATAGGTGATTGTCGAAACGAATTACCAAGAATTAGTGGCGCTATGGAATTCTAAGACTAGTAATAGGTGTGCTATTATTCCAGTGCTAAATCAAATCCATGAACTTAGTCGACAATGCACACATTTTGTTTTGGTTCATGTAAGGAGGGAAGCAAACATGGCTGCGCATTATATAGCCAAGTTTGCATTACTTTCAAATTCTGAATGTATGTGGTTGCACGATGTACCCAACTTTTTATCTCAATTTTTTCAGCAGGACTTTCCTGTTGAGAACTGAAGTAATATAAATAGAGTTTTCTTTGCTCTAAAAAAAGATTCTTAGTTGGGCCAACATGTTTGGCGGCCGGAAACATTTTGGGCCTTGCTCGCTCTAAAGAAACTATTGGGCCTTCTTTACTCTCACACCGACAGGCCAACCCAGTTAAGTCAGATCTGGTGCACATAAGAGGTGCGCCGGGCGTTCTTCAAAACTATGGTAAACTCGGAATCCCCTTTCTTCTCGTACGTATGGCTCACGAATTTGGTGGGCTTGAGACAACTTCGTTTGGTTCCTTGTGTTGATCTGCGCTAGCCAGAGGAAGAGAGGAGCCAGATCAACCAGTGGATCGCGAGCGCGACGGCCGGTCGGATCAAGGACCTTCTTTGGTTCTTTCCACGGGCTGCCTCCACCGTGGGACACCGGCGGTGCTCGCCAACGCACTCTACTTCAAGGGCGTGTGGGAGCGCAAGTTCGACACCTGCCTGACGCGGCACGAAGCCTTTTTCCTGCACGACAGTTGCGTCGTCCGCGTGCCGTTCATGTCGAGCACCAGCAAGCAGTGCATCGCCTACCAACCCGGCTACAAGGTCGTGAGGCTTCGCTACGCGCAACAAGGCCGCAGCAAGCACCGGGTGTTCTCGATGTACATCTACCTTCTGGACGCGCATGACAGCCTGCCGACGCTGCTGCACAAGCTGAGCGCTGCTCGAGAGCTCCAGAACTCTGACGGACGAGATCCTCGTGCGCGCGTTTAGGGTTCCCAGGTTCACCGCTGCGGACAAGACGAACGCGAGGGAGATGCTGCTGGACCTCGGGCTGTTCCTGCCCTTCGATCGTGACGCCGCCGACTTCGGCGACATAGTGGAGGCGCTCGTCATGTCCGATGTCTACCATGAGTCCTTTGTGGAGGTGAACGTGGAAGGGACCGAGGCAGCCTCTGCGACCGCTGTCGCTATGCGCTTCGGGTGCGCGTGATTGTAGGTGCCGATGGACTTCATCGCCGACCACCCGTTCGTGTTCTTGATCAAGGAGGAACTCGACGGCGTGGTTGTTTTTGCTGGACAAGTGATAGACCCGTCGATTCCTTAGTAATTTTAGATGAGTGATGCTTCTTTGAGTGAATATAATATGGTGATTTTACTTCAAAAAATATATAATATGGTGATAATGATATGAAAGCGGTTAGTACTTATATGCTATATAAAGGCCTTGACATTTGCCAGATAATCCACTAAACTTAGCGAGAGCTAAATTGAACCATCATGCAAGTGAGAGTGTGCAAGATAGTGTGCCAAATGTCATCGTCCTTATGTATCCCTTTCATCAGGTTCCATCGTCCATGCCTCTCAACAACAGGAAATAAAAAATCCAATCTCACCATTGCCCAACTCGTTAATGGTGTAGGCGGCAGCAAATCGAAGGTGAAGGATAGGGGAGAAGGACGCCAAGCCGGTATACGGCTTCTTAGCTCCTGATTTTTACTTCTGGGCGTTGGATTTAGTATTTTTTGTTTATGTATATTTCGAGTTCAAAATCAGCTCGATTTGCTTAAAAATGTGGCAAGACTGTTAGTCTTCTCTTTCCTAAAATGGTTCGAATGAAATGGATACATGTAGCTCTCCGGTGAGGAAGAAGAGCAACAGTGTCTGATTCCTTGGTTCTTAGAACAGTGCTCTCTGGCTCATTTTGTTGATTCGTCCGAGAGTATATGTTTTGTTGTTGAACCTATTGAAAATTTCTGGCCCATTCCTTGGTTCCAAACTGGCAATGACGTCAGGAAAATTGACGAACAAGGGTCCTATGAAATTCGTATGTAAAAAACTCAGTTCCAAACGCAAGAAGAGGCAGTCGAATAAATCATCATGATCTCTACTAGTAATAGTGTCATGCCAACCGCCATCGCCAACAGGAGGGTATCATTATTTCCTACTTCTAATAACTTGGTAAGGTATCGCCGGTAGTCGGATTGGTTTTAATTTCGCGTTGCAGGATCGGAGACGGAGTTCGACTTGAGAAGGCGCCTGCTGCAGCCATTGTCGCTTCTGCAACTGCAAAGGGACGACCTCCAAAGCCTCAAATGAAAAAGTCCACGACCAAGACGACAAGCCGGCTTGCAATTGAAGGAGCTCTTGCTCCGACCACTCCAGAAGCATCAATCGACGGTGGCCACCGGCTACTAAAATTCATGGGGTCGGTTTTAATCTCGCTAACCTTCTTCTCTTATTAGCTTGTTTATATTAACATTTTTGCATGTGTAAACTGTATTCCATGGTTATGATTTATGAATGAATGCAACTAAAATCCATGGTTCTGAATCATTTAGTTAAAACTTCAGATTATTATTGAATGTATGTGTGTGTAACGATTTACATAGTATGCTACAATGTTCATATTTATATTCTATGCTATGAGGTTCAGATTATTGCAGCATGTTTTATTAGCTTGTTCATATTAACATTTTTGCATGTGTAAACTGTATTCCATAGTCTCTTTGTTGACTCATACTTGACTAATTGTATTTATTTTGCTGGTTGTTGGATATAGGGACTGGCACTTGTTTGAACTTTGAAAACAAGAGTTGGGTCAGTTGGCTGCTGCTGGGCTATTGTATCAATCCTTAGTGTTTGCTTCTAAGATTGTTATGAACTTGTCATTTTGTGTTGTAATGCCTCTTTGAGATGAGTCCATGAACTTGTAAACTTATGGTGCTACTTTTGTGCTGTTGTGCCAAGCAAACTATGTTGGATTCCTAGTTGGTGATGCACTGTTGTATTGCCCATGAAATTGATTCTTCTGTTTTCACTGTAGTGACCGTGATTGAGCATTTGGTTGTGCAGATGGTGACTACTGTGGTTGGAAACTCCACAAGATACTATGTGATGGCTTTACTCTTTTACTGGCATTGGTTCACTAGAAGTAAGTATTAATTCTCATGCATTTTGATTGGTATGTTGAGAAACCTAAAGGGATTCAGACAGCAGTTGAGATGATATTGGCAAATGATGGTGACAAGGGAAACCACCTAAGGGAAGCACCTGAAGTTCCACTAAAGGTACGCTGTATGCCTTTTTCATGTTTACAAATTGACGCGAGTAAATGCAACCTTTAGAAGCTAAGCAAGTAAATGGAAATATCGAAGCAATTGCAGTTTTGCATGTTCCGTACATATGTATTAACTTGTTTTCCCTTCTCGGCCATGTCATGTACATGTATTAACTCGTTTTTCCGTCTCAACCCACTGTCAGGTAAGTACTGAGAAAGGGCATATAGAAGCAGTTGATAGTAAAGGGGTTTAACGTGGAAGCATCATCGAGCTTGGACATTGTGTGAGGTCGTGAAGCTGGTTGATGGTGTGGCGCGGTTTGGAGGCTTGGAGCTGGCAAGTGGTTTGAGATTAGAAAACTGTCCTTTGCCTCATATTCTTACCGAGGTGTGTTTGCTTGTACAGCTGAAACTTACTACAATTTCATTTTCCGATCATACATTGAAACCTACTGTTTATTCAGGACAAATGGCGTAACCTGATCAGAGCAACCAAGACACAGCTTCCGGCATAAAACGACGTAATCACTTGTCCCTCTTCAAGGCACATGAGCCCCGTTATTTATTTTGTTATTTATCTATTCCTATCGTTTATTTATCCTGCATTTATTTGCTTCCTGATGTTTGATTGTTCATTCAACTCCTCTTAGCAGGGTGCCTGTCTGCGGAAGATTAACCCTTCTATCGTACCAATACCACCATCCATTTTGTTGCGAGTGAAGGAGCTAAACGAGCTGCAGTTGCAAGGGGTGGCTTCACAGCCCCAGTCAAGTTCTCTGGGCAGGACAGCAAGGTTCTACAGGGAAAAGGGTCAGGTTTTTTGTGATCCGTGTCATGCTGATATAGTGGGTAATGGAAAGCACTAATTAGTTTGGTGTACGCTTCTGGATGATGTGGCATATATTATATGAGTAAATATTATACAAAGTTGGTGTATTGAATTACCGTGTGCATTGATGACTCAACACATGTGCATTGAACTACTATGTGAAGTTGATGGCTTGATGCGGGGATGGTGATCCCCGCGGGGATTAAATCCCCGAGCGGGGACGGGGATGGAGAAGAAATGCTCCCCATGAGCCTTCACGGGGACGGGGACGGAGGAAATTTTCCTCTGCGAGGACGGGGATGCGGCAGTAACCCCCGACGGGGAATTCCCCGTTGACATTTTGAACCGCGCACTGTTCTTGGAGACCAACAAATGCTGTAATTGGTTGTTGAGTGATGCTATACGTACAAGATTCTTCAACTTGATAGCTCCATCAGGATCAGGGTGGCACTGAAACAGCTGTGTAATGATATGAGCCATTGTTACATATGTCACACAATATGATTATAACGAGTCAACAGCTAACTTAAAATTAAAGCCAGCGTTGCTGATATTGTAATGTTTTATTATTTTTGTTTCTGTTCTGTTCTTCAATTACCTGATGTGCTTCAGGTAATTGAGTGGATGTTCTTCAGTTATACACAGCCTGAACGAGTTTACATGAAAAGATGCTTGTTTGCTGAACGTACAGAGAATGATATCCTGAAAGTTCTGCGTCATAAGAGGAGTACTGAAAGCCTGAACATGCAAACACATCTATAGAATAAATTCACAGTCTGAATTTTACAGGATCAGTAGTTACTTGAAGACAGCATACAAACAGTCAATTAGTTAAGCACGGAAGAATTAGGGTACATGCAAGATTAAGCTACGCATAAGATTATGCTATGATGCATATGCATCCGTGGGATCTAGACGCCTACGAACTCCACTTTCTTGGCGTGATCTTCCAGCGCCTGCTTCCACGTCCGAGTCACGACAAACTCGAATGGTATGCCGAGCTCCTGTAGGTCCTCCGGGTATATCGTCTCATCGGGCAGCGCCGACTTCTCCATCTCCAGCAGCATCTGCCGGAACTGCTCCCTTGCGGCTGCGCGCGCAAGCTCCTTCTCCTCCTCCGGTCGCCGCTTCTTCGGAACTTCCGTCTTGGCCGCCGCTGCACGCTGGACCGGGTGCTGCTGCTGCTTCGCTGCTGCTGGTGTCTCTGCTGGTCCCTGCTGCTTCTGCTTGCTGGGAACTTCCAGAACGATCGGGTTCTTGGCCGCTGGGCGCTGCTGTTGCTTTGAATTCGCTGCTGGTGCCGTGATCTGAGTCTGATGATACGCCGCCTCCGTTGCTGCCTTGGGTTGCGACGACGTCGTCCTCTTTGCTTCCGACGACACCACAGGCGCCTCCGATCGTCGTGGCGGCGGTGCGCACTTGTTCTCGGCAGGGGGAGCAGAGCGAGGCAAGAGCTTGGCTCTCTTGAGCAGACCTTGGAGGGCGACGAGCTCCGCGTCCATCCGGATCCGCAGCGCTGACGAGGCTGCAGGGTCGACGACGACGTGCTCGAAGCCGTCGTGGCGGCCACGCTTCCGAGCGGTTGCGGTAGACACCTCGGAGGCGCGGGCAATAAGGCGTGTCGGCTCCCCAGCGTTGTGGCCCGAAGTCGCGGTCGGAGCCACCGCGGCGACGACGCCCCGCTGCCGGTCGAGGAACGCGGTGGCGCCGAAGCCTGGAGCGGCGGCGCGAGGAGCGATGGTGCACATGGCGACCGAAAGCAGGGAAAGGAAGAGAGACAGGTGGTGGGCGGATGGATGGATCGATGGCTGGATCGGCGAGATGGACGCCATATTTATCACCCGGGCAGCACCGAGACCGGCCGGCGAGAGCGTCTCCGACGCGGTTTCCAGGATGCCGCTGCTCCGATCGGAGCCAGCCGGGGTTTTGGATCGCGAACGCATGCAAAGAAGCTCGCGAGCTGGAAGCCTGCAACCAAAGGAACCGCCATGGTTTGGTGCGTGTCATGACGATTGCACACCGTGTCCACAACGCTATGGTAATCGTCTCGGAATCGGGGAATCCGATCGGTGAAACGAAAACGGAAATAATGAAAGTTGGAAATGAAACAATTCTATAGAAAACGCAGATATTTCAAATCAGAGAGATCGAGAGACTAATAAACAATAAAACAAGAGTAAAGTTTGATTTTATCTCTCTGTCCTCGAACTCTGATACCAGATAACAGACACACATTAATTTTCAAAATCAAGTAAAATACCCCCGTCGATCATTTTAAAATAGGTTTTTGGGTGGTTTTGCTGCCTTAGGAGCCCACATGTCAGGTGGTCTTTTTTTTTTTTCATTTTGCGAATAACAAGATAGAGATACAAACACTTGTACACTGAACCCTATCAGAAAATAATAACTTTTTCATATAAAGTTGGATGAATATAAACTTTATATCAAAATTGTAATCTTGACGCGATCTACAACTCTGCAGTTGAAAAAAAAATTAATGAGATATTTTGGTCGCTCAAATATTCGTTTTACGTTATCACATTTGAATTCCATTTTTTATTTTTTCAAATGACCTAGAATGTTGACAATGGTCTATACTAAAGTTGTAGGTCTCAATGGGATCTACAAATTTGTTGTTGACAATTGTTTTGTTTGAGATCGTTTAGATGCCTAAAGATCTGTTTTTAAGTTCTCAGATTTTGAAGTTTATATTTTTTAATTTTTAATTGACCTTGGATGTTGATGTGGTATATAGCCAAGCTGTAGCGCTAAATGTGATCTAAAACTTTAGAGTTGACAACATTTTTTCTGAGATCATTTTGATATCCAAATATTTGTTTTAATTTCTAAGATTTAAATTTTTTTTTGAATTTGTTGAATGAACTCGTACATTGACATGGTTTGTACCAAAGTTATAGATCCCAATGTGATCGATAACTTTGTACTTGACAACCTTTTTATTTGAGATCATTTAGAGACCCAAATTTTTGTTTTATGTTCTCTGATTATGCAGCGTGATCGGCTGGGGCTGGCTGGCCAGCCCCCTCACATGGACATTATTCACATGAACCAGCCAACGGTACTTCTCTCCCATAAACGAACCAGCAACGATTCGAACCAGCCAACCGAACAGGCCGATGAAATTCAAACTTTTAGAATTTTATTACACAACCTTGGACGAAGACATACTCTATATTAAATGTTCTACGGAGAGAGAAACAAATGTCCTGACAAGAGAAATAAAAATGTTTAGAGAAGGGTGCGATGTGATACGTTTCAGTCGCATCGCATGCAAAATTCCCGGTGAAGCGCTAGCAGATGACATGCAATTCTAGAGTGATTACCCAGCATCAATGAGCTCAAGATAGTGATCAGGGGGATAACTATTAACTCGCCCACCTTTGGGAGCACCGCAGCGGTCCTGAAAGCCTGAACATGCAAACACTCAAGACTCTCCAAATTCTGCCATTGAAGACCTCATAGTTCAACCAGCAAACTACTCCGTAGAGCACAGTTCAACCAGCAAACCAGAGCACAAAAACAGAGGCAACAGAGAACAACAGAGAGCTAGCAGGATGCGAAAGCTACTGCTATTGAAGACCTGACAGTCTGCAAGAACACAACTGGGCACTGCCAGTGCCAGGTGCAACTTCACCGCCTTCGTCTCGCTGCAGTCCATTAAAATACTAGTGAAGCATGTGCTTAGCAGTATAGTTTTACCACATTCGAACTTCAACTGTGGGGCGGTTTGGAAGGAGATCAGCTGCACTCCTGATAGCTTCCTCCAATACCTCCACTTCCTGAATGGTCACACCACCACAAATGGTCTCCGCGACAAGATGCCTTAGGCCCCGTTCGGTTCTCTCGGAACCGGCTGTTCCGGGCCTGGAAATCTTCCGCGCTAGGACAAATTTATGAAAGATATGTGCGGCTGGGAATTATTACGATACAACTGAACAGGGCCTCAGGGAATAGAGGTGCTCGATGCCAAAATAAATTCATATGCATACTCGTGTTCTCGATGACGACGATCAAATAGGTTACATGGATGACATCTGAACAGTGCCTACCACAAAGGTTTGAAAGGGAACAAAGCCTCAAGTCGAGTAAACATGCATGCATGAGGCTAGCCTACACAGAGACAGAGAGATGCAGAAGCCACGACGACCTGGCTACAAAACCTACGACGACGAACTCCGTGAAGGAAGATGCGTACATGGGCGCTGAGCCGCCGATCAGATCTTGCCGGCCAGCTTCTCCGCCTTGATGACCGGGTTGGCGCGCGCGATGGCGTCCACGGCTGCGCCCTTGAAGTCGAAGCTGTAGCCGTGCTCCTCCGCGTACCGGGGACTGCCGCAGAACGTGTTCCCGCATCGGCACACGAACCCCGTGAGCCCCACCTTCTTGCAGCACGCCGCGCACCGGCCCGGCGGCGCCTTCTTCTTTCGCCGCCGCCTTGGGCGCGGGGGGCGGCGACACAGCGGCGGCTTCCGCTACGGCGCCCTTAGCAGCAGGAGCCAACAAAAGACGCTGGCGGTGGGCGCAGGCGCCACCGTTGGCTTAGCCGCCGCGGCGGAACAACCCGGCCGGCGGAGCAAGGCCCGGGGGTCACCGCG